>NW_003852521.1:3514777-3628796 GCF_000181295.1 Otolemur garnettii
CATCGTTGTTTGGCGGCCTGGGCTGGATTCGAACCCGCCACCTTAGGTGTATGTGGCTGGCGCTTTAACCACTTGAGCTACAGGCGCCAAGCCAAAGTTAAGTTTTCAAAACATATTTTTGGGGGGACACATTCAAACCATGGCAATATGGATCAAGTAAAACTGATTCCTGAGATGCACAGATGCTTCAACAAATGCAAATCTAAATGTGATACCACACTAACAGAATAGACAAAATTACATGGTCATCTCAATAGATGGAGAATAAACATTCCACAAAATTTAACATTATTTCATAAAAAACCTCAACAAATTAGGTATATTCAAAATAATTAAGGATCATATATGATGAATCCACTAACAAAACTAGCATTATCCTGAGTGGGAAAAAATCGAAGGCCTTTTTTCTTTTTCTTTTTTTTTGGTGGGGGCGGGGGCAGGGCCAGGTTTGAACCCACCACCTCCAGTATATGGGGCCAGCACTCTACTCCTTTGAGCCACAGGTGCCACCCTGAAGGCCTTTTTTCTAAGACAAGGATGCTCACTTTCTCATTTTTATTCAATATAATACTGAAAGTTCTGGCCAGAAGAATTAGGCAAGAGGAAAACATAAAGGGTATCCAAATTGGAAAATGTAGTTAATAGATGACATGATTTTATATGTAGAGAGACCTAAAGATTTGATTTTAAAAAATTGATAGACCTGATAAACGAATGCACTAAAGTTGCAGGATACCAAGTCAACATACAGAAACCAGTAGCATTTATGTATGCCCACAATCTGAACAGTCTGAAAAGAAAGTCAAGAAAGCAATCTAGGACCAGCGCCCGTAGCTCAGTGGTTAGGGTGCCAGCCACATACACAGGGCTGGTGGTTTCCAACCCAGCCCCAGCCTGCTAAACAACAATGACAACTACAAAAATAATAATAATAAAATAACCTGGCATTGTGGCAGGTGCCTGTAGTCCCAGCTACTTGGGAGGGTGAGGTAAGGGAATTACTTAAGGCCAAGAGTTTGAGGTTGCTGTGAGCTGTGAAGGCATAGTACTCTACTGAGGGGCAATATAGGGAAACTGTCAAGAAAAGAAAAGAAAAGAAAAGAAAGCAATCTAATTTATAATAACTTTAAAGAATATAAGATACATGGAAATCAATTTGACCAAAGAAGCTAAAGATATGTGTGTGTGTGGGGATGTATGAAAAACTATAAAACACTGATAAAAGAAATTGAAGAGTACACATACATGTGGAAGGATATTTCATGCTCATGGTTTGGAAGACTTCATATTGTTAAAATGACAATACTATTCAAAGCAACTTACAGGTTCAATGTAATCCTTGTCAAAATACCAACGACAGTCTTCACAGAATTTTTTTAAAAAATCCTGCAGTTTTTATGGAATGGCAAAAGATCTTAATAGCACAAGCAATCCCAAGCAAAAAGAACACAGCTAGAAGCATAAATACTGACTTCAAAATTTTCTACAAAGCTATAGTAACCAAATCAGCATGGCAAGGTTCTGGCGTAGTAATAGACACATGGACTAATGGAACAGAATAGAGAACCCAGATGTAAATCCATGCATTTACAGCCAACTCATCTTCAATGTGGGCACCAAGAACATACAATCAAGAAAGGGCAGTCTATTCAATAACGGGGCTGGAAAAACTGGTTAACTATGTGCAGAAGAATGAAACTAGAACCTTATACCTATCTCACTATACACAAATATCAAATCATCATGGATTAAAGACTTGACTCTAAGATCTGAAACCAAGAGATTACTAGAAGAAAACATTGGAGAAACCTCTGGGTCCTGGACATTGGTCTGGGCAAAGATGTTTTGTGTAAGACTACAAAAGTACAGGCGACCAAAGCAAAAAGACAAGTGGAATTAAGCAAGCTACAAAGGAATTAAGCACAGCAGAGGAAACAATGAACAAAATCAAGAGATAACTCACAGAATGGCAGATGATGTTTGCAAACAACCCAACTAACACTGGATTAATAACTAGACTACACAGGGTGTATAGTCCTGTATAAGGAGCTTGAACAACTTGAACAAGAATGAAATAAATAATCCAATTAAAAATTTGGGCAAAAGATCTGTATAGACACTTCTCAGAAGAAGACAAACAAATGACCAACAGACATATGGAAAATGTCCAACATCACCAGTCATCAGAGAAAAGCAAGTCAAAACTACAATGAGATATCAATTCCCCTCAGTCAAAGTGGCTTTTATGAAAGAGGCAATAACAGATGTTTGTGGGAATGTGGAGAAAGGGAACCCCTCCTGCACTGTTGGGGGGAATGTAAATTAGCACAGCCATTATGCAGAACAGTGTGGAGAATCCTTAAAAACTAAAAACAGAACTTCTGTAAGATCCAACAATTACACTACTGGATATATATCCAAAAAAAAGGTAACCAACATATTAAAAATACCTCTGTAGGCCCACAGTGGCTCACACTGGTACTCCTAGCAATCTGGGAGGCTGAAGTGAATGAATCACTTGAGCTCAGTAGTTCAATAAGTAGCCCAGGGAAGAGTGAGACCCCCAGCTCTACTAAAAATAGAAAAAATTACCCAGCTGGGCATCCTGGCAGGCATCTGTAGTCCCTCTCCATTTGGGAGGCTGAGGCAGGAGGATCACTTGATTGAAGTTGCTATGAGCTATAATGACACCAAGACTCTCTAGCCTGGGGGCAAGAGTGAGACTGTCTCAACAAGAAAAAAAAAAAAAAAAAAAAAAAAAAGGAAATCCAAAGTGGAGAGAAACAGGTTTCCTGCCACTTGCTAAATCTGCTCCCGAGTATCTTTGAAAGCAGATTCTTTAACCTTTAGGCAGCTTTAGTCAAGCCTTTAGGCAACTTTACTCCTCACAGATATTTTGAGCACAATGTGAGCTAACTAGCTAAATGGTTCAAAATTTCTGACCTCCAAACAACTGTTAGATGATAAATGTTTGCTGTTAGAAGCCTCTAAGTTCTGGGGTAATTTCATATGCAGAGACAAGTAACTAGTGCACAGTGGGCCCACCCTTTTAGGAGAGCTGGGCAAGAGAAAGATGAGTCAAAGTCTTTTGTCAGAATCTTTAATTGGATATACTAATTAATATTGAGAGGATCAGGTCTTCCCAAAGATTCTGAAACGTGTAATTGCTTGACCCAGAATTGACACTGGTTTAGATATAGGGTGACAGCCATCATGTACTGTGTAGAAGAGCGTTCCCTACGAGAAGAGCTCAGACTGCCAGGCCAAATGGGTTGGGACTGGTCAGATCACAAAAATGGACTATTTTAAAGCCTGCTACATAAGGGAGAATGGATTATCTATAGAAGTTAGTATTTTACAGTATTTTTTTAAGTACTCATTTTTTCATGAAAAAAAGTTACAGTACTAGCTTCAAGCTTACTGAAACTTTTTTCTTTGTATTCCAGCACCCAGGAAAACCTGTTTTATGAATCAATATGAATAAAGTCTATCTTAAAAGACTCTTTAGATAGTTCATGTTGTGGGGTCCATGACACTTAGAAGGACCCTTAACCTGACCCTGGCCAAAAATATGGTCTGAAACTGGAGGCCAACTCCAGAATGACTTCTTTTACCTGGCTTGATCAAACCAGTGAACAGTCTGTATTTTCATGTAGTCACTTCTGCCATCCTAACACAGCGTAAAACCAATTAGTTTCTTTCTTTCTTTTTTTTTGTAGAGACAAGAGTGTCACTTTATCGCCCTCCATAGAGTGACCTGGCATCACACAGCTCACAGCAACCTGTAACTCCTGGGCTTAAACGATTCTCTTCCCTCAGCCTCCTGGAGTAGTTGGGACTACAGGTGCCTGACACAACACCCGGCTATTTTTTTGTTGCAGTTTGGCTGGGGCTGGGTTTGAACCCGCCACTCTCAGTATATGGGGCCGGTGCGCTACCCACTGAGCCACAGGCGCCACCCCTAACTAGTTTCTGATCAATGTGACCATTAATGGCAGATAAATCTTCATGGAGGTCTTTATTCTAATGAAGAGAGTTCAAGTTTGGCAGTCCTCTAGTGGCTCTGCTGACACTGAATGACCAGTGGAGATATTATCTTAGTGTTTCTGATAAAATCTCAATGTGTCCATATGTATTGGTCTTTTGTAGGTGTTGTCAGTTTCAGACTCACATTTTACTAAAGCGGATATCAAATTAACACATTTGGCTCTGAAGCCTGCTTGCCATTTGCCAAGGTTCATGCTGGAGCGTCATCTGGCACCTGGAGATTAGCTCGTCCATTTCCTCTGTTCAGGAAGTTTGTCACGCCCCAGCGCATACAACTTAAGCCCCAACCATAAAGATCGCATGTAACAGAAAAGAAATCATGGTCCCTCTAATAACTTCTTAAACTCATAATGTTACCCTGATTGCTTGACATTTTCCCACTTCTCCCAAATTCTGCTTCAACAATGTAAACACAACACCACAAGATGGCGCTCTTACAACATACTTTTGAGTTTGTTCATTCATGTAAAGTTTAATGTAAACGTGGATGAAACAATATCACTGCTTTTCAATTTATGCTGTCAGATTACAAAATTAATTTCATACAGAGCATTAACCTACTATAGGAAAATATAAATAACGTATGAAGGACACGGTCTTGCTTCTCTTCAACATTCTTATCCATAGTTTACCTTCAAAGTCTGGATTGGTAAACTATGGATAAGAATGCATATCTTACGCAGTAGCAATGTGTGACGACCAAACACTTGAAATGCGGTTCATTCCAACCCAAACGATGACGTACTGTAAATGTAAAACAAACACCAGGTGTTGAAGATTTAATAGGAAGAAAGACAAAATCCCATCAATAATTCATATATGGAATATGTGTTGAAATAATATATTGGATATATTTAGTTAACTATTATAAAGATTAAGTTTCCCTGTTAATTTTAGTGTGGCAACTGGAAAATTCAAAGGTATATATGTGACTAGTTTTATGTTTTTGTTTTGTTTTTGAGACAGTCTCACTCTGTTACCCTGGGTAAAGTGCTGTGGAGTCATAGCTCACAGCAACCTGAAACTCCTGGGCTTAAGCAATCTTCTTGCCTCAGCCTCCTGAGTAGCTAGGACTACAGGGACCTACCACCACACCTGGTTAGTTTTTCTATTTTTAGTAGAGACGGGTATAACTCTTGCTTAGGCCGACCTGGAATTCCTGAGTTCAAGCAATCCACCTGCCTTAGCCTCCCAAAGTGCTAGGATTACAGAAATGACCCACTGTGTCCAGCTTAACTTTATGTTTCTATAGGACGATGGTGGTCTAAGGTCACACAATCAGTCAGTACCAGATGAGTTTTTTCTGGCACCATAACCTAATACCTAGACTTCCCATACTTTAAAAAAATAAGTCAATTCTAGATAGGGAGATGAGAGGATATTTCCTAGAAAAATGAAGGAATAAACTTCATCTAAATAAACTGTTAACACTTTACTTTAGAACTCTCACCTCTCCTTGTTTTGTAGTAACTCACTTGTCATTGACCTCTGCCCCCATCTTCACTCTCAAACTAAAACTCCTGCTACCAAAGCAGGTCAAGTCCTTGTGTTCCTATTACCCACGAGGTGCTTAATAAATATATCTGGAACGAACGAATGGATGAGAAAACAACTAGATAGATATAGGCTGACTTCTCTGAGAATCCAATGCCATTAAACTTGGGGTTAGCCTCCATATTAGCAATACAATCTGATAGAATCCTTTTTATTACTATTAGAAAAATTTATTTAACAAAAATTTGAATATGAAAATGTACAAGATCCAATTTCGACATACCAGTAAATCAGGCTCCTTGAAGAGGGGACATGGATTTCTCTGCTGAACAGCCACTATTTATACTCGGTCCAAGGCTTCTAACGTGGTATTTCCTTGTATTACCACCATGCCAATGTTGTTCCATTGCCCACTAGTTGCCATCGCCACACATTCATCTATTACAAGATTCTAAGGAATCAAATCCCGGCAGTATTCCTTGGACATATCTGCCACCATTTAATTTTAATGGTAACTTCTTTTCCTTTTCTTTTTTTTTTTTTTTTTAGCTTGGGAGGGTGCGCTTTGCTCATGGTAAGTACTCCACCTGATCAAGGATGATCAGAACCGTAATTCACGGCTCGGCGCCTGTAGCTCAGCCGCTAGGGCGTCAGCCACACACCGGAGCTGGCGGGTTCGAAACCAGCCGGGGCCTGCTAAACAACGATGACAACTACAACTAAAAACCAGCCGGGCGTGGTGGCGGGCGCCTGTAGTTCCCGCTACTTGGGAGGCTGAGGCAAGAGAATCGCCTACGCCCAAGACTCAAGAGTTTGAGGCTGCTGTGAGCTGCGACGCCACCACACCCTACCCAGGGCCGTCTGCCCAGGGACACATAGCGAGACTGTCTCAAAAACCAAACCAAACCAAACCAAACCCGTACTCCAAACCCCTCGAGCGCGCTCCCGCGGGAAGCCGGACGTCTTGCGCCTGACGTCACGTATCCCGTTAGCCAATAGGCTTTCGGTCCTTTTCATCTCGCGATACTCAGGGGGTCTCCTCATAGACTCCTTTAAAAAGTTTTCTTTATTCCCTTCACTCAGGAGTAACTTTGCCCCTTCTTGCTGAGCTTTGAAGTCCACAAAGAACATAAGGTTAGTTTTGCAAAACAATTACCACGCGAATGGCTTTTTTGTTCTGCTTTCTAAGGCTTATTTCTTTGGTCCAAAATCCCCTCACATGTTCGAGACAGAAGGGAATGAGCTGCGCTTTGTTATGTATTTCGAAAGGCTTGGACTTTCTGCTCTTGTGAGGATTATAGAATAGACAGAGGAAGCGGGATGAAAGTGAAAAGGAAGGAAACTGTTCACTTCTTTCTTTTAAGCACTTATAGTTAAATATCCACTGTATTTTGTTAATGTATTTCTTTCTGTGTTGTCAGTATGCAAATGATGACTATAAACAGAAAAGCCTACATAAGTCATATAATAGATGTCCTGAACTTGTTACTATGTATTTCTCCAAAGTACTGTGGGGTAACAGTGTCCTAAAATGGAAAGAATGATTCTTTGCCACCAGGTATCTCTCTCTCTTTCTTTTTTTGAGACAGAGTCTCAAGCTGTCACCCTGGGTAAAGTGCTGTGGCATCACAGCTCACAGCAACCTCAAACTCTTGGGCTCAAGCGATTCTCTTGCCTCAGCCTCCCAAGTATCTGGGACTACAGGTGCCCACCACAACGACTGGCTATTTTGTTGTTGCAGTTGCTATTGTTGTTTAGCTGGCCCAGGCTGGGTTTGAACTTGGGCAAGTTTTCAACATTTATGAGTTTTAGTTTTCATATTTGTAAAGAGACAGTAACACTGCATATGTGATATAAGCATGGTAATTAAATAGAACATCTCTGGCATATAAATAAATGGAACTATTATAGTTTTTTTTATTATGGCCAAAAGGTTAATGCTTACACAAATCTGGATATTTATGATTGTCAAAATAATGTAGTCCCTAATTAAATAATTCTATAATTTTGATAGGACAAGAATAATCTCATACTAAATTTTCCATCACTTTTATTATTTACTCCTGAGAATGGAGAAGCTTTTTTGTCTTTAGTAAATGACCAGAGAAAGTAACTTTCTTACTAAAAAATAATTTTGTTAAAGAATGAACTGAATTGACCTTAAAATAACTTTAAAGTTCAGACTTGCAGGTTTACAGTTATTCACTTATCCATTCATTAAAAAACCACTTTTTGAGTACCTTCTATGTACTGTGAGGCATGCTGTGTGATGTCTAACATAGAATCTCTCTTAACCAGGTTTCTTTGGGAGAACTGAGCTCGAATAATGTAAGGTACCTATTATATACATAATAAATTTCCTCTTAGGGCCAGGGCATGGTGCCTCACACCTATAATCTTAGCACTCTGGGAGGCTGAGAAGGGTGGATAGCTTGAACTCATGAGTTCGAGACTAGCCTGAGCAAAAGCGAGACCCCATCTTTACTAAAGTAGAAAAACTGAGGCAAGAGGATTGCTTGAGCCCAGGAATTGGAGGTTGCTGTGAGCTGTGAGGCCACAGTAACCCAGGGCAACAGCTTGAGACTCTGTCTCAAAATAAATAACTAAATAATAAAAAATAAATAAATAAAATAAAGTTCCTCCTAGGGAACTAGAATAGAACCTGTTGTGCATCATCCATGAGGTAATTAGGAAAACAGTCATTCAAATGAGTTCCTGGGTTCTGTCATTCAGGTAGGAAGTCTAGTTAAAGTCTAGGAAGTGTGGGAGAAGACAAAAAGAAATACTAAATTAAAACAGAAGATGAAATAGATGCAAAGTAAGAAATATTACAGTAATAGAATGGAAAAAAATACTTCTAACAAGAGGATCAGAATAAGGAAGTTATTGAAGAGAATCATGAAGGATGAAAAGAATTGTCCTTTCCTTGTTCTCTCTCCTGCTTTTCAAAATGTGCAGATTATTGTGTTATACCCTGGGATTGATTCGAAGACCAATCAGTCAAGGAGCTTCTGTGGTTTGTGGAAAAGTGGGAGATGACTGGAGAAAAGTGCACTAGCAAATTACTGTGTGAATTCAGGGTGGGAATGTGGATGTCCTTAGTAGTTCCTCTGCTACTTTGAAGGGGGACTGTGAAGAAAAGTAATTTACATCATTTGTTTTCTTCACATAGTAAGAAAAAAGCAATATCTACTTCACTCTAAGAATTAGGAAAAGTCCACTGCAAACTTTTTAAAGACTTAGGAATAAAATGACAAAAAAGGAAACTCAGAGGTGTTAGAGATTCTGACAACCCAAAGAAGCTCCAGCATTGGGTGGCACCTGTGGTTCAAGGAGTAGGGCACCAGCCCCATATACTGGGGGTGGCGGGTTCGATTCCAACCCCGGCCAAAACTGTAAAAAAAAAACAAAACAACAACAACAACAAACCCCCCCAAAACTCCTCGTGCATTGATGACCTAAGTTCTGAACACATTTATACATTTATTTTTAAAAACTAACATTAATTATTTAAAAAAGTAAACTTATTTTTTAAGGAGAATATTCCACTACTTTAAAGAGTAATTGTTTTCCTTCTAGAGGATAAGTTAGATACACTTTAAACAAATGGAGGTTGATTTGCAGGAAGGTAAATGAGGGGATATAATGCAATGTCAGTGGATCTATCTTCTGGAAAGTCAATATTCTAGGCTCAAGGCATAAGAGATGGTGTTCTTCCTCTCTAGATGAACTAACATTTTACATAAAGTCAGATATTCTCATAAGATTGATGCACAAGGAATCTCTAATGCCACCACCATCTTCCTGAGACACTTAATAAGAAAGGGAGAGAAGAACCCTTTGCCTAGGAGGGTAGTTGAAGGTGACAGTTTGTCATAATTCCGGGCATACAGGGACTGGCAGCAGAGACACTCCAAGGGTCTCCTGGCCTCCAGGAAATGAGCAGCTTGTCACCGCTAGAACTGAATTGAAGGGAAGAGGGCAGAGGAACATAAGAGAACAACACTTCCCATTCTTCCTCAGCTGCCAAGTTCAGAAGAAATATCAGACTTCAGAAGAAATATCAGACTTGTGACTTCATATAAAATGGGTTGGAATTGTTGAGTTGGCTCGTCAACTTTCAATAGGTTTCAATTACTTG
The DNA here is from genome assembly GCF_000181295.1 of Otolemur garnettii. Taxonomy (NCBI): domain Eukaryota; kingdom Metazoa; phylum Chordata; class Mammalia; order Primates; family Galagidae; genus Otolemur; species Otolemur garnettii. The sequence continues at coordinate 3,524,460 of NW_003852521.1, forward strand.
AGTGTAAAGTCTGATGAATAAAGAAATAATGTTCCACACAGGCTTCGCTTGTGAGTGAGGGATAGGAAGTGCGGAACCGATCTTTAAGGACTTAGGAGGGCATTGTCCCAGGGACTCGTTGAGTCCTGAAAATTCTAGTAGCGCAATGAAAGCAATGCCACATTTCCTGTTAGGAGCTATTCCTGAAAATATAGCCTACGGTATGTATTGGCATGCTGATTAATACCTTTTACTTATAATTATTTCTTATAAGACATGTAATCTGATATTTATCCCTTCAGAGTTTACTTCTAGTTTCCTTCCCACAGATGTCACTCAGAGGCTTTGCTGCGTGTAGCCAGGAAACTAGGGCTCTATGCCCTATTGATTTCTTATTCTTACTTGATGTTCTTATGTGTTGTTTCTGGAAGATTTTCATGCATTCAGGATGTCAGTAAACTTGCTGTTTTCTCTTCCTGCGGTGCTCGAGTGTTTCTTTGCTTTTACTTCCTTGGTTTTCCACCAGAGGGGGCAATAAGCCTAGGCAATACACAGTTTGGAGCTGTTTTCACTATCTTCACCGCGATGTATGAAGTGTACATCCTGGACTAGTTTAAAATGGTTCTAATTTCATTACTCCAAGGTGTTGTGGTTAAGATCAGGCCTCTGATGCCAAACTATCTGAGCTTGGGCCTCAGCTTTGCTATTTGCTGCTCTGTGACCTTCTGGGATTCCTTAATTTCCTCTCAGAACAACCATGTTCTCACTCTTGTAAAATGAGAACCACCTTCCTTTTGGGTTTCGGTGAGGAATGAATGAGTTTAGACACATACATAAAGTACTCAGAACTAAGTCTGGCATACAATAAGGCATTATGTAAGTAAGAACATCTCTCAAAGTTTAAGAAAATGGTGGTTCTGCTTACTTAGGAGTTACCTGGAAGGCATCAAAGTATGGAAAACTGCTAAATAAAGCTAATTAGTACCATTCTTGAGTGTGAGGTGTGTGCAAGGGCTTAACTGAATGCATTTTTTCCACCCAACAGACATATCAAGGAAGAAGTCTGTGTCCATTTGTTCATTGGTCCATCGCGAGTGCTAGAACAGTGTCTGATAGTAATTAATGTGGTTTAAATGAATAGAAGATAATTTTTATTAATGTGTGTGCAGGTAACACAGTGGAGGTTCACTGAGGTGCTAAAACTTTCCCAGATCACACAAATGAAATATGTTGTGCCTTAACCCAGTTCTGTTTGATTATAAAACCAACCTCTCCACAGGCTTTTAAGTCACCTTGAAGGAAGACTGAAAGGATTCAAGAAAGTGAACTTTTGGTTGACTCTGAGAACTAACTGCCTGGTGGAGATTTTGTACTATAGGAGGGAGAATGTAAGGGATTCCTTTTAGTAAGACTTTCGGAGGATTGTTTCACCAGAATTTAGATCAGTGGTGGTTCTTAACCTTACTAATGCTGCCGCCCTTTAATACAGTTCGACCCACAGGTTGAGAACCGCTGATTTAGATGGTGGTTAGCAAAGCAAATTATTTAAGAGGTTACTTAATTCCTCTCAAACAAGTCTGACAACTATTCCTGAATCATATTTTCCCTAATGCATTTTGCAACCTATTTTCCATAACCAAATGGAATAGCAAAATATAAAGAAAAAAGAACATTAAAAACGTGGTTACATTTTAATTCACATTTTTGGAGAGCTCAATAGCTGGCTGAGTTCATGCTCGGTATGTGTTTGTTGAATGCCTATGTGTGAGAGGAAGGGAAAGCAAAAAACTATGGCTGCAGTATTCTAGTCCCTTGGTATATGGTGGGCACTCTGCTGGTCAGCAGCATCAGCATTACCTGGGAACTTATTACATATGCGATCTCATCACAGACCTACTGAATTGTAATCAGCATCTTAATGAGGTTCCAAGTGATTTACATGCACATTAAGGTTTGGGAAACTCTGCTGTAGCCAATATGGTTAATTGTGGAAAACAAATGATTGATTCCCATTTACTAATTAATCACATCTTATTGAGCATGTTTTGAAAAGTAAGGAACTAGAAGATAATTTATGCTAGGCATCATAAAACTCCAATATATATATTTTTTGAGGTGGGAGAGATAGAACTCTGTGAGAATTTGTTAAAAAATGGAGACTGTAAGCTTACTTATTTCTTCTTACTGGGGATTGGACCCATCATGCCAACTTAGAATAGGTTTCTCCAATTTGACAAAATGTGTGGATTACTTGCATGAAAGCTTTGATTTCCCTTTATTTATGGGCTTATGTAGCCTGAAGTAATTTTATTGTCAAAGTCATCCTCTGTTTTTTGTGTGAATCATAAAAATGTACTTCTTAAGTCCAAGGTGAAGTAGGGTAGCCAAACTAAAATTTATGGGACTGTCATCCTTTGTGGCAGATGTCTCATGTTAGGCTATAAAATCTTTCTGTGTGTGAAGAGGCAAAGAAATCTGCAGTGATGTGGAAATACATTATAAAACATTTCTGCCTAGTATACTATAGGATGTATATATATGCTAACTCATGTATACATACATATATTATACACGCATGCATATTGTACTATTAGTGTATATGTATACCTCTATGGATACTACTTTAGTGTTATGTATATGTATATATTTTATACTATCTACACCACGAATTTTTATAATTTTTCAAAAAGTTGTAATGTCTTCTCAGTTTTTTCAAAAGTTTGTAGTTATCATAATATAATAATTTCTTATAATAAAAATAGGTATTTGCTTTTGTAAATACTCAAAAATTATAATGGACAGTACTAACCTTGGACCATATTGGTAGAATTTTTTCTTTTTAGTGTTCAAACATATTTCTATAGTCCAAGACTACTAAAATTATTGATAAACTAGAATAGGGCCAGGCATGGTGGCCTAGGCCTGTAATTTTAGCACTCTGGGAGGCTGAGGCAGGTGAATTGTTTGAGCTCAGGAGTTTGAGACCAGCCTGCACAAGAGGGAGACCCTTTTCTCCTAAAAATAGGAAAACTAGCTGGGGTTGTGGCAGACTTGGGAGGCTGAGGCAAGAGGATCTCTTGAGTGCAAGAGTTTGAGTTTGCTGCAAACTATGATGCCATTGCACTCTACCCAGCATGACAGAGTGAGACTCTGTCTCAAAAAAAAATTAAAGAAATAAAATAAAAAATAAAAGGTCATACATGATGTAAAAAATAAACTAGGTATAATAATAGTAATACAGCAATTTCCTCTGATGACTTCCACATTTTCTTTTATTACATTGTCAATGCACACATTTTTCATCTATAAAACTTAACTCTTTCTTTTTAAAATATGAACCTGATTACTGTGCTTGGGTAGTCACTTGTGATTTTATCACCAGAAATTAATTTATCTGTATTATAGAGTGTTTTGATCAGATTATCCTTGAAATAACCTTTAGTTTGGTTTAAAACCATAATGATAGCCTTCATTTCCCTTTAAATTTCTATGATTTTGCATAGAATCATAGATTTTATATTTCTAGTGTTTTGTCCTAACTTCAAACTATGATCGAATAAGTCAGTAGCCTTGCTTGGCTCATGGTGCATTTGAGGACTCGTTACTTGCTGTCAAAAGAAAAGGAACCAAAATGGCACCGTTGGTGGCTCCAGGGAGTTCACCTGAGGAACATTGGGCTTAAACTTTCTATTTTATATTTTCTTTAATAAAGCAGGACTCAATTCTGCTGTTTGTACTTGTTCATGAAGACAGTTGTGCACACTTAATTTTTTTCTCTGCTTCTTGTTTATATTATTATAGGTGGTAAGTCCATAGAAACTGAACCTGTATGCATTGGCAGTATTGTAGTGATTGTTAAAGGATACTACTTGGAAATGCAGTCAAACCAAACAGTTCCCTCAATAGCAATGATCTTTATCGATGGAAAACATTTATGAAGCATAACTTCTGTTATAACTTTATTAATATATTCCTCTTTGTTTATTTGAAAATGTTTTCAGGTTGTTATGGAAATCATAGTCAAGGTCCCAATTTTATGATTTAGTATCTGTAAGAAAAGGGAGCACCAAATATAAGCAAAGAAATACTATGATTTTTGTTTTGCCAATTAAATACATTCCATGGAAATCTGATATCTGAGGATTGATAAGCTAAATATATATATTTTTTATTTTAGAGACAGATTCTCATTTTATCACCCTCGGTAGAGTGCTGTGGCATCACAGCTCACAGCAACCTCCAGTTCTTGGGCTTAGGTGATTCTCTTGCCTCAAGCTCCCAAGTAGCTGGGACCACAGGCGCCCGCTGAAACGCCCAGATATTTTCTTGTTGCAGTTTGACCAGGACCGGGTTTGAACCTGCCACCCTTGGTATATGGTGCTGGTTCCCTGCTCACTGAGCCACAGGCACTGCCCAGATAAGCTAAATATTTTCAAGGGCTTTCTAGTGATGTGTTTGTCTTTGCATACCTGTGACTGTTCTAGTTCTGTTTTCTTGAGTTAACTGAATAAACACTTTTCACTCTTCCCTTTTTAGCAATCTCAGTACAACATCAACTATAGACTAAAAGTTTTAATATATGATTTTCATTTACATTTCATTCTAAATATCTTATGATTCCCATTATTATTTATTTTTAGATCCACAACTTGCTTATAAATACTTCAAGATTTCTAAATAAATTGAATTTCAGGTCTGTCTTTCTGCTCTTTATTTTACTGTAGAAAATATAGTGGCAGGGTGGTGTCTATGGTATTGGGATTTTCCGATCTGCTTTGGGGACTAGTGGGTAGTCTAATTTTATAAAAGTTTTGTGTTGGCTTTCAATAAAATATGCATTCTCTACTTGTTGGACATAAACTTCTAATTGTGCCTGTTGATTGTGATATTTCAACCTTATAAATGTTTACTTATTTTTGACTATATAAGCTGATAGATCCTTTGCCATGGTTAGAGATATGTCTATTTCTTCTTGTATTATTTTCTCTGTTTTTATTAAATTGTAACTGTATAATTAATGCATTTATGGGGTACAATGTACTGATTTTATATACTATTTGAAATCTTTATATGAAACTGGTTAACACAGCCTTCACCTCACTTACTTATTTTCAATGTAATGAGGATATGTTCTAAGAAATGTGTCATTGCGATTTTATCATTGTGTGAACATCATAGAGGATACTTACAAAAACCTGTAGCTTGCTACATACCAAGGCTATACAGCATAGCCTATTGTCCCAAGGCTTCAAACTTGTGTAGCATGTTGCTGTACCAAATATTGTAGGCAGTTGTAACACAGTAAGTATTTGTGCATCTAAAGATAGAGAATGTACAATAAAAATACAGTATAAAAGATAAAAAATGCACAATTGTATAGGGCAATTGCCATGCATGGAGCTTGCTGGACGGGGGTTGCTCTGGGTGAGTCAGTGAGGGGTGAGTAACGTGAAGGCCGAGGGCATACACTCCTGCAGACTTTATGAACTATGTACATTTAGCCTATGCTAAACATATTTTAAACATTTTCTTTCTTCAAGTGTTATAGAACTTTTATAATTTATTTGACAGGTTTTCTGGTCTCTACCAGAAGACACCCCATGCCCCAATTTTTTTTTCTTTCTTCAATAATAAGTTAACCTCACTTACTGTAAAATTTTTACTTTATGAACTTTTAAACATTTTTAATTTGTTGACTTTTTTATAATAACTCAGCTTAAATTTAGCACACATTATAAGATAGCAAAAAAATTCTTTGTTTATATATTTATACATTTTTTCACGTTTTTAGTTTTATCTTTCTATTTCTTAAAGTTTTGTGTTAAAAATTAAGACACACAAAGGAAGGAAGAATAAAAAGCACCACAAAACAGTGAGAAGTTAAATAACAACAAGGCAGTAGTGATTCTTTACCTGTCAATAGTATCGAATGTAAAAGGACTGATCCCTCCAATCAAAAGACATGGAGTGGCTGAATGGTGATAAAACCAAGACCTAAGGTTACATTCTAAATCAGAATCTTCAAATAGTTTGCCCTGCACTTAACTGGGTGCGAAAACTTTGTTCTTCAGAGCAGGGATGTGACCAGAAAGCTTTTCTAGGTATGACTCTTCAGGTGAAAATAATAAAATAACAAATCAACTTTCTATGTTAATCAAAAACCATATGCTTGAACGCAGATGGAAGGATAGCCAAAATTTAAACTGTAGTCATGCACTACAGCACTATAGTGATGGATTGCACACACTATTGTGGTCCCTTAAGATTTTAATAGAGATGACAAATTCCTATAGCATGGTGATAACTGTAGCTGTCACAAGGTCGTGGCTACAACTACTTATTTATGGTGATGCTGTTAACAAAGCTACGGCTCTACCAGATGCGTCAACCTATCCCATCTACAATTATGTACAGTGCCTAATACTTGATGCTACTGGTTGACATATTTACTCTTCTTTTATCATTACTTTAGAGTGAAGTTTTTCTACATTTATAAAAAAGTTAACCATAAAATGACCTCAGGCATGTCCTTTCAGAGATATTCTAGAAGTCATTGTTATCATAGGAGATGACAGATGCTTGTGTGTTATTGTCCCTGAAGACCTTCCAGAGGGGCAAAATGTGAAGATGGAACACACTGATAGTGATGACGCAGTATAGGCCGAGGTTAACTGTGTGTGTTTGGGTCTTAGTTTTTAAAATTTTTTCATTTTTAATTATAATGGGTTTATAATAGCTGTATATATTTATAGGGTACATGTGATATTTTGACCCAGGCCTCTGAAATCATGCCTCACAGAGGTACATCTCTTTATGACTAAGACCTCTATACACAGTTTTTAAAAATTGGCTTTTTTGCTCTCCACTTCTGGAGCTAAGACTACCATCTAAGATGAAGAAGGGAAAAAAAGAACTAAGGCTACATATGATGTAGAAGTGAATCATAGAAAGAAAATAATAATGGGCCTATTCCAAGAACACAGCTATATTTAGGAAAATCTAACTTTCATCAAATACAGGGTATATACTCCTTTATTACTTTTATTGTTTTTTAAAAAATCATATTCTTAATGTATTTCAAATTATTTTTTTTCAATTTTTGGCCAGGGTTGGGTTTGAATCTGCTACCTCTGGCATATGGGGCTGGCATTCCACACCTTTGAGCCACAGGCACTGCCCTCAAAAATTTGTTTTTTAATGGTAGCTTTTTAATAATATTATAAGAGAAACAGATGTAGAAGACAAATAAAATGATATTTTAAATGTGCCATCATGCAACTGGCTTCCATATTGGTAATTTTCTTGAATACACATAAGCACTATGTGTCAATTTAGGGGAAGTTTTGCTTATTTCTCATTTTGGGGGTAATTTTATATCTAATTTATCTTGAACACTTTACCAATTCTTCTTAAGTTCATTTGGAATGTGTTGAGTATAATCTTTTGCTGTGTAACACTATTGATTTAGCTGGAAATAATTGATAATGTTAAAATATTGAGCACATTATTAAAAGTGACAGATTCATTCAGGCAGATTGAATAATGCAAGCGTGAATGAAATCTGTGTATATTACCATAATATAACTTTAAATAATTCAGTTCTTAGTTATGAGAATTGAATGAGAAAAAAATGATGTTAAAATTGTAGCATGCTCTTAATAGCCTGATTTTTCTCTTATGATTATAATATAATACCAAAATATTTTAAGTAATTTATTTCACTTATTATATTAATGTTCTCATTAAGATAACATAATTAATTATAAAAATCAGAATTCAAAAATGATATACAGGTAGATTGACCAAATGTTATTCATAGTTATTATGCAAAACAGGGTGGAACATTTCATAATCTGCCCAAATATAGTCTTTCTCTCTTTCTTTTGAGTCTACATTAATCTGTACATTTCTAATTATTTGAAGCTACTATACATTGCTATTTAAAATTTTTCATATAGTATTGTAATGAGATTAAAGGACCCAGATCATGAAAACCTTTTTTATTTATAAGCATTAGAGTAGCGGTTCTCAACCTGTGCTTCGAGACTCACTGCATTAGAGAGTATTGGTGTTCTTACCATAAGGGGACACAAGGAAATTTTGGGAGATGTTGACTACGTGTATGACCTTGATTGTGGTGATTGTGATGATGATATCCCAAGTATTTGCATAGGTCTAAAATCATTAAATTGTATACATTAAATATGTGTAATTTTTTGTCTATTAATTATACCCCAAAGAAGCTGTTGAGAGAGAAAGGGAGAGGAGAGAGAGAAAAAGAAAAAAAAGGTAGAGAGAGAGTGAGAGAGCTGTGCATACAAGTTTTTCAGGCAGCCACCTTGTGTTCAAAGGCTCAAAATAAAGAGGGTGTATGGTGGTAAGAAGAATTCAAAGAATGAAGGGAAGTGAGATTGGGTCCCGCTGTCCAGTTTCTAGTTCCTGGCTGCTCTAGTAAGCCAGGTATGAAATCATTCAAATGCCAATGGTGACCTTTAATAGGAGAGTTTAAACTGGAAAGGGACATGGTCAGATAAGCTTTTTGGGTAGACTGCACTGACTGTATTATGTGGAGTAGATGACATTATTTTTTTCTGTTGTGAAAAAGAGAGTAAAAAGAAGTCAGAAGAATAGATTTAAAAAAGTTTTTGTCCTTGAAGAAAAGATGCTTAGGGCTTATTAGATCATACTTCTTTTTTTCTTTTCCTTTTTTTTTTTTTTTTTGCTTGTCAAGTTAATGCAGACTTCAGGAAAACAGCTATAAGTTGTGAGTAGCCAGCAACTGTATGTTAAATTTAAAGCTTTTCTGACATCCAGTGTACTTACTATGACAGGAAAGAAAATTTTGGATTAATCAGTCACTATTAACAATCGGTGATTACTTATTTCTTGAGCATATATTTATATTTGTATCTAGCACTGTGCTGAGCACTGGATAGACCATGAACAAAATAGATGTGTCCCTGCTTATGGGACTGATAATCTATATATTCTGATGTTTATAACTTTTTAAGGTTTGAATTCAGCTGTGTGAGCTTTGTTAATAGTGATGGTCTGCCCAGTTTCCACCCTTTAAAGTAGTAAAATGCCTAGTCATTGAGCCCATTTAACCCCCAACTCCATCTGAATCTTTCACTTTCACAGCTCAAGCTGGCCACATGTTGGGAGAGTGATCCTAGGGGGGGCAATAGGGGATCCTAGGGGACCTCAGTCAGCAATTACCTGGCTTCGTCGTGTCTGGTGGATCTTGCTCTGCCTTTGGTGCTGTGAGTACTGATGACTGGGTTTTCTGGTTTGTACTTTAGTAGTTCAATTATGAACCTGACTCCTCAACCTCCCCATCTACCTGTTTGGTGTAAGACATAGTATGTTTTATCATTTGTGCGAGTGTGACTGTAAGTGTTTATGTATTGGTTTCATATAGTATTGAGTATGTATACTTTGTTTCCCCCCCCATTCTTGAAATACTTTTCTAAGAAGAATGTGTCCCAACTCCAGCCAGGTAAACATAAAAGATGTAAAGTCTCTGTGTTTTTGTGGCTGAATAGTATTCCGTACTATACCTATACCACAATTTGTTAATCTATTCATGAGTTGATAGGCATTTGGGTTGCTTCTATGTCTTGGCAACTATGAATTGGGCTGCAGTAAATATTCTGGTGGAAAATTCTTTGTGGTAAAATGATTTTTGTTCTTCTGGGTAATAGTAATGGCATTGCGGTATCAAATGGAAGGTCAACTTTTAGTTCCTTGAGGATTCTCCATACTTCTTTCCCTAAAGGTTGTATTAGTTTGCAATCTCACCAGCAGTGTAAAAGCATTCCCGTCTCTCCACAGCCACAAATGTAGTCTAGCAAGGGAGAGGAGAGAGGAAGGAGGAGACGGTGATTGGTGGGAGGAGGGAGGACATTTGCTGGGCTCTCGCCTGAAGTGCACAATGCAAGGGTACATATCAAAATAACTAAGAGTAAATTAAAAATGTTTTACCACAAAAAATAAGTGAGGTGATGGTTATGTTAATCACTTGGATTTAAGCGTTCCACATTATTAATGTATACCGTTATGATTTTAATTAAAAATTAAATGAAAAAAATTAAAAAAGACAGACTATGGATGAATTCCCTGGCAGTTCCTCTGTAGACTATCTTACACCATACAGATAGACACTGTGGATGATGATGATGGTTTTGATGATGGCGATGGCTATAATAGCAACTATAATACAATTTAGTATTTTTCAAATGTGGTTATCTTTGCTCAGTCATTGTCTCATATCACTTAAGATTTAACAGGCCTTTTGCCCTTGAACATAAGTCTTAAATTTGGATCTGCCTTCTAGGCTTATGGGTTGGCATGTCCACTCTAGAGTAATAGAACCAGTGACTGAAGTTATTGACTGATGTGGAATGATTACTTTAACTTTATTTCTGCTGGCTGAAATTTTTCTTCGTTTTGGCTTAGTTTCAAACACTTAAACATTTAATTTAAAACATTTTATTTAGTGGAACTTGACACCATTATTTTTATAATTTCACAGTTGCTAAGCTTTTAAAATATTAAACCATCAAATTTTAGTAAAAAAAAATAAATTAAGCTTAACTAGCTAGCACTGATTTTCTATTAATGCTCACAGTGTAAATTTTTAGCAATTCATTAGTAGAGTAATTTAGTCAACACAGAAGGGATGACTGCTCTGAGACAGGCAAAGTGTTGTGTTCACAGGATACAAAGTGGGAAGAGCGAAGTCCCAGCTAGTGAGAACTGGTGTCTGGCATTTCATGTGACAGCCAGGCAAACTATGCACCGTTTGTTTACAGGTTAATAAGTGGCTTGTGGAGCTGATTTATATCAACCAGTACATGTTTCTAAACAGGTTATATATATAGAATATATTAGCCTTGCAAATCCTTAAAAAATTATTAAACTTTAAAAGTTGTTGCTTTGAGCGTCTATATTTTGCCATGTCTTTATCCATAATACTATTTCCTTTCTGTCTACTCCATTGTTTGTCACTTCTTTTCATTGTTTAAGACATAAAAGTTTACCTGTAACAAATCTCACAACCAGTAGATGCATTTATTTACCATTTATATAGAGCATATATAGTGCTAATGGATTTGAGAGATACTTGGAATTCAGAGATTCCAGGAAGAGGAAAGCCAATGGGGACTTGATATGGATAGAGGGTGTTGGGTTATTGGGAGTGAGAAGGATGATTAGGAAAGATTTCATGGGGGAAGGGATCTGGACTTTAAGGGTTGGTTACCCTGATGAATGAGGAAAGGGAAGATTCCCCAGAGTAGAGAAGGCACAGATTATACTGAAGATTATACTTTGGGAGTTTATTAGAAAATTAAACTGGATAGTGTAAGGCTAAAGTTTGAGGGAATCTGGACACCAGGCAGTGGTTCAGGTAGCCACATAGAGTGTGTGAATCAGTCTGACAGTGATGGCAGTGTGCAGGAAGGTGGATCATACAGTAATGGATCAAATAACTAGAGACAGGGGACACTGGGTTTGAAGGCCATTTTCTCTTTTCACTTGAATCTAGATGGGAATCCTGTGTACACATAGCCTTCATGTTAGAAAAAGGCAAAGAAACCAGCAAGATGTGATTAAATGATATTCAGATGCTAAGATACGTTAGTGACTCTTTTATTTGTGTACTAGAAAGATTTTGTTTTTACCTCTTTTCAAAAGGACTAGCTGCCTTATACATTTTATATTCATAAATCTTCAGATTCTAGTTGTTGAAAAAGTGTTACACAATAAGGACTTTAATAAAAGGATAAAAATCAGGACAATGGCTCGGTGCCTGTGGCTCAAGTGGCTAAGGCGCCAGCCACATACACCTAAGGTGGTGGGTTTGAATCCTGCTCAGGCCCACCAAACAACAATCATGGCTGCAACCAAAAATAGCCAGGCATTGTGGCGGGCACCTGTGGTCCCAGCTACTTGGGAGGCTGTGGCAGGAGACTCGCTTAAGCCCAGGAGTTGGAGGTTGCTGTGAGCTGTGATGCCACAGCACTCTATCCAGGGGGACAGTTTGAGGCTCTGTCTCCAAAAAAAGAAAAAAAAGGGCAGGACAAATTTTAACTTTTGGCAAACTACCTTTCTTGGAAAATTCTTTATTCTTTTCTACATAATCCATTTGTTATTGGAAGGAATCTGGCTGATAATAAAGGCCTTATTCCTATGCAATGATATTTTTTTCACTTCCACAGCAAATAACTCTCTAACTATATTCATGAAGTGGAACTTGATCTCTTTTGAATTCTGTAAGAGACTGCTTCGAAGGTGACATGGAGTCTGGCATACCATGAGTACTATAATGTCAAATGCCATTGATTGGATTTGTGTAGCCAGATGTCAGAGGCCACCCAACAAATTGAATATAATATCATTGGAACTCATGACAAAGGAGGAAGGACACAAAGGGATTAATTGTCAATTAGGATTTGAAGAAAACATTTGTTCATGGTTACTAACATTTTTAAAGGTTATTTAGTTACATTTTAAAAGTCTGGAAATATTAAACCATCTTTATTTCTTTTAAAAATGATTAAAATTGGAAATAGTAACTGTAAGGCATATAACTTTAATATTTCTACATGCATGTGTACTATAGTAATGAAATTTTAATTTTCATTAGAAAAAGATAGAGGAAATGAATTACTATTAACCCTCAATCTACCTCTTCTGAGTATTAAGTTTTCAATGCTGAGAAAAACATAATTCCTATAATGAATACTTTTCAAAGTTTCTAAAATTTAAAGCAAGGAAGAAAATTTGAATTAATTTCAGGAAGAACTGGACATCCACATTTTTAGATTATTAATGCATAAAGCCCAACAGAGATAACTAAAGAGAATGTAAAAAAAAAAAAAACTTGGTCTTGAGCAAAAAACTCCTTAAAAATGTGAAATCTATGCCAAGGAGAACAGAAGAAGGAAAAACAGAATTAACTAAAAGATAAAGACTTTTGAACAGATATAGGAAAAACCTTTTTTTCAAGTTAGCTGAACTAGATAGTCCAAATGTTATCCTTCATTTTTGGAGATATTTTAAAGTAGGGTGGAATCATGTTCTTTTCTTCATTCAAGGAGTATTTATTAAGCAGCAACTATCTATAAGAGAGACCGTATCTCTGGTCTCTTAGATCTTATAGTAGGTAATAAAACAGTAACAAATTCATAAGATAAGGATTTCAGTGTGGTACCTGTGGCTCAGTGGGAAGGGCCCTGACCCCATATACTGAGGGTGGCGGGTTTGAACCTGGCCAAACTGCACCAAAAAAATAGCTGGGCGTTGTAGTGGGCACCTGTAGTCCCAGCTACCAGTGAGGGTGAGGCAAGAGAATCACTTAAGCCCAGGAGTTGGAGGTTGCTGTGAGCTGTGACTTCACAGCACTCTACTGAGGGCGATAACATGAGACTCTGTTCTCTAAAGAAAAAAAAAATAAAGTGCTATAAAGAAAACGAAAGAAGGAAATGGGAAATAAAATGACCAAGTTGGGATGTATACTTCAAATGCGGGAGTTAGAGAAGTTTCTTTTGAGGAGACAACATTGGAGCTGAAACTTGAGTGATGGGAGAAAATAGTCATTCAGAGGTTAGGAGAAAAATCATCACAGGCCGAGTAAATAGCAAGGGTAAAGGCTCCAAACTGGGCCTGAGTCCAGCAGGCTCATGGAAGACAAGAAGGCCAGAGTGCCCAGAGAACTGGCCAGGAAGGGTAGAAGGTAGGAGATGATTGAGGCTGTTTCTGCAAACTTTGTAGGTTACAGTGAGGAGTTTGGATTTTATTCCAAATCTAGTAGGAAACTACTGGGTGGCTGTAAATGAGACAGAGAACTAGGATAGGTTTTTCCTGTTTTCTTCACCCCTATGATTTTGCAATAATAATCAGACAAGTTTCTTTTAAAGTATTTTCTTCTATAGAAAAGGATTTAATCTAAGTTTGGACAAAGAAGCACTTATATTTGCAGCCAAATTTAACAGTGTGAATTTTAGTTTATTGAAGACAGTTGGTGTCTGAAAAGGCCGTTAGATCAGGGCTATTTTGTGAGGGCTATTTAACTTATCTCTTCTGAATATTAGTCACAGAGAGCATTTCCTATCTCTTCTCCCTCCATACCTTTAAAATAAGAAAGTATTATTTTGGTATCAAATTTACCCTTCCGAATAATACTCACCATTAAATTAACTAAGGATTCTAGATTTATTTTATTTTCAGGATAAGTGTTTACTAGATTAGTGTTGTAGAATCCGTGCTTCCCACATAGGAAAGTATAGTTATGAAACAATCATTTAAAATTTGATAAGGTAGAGAAAGAAAAAGGAGGTTAACAAATATTAGAACTTATCACATCAATTGCACTCCAGTTAAAGTTTCACATAAAGTACCAAGAAGAAATGACTCTCCTGAGCTCATGCAAGGGCTATGAACTAATATCCTAAAATCCTGCCTGAATTTCTTACTATTTTTCTACAGTCAAATCTGGTGCCTGAATAAAGACTTTCTACACAATCCAGCCCTAAGACTTCACTAGAACTTTGGTTTTAATTTCATGGACCTCAGCAATAAATATTTGTTCAATAAAAGTTCCTTCTTTTAAAGGAATACCACAGATAATAGATTTGCGCCACTACCTCACCTTCTGGGGCACCTATGTTTGTCTAAATGACACTTGTTTCAAGGCCTCCTTTTGGTGTTTAAAGAGATTCTGTTAAAGGACAGACTAAGAATATGACCATATTTACTACCATTCCTTTAAGTTCTCATACTTCTAAGAAGTACAGGAAAGTTGGGGCCAGTTAATAGAATCTTGATTCCATAAGTCTTATCTTTCTTAATATTCCTTTTTTTTTTTGAGACAGAGTCTCATCATGTCACCCTCGGTAGAGTGCCATGGTGTCACAACTCACAGCAACCTCAAACTTGCTTTAGCCTCCCAAGTAGTTGGGACTACAGGCACCCTCCACAATGCCTGGCTGTTTTTTGGCTGTAGTTGTCCTGGGCTGGATTCAAGCCCTCCAGCTCTGGTGTATGTGGCTGGTGCCCTAGCCACTGAACTACAAGTGCTGAGCCTCTTTGTCAGTGTTCTTGAAGCTTTTGTCAGATTTGCCATTTTGCTCCACTTCTTCCAATAGGGATTTTGCAAGTAAAGGATGTCCAGCATATTTTGTTGAGAGAATGACTTTGTGCTGATATCATTCAGTATTCTTTTTCAAATTCTAATTATATAAAAATAACATAAGAAATTATCTTTACTGACAGACAATAATATTCTTTCTATCACTATGCCAAAAGGTACTGACACTCTTTCTGATACCTGATTTAAAAGTAATATTTATGTTTTACTTTGCCTGTTATGAAAAGGATTT
Source organism: Otolemur garnettii (assembly GCF_000181295.1). Taxonomy (NCBI): domain Eukaryota; kingdom Metazoa; phylum Chordata; class Mammalia; order Primates; family Galagidae; genus Otolemur; species Otolemur garnettii. Next base: position 3,539,822 of record NW_003852521.1, read on the forward strand.
GGGGTAGCTTATAAAAATTCAATGAGGCAAATCAATAAAAGTGTACTGGTATTTTCTATTCTACTAGAAGCACACGATGCTATGTGATGGATATGGCTTGTTCTTTGCACCCAAGGAGCTCACTGTCTGGTGGAGACTAACAATTAACTATAATACATGTATTCAGTATTATGGTGGTGATATGAGCAAAGGGCTCTAATGCTAGAGGAAAAGATACATGCAATAAGATCACAAAATCATTGCAATTCTGATTAAAGAACAAGAGTCCTGCATTGAGTAGATGCAGATAAGCCAATCCCCCCCCACACACAAAGCCTTCATCTGTTGTTGATGAATCATCTGTAAGTTGAGCCCTCATTTGTAAGAGGAATCATTAAATTTTCTCAAGAGATTTATTTTATAACACTAAATTTATCACATTTATTTGAGTGCAGTGTACAAAGTATGCTACTTCATATGTACAAATATGAATATATAGGATATTTGTTACTAGTATCTCTTATACCAATATTTGATAATGGCTGGTAATTCAATTATATATTATACCTCTGTGAAGACATTTCTGCAGGAAATAAAGAGGTGTTGGCAGACTGAGAGTTTTTTCTTTTTCTGATTTGATATGAGTGTTTAATCTAGAAGTTCCACACAAGTAAAAGTATATTCCATATTCTATAACAGAATACTACTGCCCACTTTTGTTACAGCTAAGGTGTGACACATACTGTTTATACTCTTTTCTTAGGAGTGTCCAGCAGCTAATTTCTGGGTAACATTAGCCTTTCTTTCTTCAGTGATTGACTCCAGGTTGGTGGTCTACCTGGGTAATTTTATTTCTTTGTAAAGATGGGGATCTTACTATGTTGCCCAGGCCAATCTCAAAGGCATGGCCTCAAGTGAACCTCCTGCTTTGGCCTCCCAAAGCACTGGAATTACAGGCATGAGCCACTGCACCAGCCTGTGGTGTTTTCTTTGCAGGGGTGTTCAAACTTTTTTCTCTTCTGCTGTACACTGGAAGAAGAAAAGCTGGGGCAGTGCCTGTGGCTCAGTGAGTAGGGCACCATCCCATATACTGAGGGTGGCGGGTTCGAACCCAGCCCCAGCCAAACTACAGCAACAACTACACCAAAAAAGTAAAGAGTTGACTTGCTTGAGGTAGAAGGGTCTGTTCAGGGGAAGAAGAAAGCAAAAACAGGTACAGACTTGAGATATTCAGCCATTATTTCTTCAGAAAAAAAAAAAAAAGAAAAGTTGTTTTGAGATACACATTAAATATACAAACACTATCAAAAGCCAATGAGCAAAAAAAAAAGGTCCATGCATAATTTTTGTGATATCTGACACCACAGATAAGCAAAATAGTGCTTAAATAATCTACATGTGGCTCACAGTTTACAAATTGGACAGCTCTGTTAGAGCATAAAACCCCCTAAGCAAGCCGCTCAAGAGTAACTCTGCTTCCCTTGCATAAATATGGGAGTATGTCTAGCTATACATATATTTTTCTATAGTGTTTCTGGTCAGCTGTAGATAATTTTCTAATATGTGCATATCTAACTCCTTTCATGTAATAAATATTATAAATACTACCTGTGGATGGAACACATTTTAATACTCACTAAAATTACATTTTTTAACTTATTTTTTTTTCCATTTTTATTTGGCCAGGGCTGGGTTTGAACCCACCACCTCTAGCATATGGGTCTGGCGCCTTACTCTTTGAGCCACAGGAGCCGCCCACATTTTTTAACTTACAAGAGAGAAATACCATCTACTTTAAATCCTGAGTTGTCATTCATTGCCCCTGGATTTGCCTCAGAATCAGGTCCAAGACTATATTAAAAAGGTTAGCCGTTTTAGTCTTTAGTTTTTGTATTTGTAAAATATAGACCACCCATACTCTGTATGGCCCTTGGATCCCTTCCATAGCCTTTGCATATTCTCTCCCCATTACAGGCTAGAAGGCTAAGATCTACATTTCCTAAACCTTCTGCAACCAGGATTCTTGCTTGTACGTGTAGTACTATCAGTGATGTACTTGCAAGATTTGAAAATTCAAAGGGAGGTAAAGGCTGCCTTCCCTGTCTTTCTTCTGTCTGAGGAAGCCAGGAAGGATGTTTCAACAGATGGAAATAGTTCCCTGGGACTGGTGTCCACCTTCCACCAAGTCTAATTACCAGATTTGGGGGTGGTAGTTATGGCAATGCAGTAATAGAAGTAGCAGAAACCTCCTGAACTCTAAATCACAGTTAGGGTGATTGCACTTTAAAACAAACAGACCAATAATGAACCCTTGATTTTTGCTTCTTCAGTTATACAAGTGATTTTGTGAGCACATAGCTCTTGAGTTAATTAATTAAATTCTGTTTAAAAAATTCAAGATGGTTCTATTTCCTACACTAAACTCTGACTAAAATAATAAAGCATTATAGTGGGAAAAGGAAGGACATTGAAGACACTGTACCTGACTTTAAAAGACTTCACAACTATTCAATGTATAATCAAAGTTATTGTAAAATTGTATTTTAAAAGTGCATGTGAAGATACACTAATAAACACAGAAGTACTCTATGAATGTATAACTCTATTATGTTGGCAAAAGCTCTTACATTTTGAGAAAAAATCTGAATTAGAGGGAAACCTCTCTCTTCTTTTCTTCCATCCTTCCACAACTATTTCCTTTCTTCCTTTTTTTTTTTTTTTTTTTTGCAACAGTCTCTCACTGTGTCACCCTCAGCTGAGTGCTGTAGTGTCACAGCTCACAGTAACCTCAAACTCTTGGGCTTAAGCAATTCTCTTGCCTCAGCCTCCCAAGTAGCTGAGACTACAGGTGCCCACCAAAATGCCCAGCTATTTTTTTGTTGCAGTTGTTTAGCTGATCTGGGTTGGGTTTGAACTCGCCACCCTCAGTATATGTGGCTGGCACTGTAAACACTGTGCTATGGGCGCAGAGCTTCCACAACTATTTCTTGAGGAATGAATCTGGTCCAGGTTCTAGGCGTTTATTATACAACAGCAAACAAATTAAATGAAATCTTTTCCTGTAAAGCTAATAACTACCACAGAAGTAACACATAATAATAAATCAAAAGAAATAGCTCTGAAGCTGAACTAATAGTTTAATAGTTATTTGCAACTTAAAAACTAATTGAATTTTGTCATGGATAGATTAAAAATTATTTACCAAAAAAGCAATCTATCATGGCTTTTAAATTATATTTTAAATGGAAACTTGGAGAACACAGTAGTAGATGGTGAATGAATTCCATTATGAGTCTCATGTCTCATAATTCTATATTTTATTTTCCTACAGAATAAATTAAATAATATTATGTAGAACTGATTAATAATAATTATTAGAAATTTCAATGTTAATCCATTTCAGGATTATTAGTGAAGATCTTATCTCCTACCCCATTTTGTACCACACTTTTTTTGGCCATAATAGAGAATTTTAGCATTTGATTCAAACTCATAAAAGGATATCTAGTGAATTTATTATAGATGCAGTTATCTAAATAATTTAACTATCTTCAGAAATCTTTTTTGAAGAGATTGTTGAAGGGGAGAGTAGAGAAACAGTTAAAAGGCCAATCTGCCATTCTAGGATTATCATAAATAAAACATTATAAACATAATGAAGCAAATAGAAAAGAAATAGTTTAAATAAAACAAAAAGAATAATGAGTTACTGGAGTATAAGAAGAAATTTAGTTTGGAAATTTTGTGTAAGCTATGTAGAATTTCATTAAAATTTGGAAAATTTAAAATGTGCTTGAGATATTAAATCTAACATCATTCTTGTTAGTTATACAGAACTCACATGATCCACGTGTAAATTCATATAAATATGAATGCTTATGAAAATTTTAAAATAAATATTATAAATACTTTTAACTATGAAGCAAAAACCATATGATCTTCACTGCTGTCTCTTTCCATTTATCCACTCACCCACCTGCTCTATTATCTCCTAAAGTATTCCACTTGAGAAATGGTCTACCTAACTGAATTCACTTTCACTGTATCCTACTTTCAAGGTTACTTTACAAAATTATTTTTTATTCTAGCCCTATATTTTATCTGGGTTTTTGCCAGTAGAGTCCTTTGCCAGCATTGTCTCAAGATAAAATTTTGTGTGTGAGGGGAAGATATGAATGGCTTTTATTCAGAGTAGGTATATGCTAAGCCTATTTGCCTCTCCTTTTTTTCTTCTCCAAATTTACAGTCAAATACTTCATTCTGATTATTAACAACCACACTAATCACCTTCTAAATGCTTTCTACATGTGTATTCATTTCCTAAATCAGAATTAGTTAAATGTTTTTACTGTATTAGATATTGCTATATATCAGGCTATTTATTTCACTATAATTCATCTTTTCAGGGAGTAGGGGGAGAGAGGGACTTACCCTTTTGCCTGAGCTAGAATGCATTGGCCATCATCATAGCTCACTGCAACCTCAAACTCTAGGGTTTGAGTGAGCCTCCTTCTTCATCCTCCCAAGTAGCTGGGACTACAGGTGTGTGCCACCATGCCCGGCTAATTTTTACATTTTTCCGGAGAGACAGGGTCATGCTATGTTTTTCAGGCTGGTCTCAAACTCCTGTGTTGGTGCAACTTGATGTAAAATGAGTACACCTACTCAGTCCATTTGCATTGAACTGAGGGACCAGGGAAGGCCAACACCAGCAAGCACTCCACAAGAAGCATCAAAGGTGTAGCCCCCTACAGCATTCCTCACTGGATTTTATTGAAATCTCAGGCATGAGAAAATACAGTACAGTGGAAAGCTTCAAAGAGAGAGTCAAGATTAAAAAACAAGTAGTTTTTCTTTAACTGGATGATTGAACTCCTAGCACATCTTGTTTACTGCACTTTTGTCTTGCCTTAGTCTTATCACTGCTAATATATGACTTGTGACTGGGACAGTATTGCTTTTAGTGTGGAAGGTCAAAGGATCTGGGGTTTTGCCAGCAGAGTCCTTGGAACTGTCAGCCAAAGACCTTCTTGTAACTACCATCCACACGTCTGGACTCAAGAGATTGTGCCAGGATTGCAGGTGGGAACCACTTCACCTGGCTCATTCATTTTTTGAGCAACTACTATGTACAGATCATCAGAAATGATTGAAAAATACATAGGGGCAAAACACTCCCAACACTATTGGGAGAAATATCAATGTAATAGAGTATGGAAAACCAGTTACCATAGAAACAAAACAAAAAAAAATGGAAAAAGTCTTCTACTTGAAGTAAGTTAAAGATCAGAAAAATTCATAAAAATGTAGTCAACTTTTGCTTAACTCTGCAAAATGGAAAGAAATCCTGAAAAAAAATTGTGGAAAATATGTTAATTTTAACTGCTCATTTCACATTTCATATTATCACATCATTAGCTGTCTTATTGATAAAATTTTAGAACTGTAAGCTTTTTTTCTTACTCCAACATTAACAAATTGAGAAATTCCAGAAGATAATTATAAAATGAGAAAGATGTAGAGGGACCAGATAAACAAGAGATGGGATTAGTGGTATTATAAATTTGAGGATTTACTGTGGAAAATGTTTCTATTAATATTCGTTTTCTACCAAATGAGTTATTTAACATATGCTTATAGTGAATTTTGTATGGTGTCAGTTTGGATAGGTTCTGACTACATCTCTCAGAATCCCCTTCCCTGTACAGTTCCAGGTTAGAGTTAGCCAAGTTGAAAATGTGGCTTGAGATTTAGAAAGGTAGAAGTGAAACAACAAATACTACTTTCTGAAAGTTAACATGTTAGATAGGGTGAGAGACAGATGGAGAGGTACTCATAATTTTTGGCATGTCTTTGCTTTCTTTTTCTGTGAGTCTAGCTTTTCCTCTGCCAGCCAATCCTGCATATCAAGAGTAACCTGGTCCAACACCCAAAACAGAGTCAGTCAACTTTCATAGATTTTTCCCACCAGCTGTATGCAGTCTCACTGTGGCAATAGAATGCTTATTTTGATGTATTTCCTTATAGACTCTGGCTTATATCTGCTTACCAGTGCTTTAGGAGGGTTGACTAGTGATTTCTCTTTGATTCACCAGTGCTGTCTTAAGATCTTTATCTACTAGCTTTTCCAAAAATTGTGTAAATTTCCATTTCTATCATAAAGCCCTTACTTCATAGCACTCACAGTAGTTCTGTTTCTTGATTGATTTATTGATGACTTATACTATCAGAGGATCCAGGAGAGTACAAGTTTAAGAATGGGAATCTGGAATTGGTTCTCTGCTTTGATTCATTAAAATAATTTTGATGCCAATAGCAAAGCAAACTCTGGTGTTCCATGGTACATGGTGGTAAAAGACTTACTTCACTTATCCCTTAGAGTCATCTAAAAGGAAATGGTTATAGAAGGCAAGATTTCCATTGACCACATTGTTGCTGACATAGAACATTTTAGTGGATATAGGAAGTTTGCTGATTTTTGGATGGTGTCTAGGAAGAACCAACTTGGAGAAAGAAAACTTGAGTTCAAGATCAAGGTCTAAGGAAGAGGCCAGAGCTTTTATGACTCCCCTAAAATAAATTCTTATTTTCTATAGCTACAGAATCAACATTTCTGGAAATGGAATCCAAAATCTAATCCTACACTTGTTTGAATAATAATATAAATTAAATCTTTACCCTTATAAGGTCTCTTAAGTTAAAGTTAGGGGATTTATTGTGAAGGAGTGGCATTCAGGAAAATTAGGATGATGGAATGAGAATAGATTCTGATGAAGCTGAGATTGAATCCTCAATTTTGCTAGGCCTCCTAGGCCAATAGAAGAATACCTTTCTCTTCTATCTTAGGAATGTAGTGTTCCTTCACTTGCAGAAATTGTAAAGATCTCTTGTGAGTAGCTGTCATGCAAAGACTGGTGATTCCTGTCAAGATCTGCCTCGACCACTTTGAGGACTATAGATCTCCACAAAGTGAAACCCACACATGGAAAGCTCCATTCCTATGTAGAACTCCCAATCAGCTCATTTTGTTCTTCTGCCTGATAGCCAGACTCAACAGTCATTTTAAGGAGCCTTCTATATGAAACAAACAAACAATGATAAAATCACTAACCAAAAACTGACCAACAGCAAACACAAAAACAATTTGGGAAAAAAAAAAAACAGATAAAGAATGAGTGAAGAATTGAAAAGATCATATATCCCTGAAACAAGACTGTACATAAAAAGAACAATTGGAAAGTGAGAAAGAGCTCAAACCAATTATACATATTATGGCAGAAGTAAAAGAAAGTAAAATATTCAAAAGATAAAATAATATCCTCCAAAATAGGTAAAAAGACATATAAGAACTGGGAGCAAAAGGATGAGAAACTAGAGCATTGTTATGGTAGGACCAATATTCATGTAATGGAAACTACAAAGAGAATGGAGAAAATTGTCAAAAAATAATTTAAGAAAATTTCCCAGGGCTGCATGACCTAAGTTTCCATACAGAAAATGTTTACAGAGGTGCTTTGTAAAATAAATACAAACAAAACCAAAATAGTATATCTGTTGCAGAATTTCAGAACATTTGAAATAAGAAGATGCTAACTACTTCCAAAATAGAAAAACCTATAAGGACCAAGAAACAAGATGTAACTGAATTTCTCATTAGCAACACGTGAAGCAAGATAACAGTGAAGTAAAGGTGGTGCTTTCTTTATCAAGAAGCTACTGAAAAGTATGTTTCACTAAAATGAATGGGTACCCAAAGAGGGAAAAAGAGGCATGAAATATATCAGAAACATGGAGGCATGCAAGGAGAGCCCAGGACTACGGAGGGGACACTCCCAGGTTGACCTGTGCAGCACACCCAGAAGCCAAGCCGTCCATATTGGCCTAGGTTAGGAGACTGGGGAAAGTTCTTTCCAAAAGAAGAAATTAATAATATATGGGTAATATGTTCCAATTAAATGAGATAAACATTGCACAGATGGGGGACGTATGGGAGATGAATTAATAATGTAATAAACGAAGCAAACAAACAAGACTCAAGGGAGAAAACAATTGTACAAGTCACCATCAGATACTCCATGGCTTGATACTAAATCTTAAACTAGCTACAATGATTATGTCACAACATTGGGAGAATGGAGAAATAAGCATGCCTGTAGGTTAAACAATGGCAGAGAAAAAGTAACTCAGTCCTATCCATACTACCAAATTCAGAGATTATTCCTAAAACTAAAAACTCATGGAAGGGCAGCCTAAGTAGTTTATATAAAGGTAAAAAACTGAAAGAATTAAAGTTGTTCTGGAGGATGAAATGACCCGGAGAGGTGTGGAAGGAAGAGGTGTTTTTCTTAGTAAATCACACAGAACTATCTAACTTCTTAAATATGTGTTTGTGTAACTTTAGAGAACTATTAGACTACATAGTGCATATATGATGAAAGTTTAATAAAATTTAAAATGTTGCAATTTATTCACAAATGATTACACATTTCTGATCATTCCCAAGTGAGGTTTGGGATATTAACTGCAAACCAAGATAAATGAATGGTTAAGTGTAACTGAATTTATTGTAGTTTACATAATTTAACCTAAATGTTATTCATCTGAAACTCAGTAGTTTGAGTGAATCATTAATGATGCATAGATGAGAGTAGGAAAGAAAGAATCTGTTTTTAAGTGATTCATCTTTATTTTATGTTCAGGGAATGACTTTTCCAGATGTCTTTGTTTGCTGCAGTCAGGTGAGGTGCTTCACTGTACATCTTGTCACCTGGGAATTTTTTTTCTTTTTATATAATCCTTCAGGCTGGAGTTGGAGATCTTCAGTACCCTACTGTAGGTGTGCTGATTTCACCATATTCTTGGACATTATTCTTTCTCAATCAGAGTGTGATGTTTGTGTCCAGCCACTATCGCCCTCCCTCCTTGTTTTGTCTCCATAAATGTTGACCAGCTTGAAAGTCTAACGTCAAAACATAATAAGTGCAATCAAGTGGATGAAAGAAAAGCCATTCAAAAATAGTTATTTCTCCCCACCTAACATATAGGTTCTAGTGAGAATGTTCCTTCTGTTATTTTTAAGACTTTGTAAGACTGAAAATAATTTCCTCATTGAACAGCTATGGAGAATGAATACATCCAGGTCAACATCAATCTGGTCTTCAAAGACCTCCTAGTTTATTTGATTAACTTCTGCCAAAAGGTAAATTATACAGTTATGTAACATCTTTGATAAAATAGAATGTGTGGTGACCTAGAAGCTTTTATTAGACTTTGTTGGATAAGAGTAATTGTGACAATGTAAATCTTATTTCCTTTGTTGATTCTCACTGGATCAAAATAACTATTATGTTATCCTCTGTGCTTCTATCTGCCCCAGATTCTTTCACTTTATCAGATGCCCCTTTGGAAACTTTATTCCTCTCCCCTTCAGCTCTGTTTCCTAGAGAGATACTTTTTTGCCTAGTTGTCATACTTCTTCCATCCTTCCATTTGACAATAGAAGAAACAGAGAGCTTTATGGAGATGTGGCTTTTCATGGTTTCCACAGAGTAATTTGTAAATATGATGCTTATTAAAACAATTGAATGAGGATTTGTTGCCCTTTTTTCAAGATGTGTTAAAAATAATACATGGGAAACTCTAAAACTAAACAATTACATCCATTCTCGACATTTGTTTCCTAACAAGCAACTTATTTAATGCTTTTAACTGTATATGAAGACTATGCAGATCCAATAAGATGAAAGAATACTTCCCTCCTTGGTCCTGTTTTCCTTTCATTATCATTATTTATTATTATATTTGTGTGTGTATATATAAATATATGTTTGTGTATATATACTTTTCAAATGGAAAGACAACAGAGAATGGACTGTAATTTTTTTCTGCTCAAAACTCTGGCATACTTGCCTTCATTACCAAATAGGAAATCTCTACAAATATTTTGTAGAAATCTCTACAAAACCAGATCTCTATTTATTGTCTCCAGAGGCCCAGGCTATACTAATTTCCATTGTAATACCTAACATTTAATTAGTCCATCCATTGATGTAAAATTGCAAGCTTCTTTTTAAATAGATCCACAGTCCAGACTGATACTTCAAAAACAGAAAAATTCATTTATTAAAAATTTATCTGAGAATAAAGAAAATTTTGTTATGTCATGGGTTTGGCTATTATTTGTCTCAATAGTTTTGTCTTTATTTCTGTTAGCTGTAGGTTTAACAGTGATTTGGGAGTTTTTGTTAGAGAAATGAGGCCTGTGAGACTATTTGAAGTAGGGTAAAAAAATTGCTTTTCTGTGTTCCTAAGCTTGGTCAGAATGAAAGAATATGTTGAAAATTGTTTTTGCTATCCAAAATTAAATATTTGTAAAATATTTGGAATAATAAAAAAATTATCCATTCACGTATGAACAATTTGGAGTAGTGATGATAATGCAGTGATTTGCTTGATTTATTGCTTATGCATTAGCATTTTAATAAAAAGATAAGGAAAATGTATTTGCTATGGCCCTTGGTGCAAACAACTCCTACAAGAGTCACCATCTGACAATTTCACAAATACCAACATGGTCAAGATAGACTATTTCATAAGCAAGGATCAGCTTAGAAAAGGAAACAATAACATAACATGTATTTTATTGAATGAAGTATTTCTTTTAATTTTGCTTCCTAGTCCACAATGTTCAATGATTTTTTTTTTATACAACTAGAACAGAGAATCAGAGTGTGCTTTTCAAATCAATTCTAGCACAATATTCTGTTAACTCTAATGATGCAAGTAGAATGTATATTTTATTGTTATTTGGAATCTGTGAAGTCTACGGAGAGACAACTCAGTAATTCAGCTCTTTTAAGAGCTGTACATAAATGCATTAATGTACACAGTTATGATTTAATAAAAAAAATTCAGAGGGAAAAAAAGAAGCAAATTCCCAAATCACTGTTAAACCTATAGCTAACAGAAATAAAGATGAAACTATTGAGACAAATAATAACTAAACCCATGACATAATAAAATTGTCTTTTTTCTTAGATATAACTTCACATTTTCCTTGGGCATATGACTTTTACCTTACTTGAACACTGATAGAAAAGTTAATAACATTTTTTTTCTCATTCTGTGGATTGTCTGTGTATATCTGATAAAGAATGATAACCAAAATCCACAAAGAACTCAAGCAAATCAGCAAGAACAACCAAACAACTCCATTAAAAAATGGACAAAAGACATGAACAGAAACTTTTAAAAGAAGATATACAAATGATGTATGAACTCATGTTCAATACATCTAATTATCATTATTATTATATGATTTTTTGAGACAGAGTCTCACTTTGTTACCCTTGGTAGAGTGCTGTGGCATCACAGCTCACAGCAACCTCAAACTCTTTGGTTTAAGTGATTCTCTTGCCTCAGCCTCCCAAGTAGCTCGTGCCAGCCATAATGCCCTGCTATTTTTTTGTTCCAGTTGTCATTGTTCTTTAGCTGACCCAGGCCGGGTTCAAACCCATCAAACTCTGTATATGGCTGGTGCCGTACCATTGTGCAGTGGGCACTGAGCTAACATCTCTAATTATTAGAAAAATGCAAATAAAAACTACGGTGAGATATCAGCTAACTCTAGTGAAAATGGCTTCATAATAAAAAGTCCCAAAACAATAGATACTGGCATGGCTGTGGGGAGAAAGGCACTCCTATACACTCTTGGTGCGACTGGAAACTAGTGTAACCTCTACATAAAATTATATAGAGACACCTCAAAGAACCTGAAGTAGACCCAGCAATCCCATTTCTGGGTACATACCCAAAGGGAAAAAAAGGTCATTTTATAAAAAGAACTCCTATACTTGAATGTTTATAATAGCATAATTCACAATTGCAAAGATGTGGAAACAACCCAAATGCCTATCAATACATGAATGGATTAATGAGATGTAGTATATGCACACTATGGAATTCTAAAAAATGGTAATCTAGTATCTTTTGTGACAACCTAGATGGAACTGGAAATCATTCTTCTAAGTGAAACCTCACAAGAATAGAGAAACAAACACATGTACTCAGTACAAAGCTGGAACTAATCAATCAACACTTAGGTGCAGATATGGAAGTAAATTTCAGTGAGAATCAAACTGAGGGGTGGGGAGAAATATATCCTGAAATAAAGAAAAGCTAATAATAAAAGACTCATACAATTATTCATATTTTATTCAATAAATAATCTACTAAATAATTTTCTAAAATTAATTCTTTTGTACTTCAACTTCATGATTACCAGGCATTATTTAAAAATTAAGCAACTAAGCTTGGTGCTGATAGCACAGTGCTTATGGTGCCAGCCACATACACTGAGGGTGGTGGGTTCAAACCTGGCCCAGGCCTGCTAAACAACAGTGACAACTACAAAAAAAAAATAGAGGGCATTGTGGCAGGTGTCTGTATACTGGCATATATTCTAAATTTACCATTTTATAAAATACATGTGGTAAGTTTGGTTTAGATGTATCTTTAAGGCTCAGGGGATAGAATACCCTGGGTATGCTGATGATACTTTGAAATCTGCAAAACCTTCACAGAGCTGAATGGTAGATGGATCTTGAAGGACCCACTTACATATGCCCAGAGAATTATATAAATTTTGAACTGACCCTTTAAGGTCAGATCTGATATCCTGTATCAGTTGATGTATTAATAATTTGAAAAAAATTCTAAATAACTCCACTATTACTTATGAATAAATAATATTATCTCAATACTTTATGTGGGGATCAAGTATACCCCAGTAATAGAGGAATTTTCCTTTTTTATTCATTTTTTCTTTTTTTTCCATATAGTCTCACTCTTTTGCCCAGTGTAGAGTGCTGTGGCATCATAGTTCACAGCAACCTCAAACTCTTGGGCTCAAGTGATCCTCTTGACTCAGCCTCCCAAATAGCTGGGACTATACGTGGCTGCCACAATACCTGGCTAGTTTTTCTATTTTTAATAGAGATGGAGTCTCCTTGACAGGATGATCTGGAACTCCTGAACTCCAGCAATCCACATGTCTTATCCCCCCACAGTACTAGGATTACAGGCTTGAGCCACTGGGCACAGCCCATGGAGGCATTGTCTTCAGTAGAACCATCTTCATTTCCCTAAAGCTATGTGCTTTGCCAACTTCAATATGATTCAAATTAAGTTATTTCTCATGCAAGGTGAGGCAATCCCTGTCATTGCACAATAATGGAGACATGTATCTAGGAAAGGTCATCTGTAATTGATAGTAATTCTGGAAAGGCAGTCTTGGGGTAGTCTTCTGTTAGGAGTCCAATATACCATATAAATCTTCATTTATTGGTGACAAAAGTACAATATATTGGCTCGGTGCCTGTGGCTCAAGTGGCTAAGGCACCAGCCATGTACACCTAGGGTGGCAGGTTTGAATCCAGCCCGGGCCCACCAGACAACAATGATGGCTGCAACCAAAAAAAAAAAAAAAAAATTGCCAGGCATTGTGGTGGGTGCCTGTGGTCCCAGCTACTTGGGAGGCGGAGGCAGGAGACTCACTTGAGTCCAGGAGTTGGAGGTTGCTATGAGCTGTAATGCCATGGTGCTCTACCCAGGGGGACAGCTTGAGGCTCTGTCTGGAAAAAAAAAAAAAAGTACAATATATTTTGGAAACTTTAATTTTCTTATGCAGGCAATTTTGAATTATTCCTCTTGGTCTTTATTGACTACATAGAGTTTCAAATAAAATCATGTATTCACTATACTATTAAATTACAGGTAAATTTTACTCAACTTGATAAATTATGTGGATCTGTGCATACCTTCTACTTATGTATGAACCAAGACAGACTTAATCCTCTGAGAAATGAATCATCTGGCTGTATGGGTCCAGTTTTCCTACCATGATGTATTCACACAGTTTCACAACTCCAAGGTCACCAAAGGTTGTGTCTGTGCAAATTTGGGGAGGCTGCCAGGTCAGAAGATCACTTGAGGCAATTCTGTCATCATCATGTGTTATCAAAGGGTCAGCAAAACTTTAAGCATGAAACCACATTTTTACCAAATTAATTTCTTCAAGGAGCAAAAGGAAAACGGCAGTTGGGAAAATAAAACCTAAGTCAATACAGGCAAAATTCTAAGAAATATATTCAGGCAATTTCAGGAAACTCAAACAAAAAGTAAGCAGCTCTTCATTAAAAGTTTTGGTATTTTTTCTAACAGAGTATTAACTTTCTACTTGTTTTTCTTTTAATGAAATAGAACCTAATAAAAGACATGATGGAATACTGCAGAGGCAGAGAAATAAGCCCATGATATAGCAAGCTAGAATGAAAAACCTACTTTAGTGTACTATTTCTGTTTATAAATAAAGATTAACTCTGATAATAGACTTTAGGAAGTTCCTAACTAGAAATAATTAAACCCAGAAATAGTAACATTTTTCATGTGTAATAATTAATGCCTACTTTAATTATATAATTTTATTTTATAGAAAATTATTATAAATAATATACATAAGACTTTCTCCATAAATAAATAAAGCAAGCACTTAATGGATTGCATATTCCAGTGTCTCATAAGCACATAATGTTAATATTACAAATTATACTTCTAATTCTCTGTTCTCATTTTTTTTGATCATGTGTTTTGCTGATGGCAATAGCTTATCATTTCTGTGATTTGGGGGCTGTTTTTACCCTTCGCAAAGTAATTATGTTCCCAGTTTTCTTAGATTATTTGTACTTTTGACTTGTGTTCTAACTTTTATATTGGGCTTTTTATATATGTGTTAATAACTTCTCTTCTTTTGTTCTTGGCAGTATTATGTCATGTGAGATATCGATATATATTAATTTATACACATATGAATGGATAGATGATATCTATGTATGTCATATGCAATATGCTTGGGTTTATTTGGTATTTCAAAATATCTCTGTCATTTTTTACTAGTTATATCTCTTTATTTGATGCTGTTTTTGAGAGGAACCCTGGTGGGCAAATACCATAGGCACATATAGGCAGCCTCAGCCAACTTATGTTTTTTTCCTCACCAGCATGTGAAGTATGGGGAAGCTACTTCCATGTTTCACATCAGTGTCTTCAGATATCTTTGCAATGTCCCTAGTAACCACTAGCTTTCTATGTTCCTGAAGAGACAATAATGGCATTAGCAAAATCTTTTATTTTTTAAAGGTCTAATAGAATAATGACTATTTCTTTTTTTCTTTCCTTCAGTTTTTTCTACAGTTTATCTTAAGTTTATCAAATATGTGTTTTCTGCCTTATTTGATGACATCTGTGTCTCACATCCTCTACTATTATTTCTATATGGTTTAAACCTCTCAATTTCCAGAAAAAAAAAACAAAACAAAAAACTTGTTGCTACTCTGGTCCCAATGTGTACATTGCATCCTTCTCTAGAATTATAACAAAACTTGAGCCAAAGTTGGCTTAAGAAAATTAAATCACAATCAAAGCTGAAGTTTTCATGTACAACTATAAAAACAAACAAACAAACAAACAAACAAACAAACAAAAAACGGAAATCTTAAAGAGAAGGAAGGTTGGGCTGCCCACTACAGATGTCCAAAACTTGGATTTTCCCATTTATGATCTGTGTCAGCTTGGCCAAGTTACTTTACAGATGAGCCTACATTTCCTCATCTTTTAAATAAAATAATGAAAACTACTTTTTTTCTATTATGTGATAACTTTATAAAGCTTCTTGTACTGTGCTTCTGTGTGTGGCCCTTACAAAATGCTTTGACAGAATTCAACACTGAACTTTTTGTCAGTCACAGGGTCTGCCCCTGGCAAGATGAAGGGAAAATGAAATGCCTCTGGCCTCAGGAAATTTAGTCTTATGTGGCTCCTATCATTCCCCTTTACTTTCTTTTCTTTTCAAGTCAAGATGTCTTTCCCATAGATCATAAGAAATGCTGATGAGCGATGTGATCTGGGTCTCATGTTGGAGAAGGTCTTAATGTGAGGCTACTGATGAAGGTCTATGATTTGGAGAACATTCTATTAATAAAACCGTAAGCACAGATGGCCCAGCGTTCTTTTCAGGGACAGCTTTCTGAACCACATCCATGGCAGCTGGTTCACATGAGATGGTCTCTACCAGTGGAAGAAGGAATCAGGTGGCCTGGCTTAATTTCAACTGGGTGGCACCCCATGGAATTGGACACTATTCAGCATACATTTGCTGGTTGCAATACAGACTGTCTTGTGATTCTACTGTTCTTGCTTTATAAAAAATTTCATCTGCTTGCAGCTTAGCTAGGTTACTGCCTTTCTAACTCATACTTTTCCTTTGATGTGATCACTGGCATTTGTATTTCAGATAGAAATAAATTAAAACTGATGGTTAAAGGCAAAATTTGTTTTAAAAAAATAGCATGATATGGTTTGAAACCATGCTATTTTTGCCCTATGTGTAAACTCTAAATCACAGGAGCCAGGGCCATAAGGAGGGACCAGGATGTCTTGCTGCAGGTCTCCTTGGACAAGCAATCATGTCTGCTTCTGGGTTTTCCAATGCTGTGCTGTGCTCTGCCTCCACCTACCTGGTAGAACATGTACTTTTGTCATGTTGGATGTCTCTAACTTGAGCTAACTCTCTGTACTACCTTAATTGCCTGAAAAATTCTTACACTGGGAGTCTTACATTTAAGCATGCATAATGATCATATGCAGAATGGGTTAATCAGATTTTTGTACTCATCCACCTGAATCAACAAATTGGACACTCTAGAAGTTGATTTTAGCAATCCAGTTTCTTTAAAAAGTAGCTATATCGCTCTTAGAGAGGTACCAATAGACCCTACTTTAAGATGGAGAACTGTTAGGTTAATTTCCCTAAGTTGAGTTCCTATTTTGTGGGTGTCTCTTATTTTGAATCTTAACTCATTTAAGCCTAATCTATCCTGTTAGAATTAAACATGTCACTTATGTGGCTATGCGATGAACTACACTAGTATTAAGTCAAATCCAAATGTTACCACTTCCAATTCTGACATTCTGTAGATAAGATTTATCTTGTCCTCTTCTGAACTTTCTTAGCTCTCTCTGTGTTCTTCTTTCTAGCTAGTCATCATATCCTGTCTTGTAGTATAGCCATTTATCCACCTTAAAAGACTGTGAGCTTTTGGGGGCAGGCTCTGGATCTGGATTGTCTCTGTATTTCCAATGCTTGGCAAAGTGATACAGGTGTGGCACATGGTGGGTGATCACAGCCACTTGTTGCATAAGGTTAGTGCTAGTCTTGGATTAAAGGTATAAAGAAGTCATGTGATTTTCAGAGATTTACTCTTTTTAGAAAGCAGTGATTTAAAAGTTTTTAAGATAAAAACAAATCCAGAGGCATCACTTTACTAGACTTATACTATAAGTCCACAGTGATCAAAACAACATGGTACTGGCACAAAAATAGAAACATAGATCTTGGGAACAGAGAAATCTAAGAGATGAAACCAGCCTCACATCACCATCTTATCTTCAATAAACCAAACAAAAGCATATACTGAGGAAAATAATCTCTGTTGGGGTCCTACCACAGGGGCAGGGTCTGCTAAGACCTGTAGAACTGGTGGAGACCAACTAAAGAAATGTAAAGTTAGAAACAGCAAGAAAGAAAGAGTCAAGAGACACAGAATAGAATTTTCAAAGGTGGGAACTCAGGGGACCACCTCCCATTTGTGGGGTTTTAGTGATGGCCCCGAGTGTCTGTTCCACTCAGCTTTTATTGAAGGCTAGACATAAACTGAGGAAGGGAACAAAGAAACCAGCAGTTTCTCTGAGTGAGCATATCAGCTCCTATTGTTTTTTATAATCATTAACTTTAAGGGTCTGAGCAGCCATGAGAAATCCAGAATCTGAGCATTGTGTGGTGGCAGCCTCATGTCTGAGGTAACACACACAGATTCCTAGGGAGGGGTTAAACTCTGGTAGTTCCCTGTGGAGTGAAATGCCACTGGTCTCAATCACTTCTGGATAATCAGTGGGTGAGAGGAATTTTCCTTTCATCACCACCACAGAGGGGCTTCCTCTGCAATAAGAGATATAAGCCCTCTTGCCCATATTTCAGAGCTGGAGCGGTTCCCTTGATCTCTGCCCCAGCCAAATGCAAATCTCCACAATGGGTATCTTCTTTGTCTGCTTACTGAGCAGAAAATGGCCTAGTTAATGTATCTTGCCAGGCCTTGCCATAGTCTCTTCATGGCCATTATTCCTCAGAGCCTCAGAATGTTCACTGACCCAGCAGGGGTGTTTGTAAGCTATATCCCCAATAGACAAGAGTTCTAGGAAAAGCAGAAAACTTGCTTAGATAAGAAATTAAGCAGTGGCTGGTTTAAAGGCAAACTAGTTAACTTTTCTTTGTCGCAACTCACTCAGCTTACTTTTTAACTTTTCCCTTTTTTGGAGGGTGTTTTCCCTTGCCAAGAATGGAGTCTTTGGTCTCCATTCTGCCTTAAAATCTTTATACAATAAATGGTGCTGGAAGAACTGGATAGCCATATGTAAAAGATTGAAACTGGACCCATACTTCTCACCACTTACAAAAATTGACTCATGATGGATGAAAGATTTAAATCTAAGACCCCAAATGATAAAAATTCTAGAAAAAAGCATAGAAATAACCCTTGATGATACTGGCCTGGGGAAATATTTTATGAAGAAGACTATAGGTAATTGCAACAACAAAAATAAATGGGACTTAATTAAGCTAAAAAGTTTCTGCATAGCTCCAGACACAATGATTAAAGCAAACAGACAACCTCCAGAATGAGAAAAGATATTTGAATGTTGCAAATATAACAAAGAACTGATAACCAGAAGCTACAGAGACCTCAAATTAATCAACAAAAAAGAGAAAACTCATTCATCATAGGGCAAGAGACTTGAATAGAACCTTCTCTGAAGACATAGGAAAGGCCACAAACACATGAAAAAGTGCTTATCATCCTTAATCATCAGAGAAATGCAAATCAAAACCACCCTGAGATATCACCTAACCCTAGTGAGAGTAGCCCACATCACAAAGTGGTGCGGATCCTGTGTGGTTGTGGAGAGAAGAGAACACTTTTACGCTGTTGGTGGGATTCCAAACTAATACAATCTGTATAGAAAGAAGTATGGAGAATCTTCAAAGAGCTAAAAATAGCCTTTCCATTTGATCTTGCAATTCCACTACTAGGTATCTACTCAGAAGAAAAAAATCATTTTTACCATAAGGACATTTGCACTAGAATGTTTATCATCACTCAGCTCACAATCACCAAGATGTGGTATCAACTCAAGTGCCCATCAACCCATGAATGGATTAGTAAATTGTGTTATATGTATACCATGATATCCTATGCAGCCATAGAAAAGATGGAAACTTTACATTTTTTGTATTAACTTGGATGGAGCTGAAGAATGTTCTTCTTAGTAAAATATCGTAAGAATGGAAAAGCAAGTATCCAATGTACTCAATACTAATATGAAATCAGTAAATAAATAACTACATGCCCACACAAGAGAAAAACACAAATTCAAGTGAAGGAAGGGGAAGGAGGAATGAGGGGGAGTGGAAAAGTATGGGGGATTAGTGTACTGTCACCTAACAGGCTCAGTGTAGGGGCATATGGCACACTGGGAGTGAGGGGCACAACTACAACAGGGACTTTACCTAGCAAACACAAATAATGTAACAGCTTATACCCTCTTATGAATCTGAAATTTTTCAAAAAAGTATTTAAAGAAGGCAGCGCCTGTGGCTCAAAGGAGTAGGGCACCGGCACCATATGCCAGAGGTGGCAGGTTGAAATCCAGCCTCAGCCAAAAAAAAAACCCAAAAACAAGCAATAAAAAACTGCCAAAAATAAACTTTTTAAAAAGAATAATTGCTGGCATTGGTGAAAAGAAGAAATATTGCATGAAGGATAAGAAAAAAAAACTCAGTGATGAGTCTTTCAATCTGGCCATAGTTTTGACAAGGAGACTATTTATATGGATAAGACTTTAGAATTACTTGGCAGACATGAATTAGACAGCGACAAAACTGGGTTCTTCAAAACAGTGTGTCTAATACCTTAATTCCTATAGTAGTTCCCTGTTTTTAGGCAAAACAAACTAAATTAGCTAGCTTTAGAAAGTGACCTCTCAGAAACAGTTTTTCAGAATGTCTGAGACACTTTCTTTGAAGGGAGACCTTAATGCTGGACACTATTGTTCCATTTCTATACAAGGAGAGCTAAGATTTTTCCATGCTGTTCAATAAAACTCTGAGAAGAAAAAGACCAATCCTCTTGACCATTTCTTCCTACAATTCAGTTGATAACTAGGCTTGGACTTTTGATGTTATGTATTTCTTTCCTTTTTCATCAAGGAAAGGGACTAAAGGAAATTAGTTTATCTTAGTTTCTTCATTTCTCTTCTCCTACTGGCCACAAGCACAAGTAAGCTTTGCAGTGTCACTCACAAAATAAGTTTCTGGTAAAAACAGAAACTGGAGGCATCTCTTTGCCAAAAAATTAGCCAGACTCAGAAATTGGTTATTATTAGAAGCTGTAATGCAGTCAGCTCTAATGCATTTAGAAGGCTGAGATGTGGGAGCTGAAAAAAGTGTTGTTGTTGTTTTTTTAAAGAATCTATTCTTTAAATTCTTTTTTTTTTTTTTTGAGACAGAGCCTCAAGCTATCCCCCTGGATAGAGTGCTGCAGCATGACAGCTCACAGCAACCTCCAACTCCTGGGCTCAAGCAAGTCTCCTGCCTCAGCCTCCCAAGTAGCTGGGTCAGTATACTTATTTCAGTCTCTCTGACATTGTTATTTCATTCCTTTCTCTTCTGACTTCTTGTCAGAGTTCAGTCAAGAAAGAGATACCACACCATTTGATTTAAAAGAATTTAATATGAAGAATTTGTAATCATTTGTTAGGAAAGTGAAAATTTAAATGTAGGACTGGTGAGTCACAGTGTCTTAGTTTAGACTGTTCATACTGCTATAACAAAATATTCCACTGAAAGTGGAAAATTTATAAAGAACAGAAATTTATTTCCTCACAACTCTGGAGGCTGAGAAGTCCAAGTTCAAAGCATCTGTGGGTTCAATTGTCTGGAGGGAAGCTCTGTGCTTCCCAGATGGTGCCTCGTTGCTATGCCCTTTGGAGGGGAGGAATGCTTGTCCTCATATGGGAGAAGGCTGAAATGAGAAGGAAGGAAGGAACCACATGCTGCATGAAACTTCTTTTATAAGAGCCTTAATTTCATTCATGAAGGGAGGAGCTCAGATAACCTAATCGTCTCTTAAAAGCCCCACCACTTATTACTGTCATATTGACCACTAAAGTTTCAACACTTGAATTTTAGAGGAGACACATGCATAAGGACAGAGGTAGTAGCTGGAGGAAGGAGGTTTACCCCTAGGCCTTGAAAAAGGGAGAAAATACTGGGATCACTAAATTTAGACATCAATAGGAGAGCTTTGTAGAATTAGGACCCAGCCTTATGAGGAGGGGAGCTTCTTGGCTGCAACTATCACCATAGGAACTTGCAAGAGGGAACCCATGGAACTTGGAAAGCCTGAAGGCTCCAGCCAAATGAGTCAAAATCTCTGCTGTTAAGATAGTCACAGTATAGCAGGGAAGGTAATAATATATGTGAGGGTAATTTGCAAATTGCAAGGTACCATATAAAATTAAATTTCTGTTACGTTATTACAATAAATTTCAAATTTAATTATCATAACCATTCAAATGAGATATTCTGGGGTAGTCTAGATTTCATATCTTCTGCCAATTGTCAAACTGTGTGTTGGACTATGAACTTGATTTTTGCTTTGGAATATATAATAATCAATTATACATTAATACAAGCCATAAATCACAATCAGGTTCTAAATCTATTCAATTAGCACCTAGACTGATTAAAAGTAACATAAATTTTACAGTCTGTGCTCAAGTTGGATTCTCAAGTTGGATTCAGATAGTTCTAGAGAGTGTATTAGCTTCTTGGGGCAGGGAGCTGGACATGGCAGAACTGAGGGGGTGAGAAATTGTTACACATTTTGAGAAATTCTTAAACATACTAAACTAGGGACTGAGTCACTGAATACAGGGGAAAATAATGTAAACTAAATGATTCTACCTTTTTGTCTCATGGGCAAAAAATTGTTTATCACAAACTTCAAGAGTTAGAAAATAGTTCATTAACAGTCTAGAAGTGATACATACTTTCAAGAGAAAAATAATTTCAGATCAATCTTTTTCAGTTTTACTTATACACACAGTTGATAAAATCAACATTTGTATTATGGTTAATTACAAAGGAACATGAAATTTAATTATGAAATAGTGGGCACAGAGAATATTTCCTCTTGGTTTAGGATAACCATCCTTTTCTGCACAATTTTATCCCAGGAATAAACTGATTTATATAATTACCACATAAATATTCTGCATTTTGTCAGAAAAGAAATATTCTACAAATATCTGCAGCAAGGATCTCTCCCTGTAATTAGCTTCTCATTATGCAGCTAACCCTTTAATCCACTCAAATGGTCTTTTATGCTAATTGCACAATATTTCATTGTTAGCAGAATGTACAAATAGTGCTTTTGTCCTTTAACAGAAGTTGGATCCTTAATACAGACCTTTTGTAGAATGAAGCACATTGTCTGGCACATAGTGTTAAAGAAAACATTCATGATACTTGATAAAGATGGTAAGGAAGGCTTAATTCAAAGGGGGCTATTGCAATGGGGTTTTGTAGCAAGAGAAAAAGATGAGTCACATCTTGTACAATAAGGACAAGTGGAGATTTTGCCAAGGAGCAGGATTGAGGGTGGTCAATGGATGGAAAAAGGTGATATCGGGGTAAGAGGGATTCTGGTTGGTCAAATTTGGGATTATTGCTGAAGTTAGGATAGAGTGAAAGATATTGAGAATGGGGGATGAGAAATTTGATTAGATACCAATTTCTTTTCTAAATTGACCAGAATGATTCTTGCTAAAATAGGATATGGATGAACATGGATGGACACAGAAGCCCAAAAATCAGAGCCTCGTTAGAAGAGAGTTCAGAGGAGCCTGACTAGAGATAGGTCAAGGGAGAGTCTTTGGCAATAGTACTTATGAAGTTTTGTTTGATTTCTTGAATATTATAGTCAAAGCACAGATAGGTACATTTTAAGTGACACTTTCTGTCAGTGTAGTATGCTGCTCAACAGTTCATCTCCTGAATAGTCCAGGATTTCTTTGACTTTCTAGTTCTTACATCAAAAACTATGAATAAATGGCATTAAAGTTACCAGTGGAATTTAATGAAGTGAGTCTTAAAAGTTATGAAGTATCAAGACAGTCTAAATTTAAAATACTTAGAGTCTTCTCGCAATTATTCTCATCTCCCCAAGAGCAATTCTTATTAATTCTAAGTAATTCTTATTAGTAATACTGTACTTATAGTAAGTCTTTTGAATCTTTCCCTTATGAAAGATAAATATAATATTTTTAAATCTTTACATGATAACTTAATTTTATACAGAATGGTTATATTATTATTATTCCTATTTCATAGATTAGGGAAACAAAGAGAGATTGAGCAAATTCCTAGAAGATAGTTAGTACATGGTAGAGCCAAGATTCAAGGCCAGGTCTTCTTGGCACCAAAATCCATTTTGTTAACTACTATGTATGGTAGAATGTAGTGACAGGAAGAAATGAGATCTTTAAAATTCTAATAGAAGACCAAATGTTTCCAGAAGTAAACATTTGAGTTGAAAGTGAAACCTATGAAATAAATCATGTACTAAAACAAATAGAAAAAAGAATCTGAAATTCAGAAAAAAGGAAATAACTCAAACAGTATATTGAGTTGAAATTAGAAACCAACAGAATTTTCAGGTCTATGCACTGTATGTAGTGCTTGCAAAATTGATATTGGGAATCTGCTTATTTCAAATTTTTCAACTGCCAAGTATCCTTTCTATTGGAGAACAATTTCTTTCCAAATCTGTGCAGTCCTGGTGGGGCTGTTGGTCAAAGTATAGATCTGCGTATCTTCTCTGCCACCACCACAGTGATGGAAATAATACAGTCTGTTTGGCTGGTGCAAGAACCGCTCCTCCCACAATACACACATGCATGTTGGAGCACACACATGGTGGTGGTGGTAGTACATTGAAGGAGTGGGTTCCTGGCTGAAGTCAGATAATCAGACTCATCAGAGTCCTCCTCTGGAACTGATATTGCACTCTGGGAAGCTATTTTTATGGTTGTTGCCAAGTATTGTGAATCTGATAACTAACTATCTTGCTTGGTCCCGTGGCATGAGACCATCAACTGAGAGGGAAAAAGAGAAAAGGGATATAGAGCTAATGGCATCATTTGCACTCCAGGACTCAAGCCAGAGTTACCCTGAACTTTCCAGTCATGTGAGTCAGCACTCCCACCTGAATCTTTTGGGTTTCTCACCCTTGTCATGTGTAACTTACAGAGTTCTAACTAATAGAGAAATTTTTACTTGACAGTGGTGGTTGGATTTAGGTTAAGTTTAGGTGTGGCCAGAGTATGGATAACCCATTTATACTCCTCCCAAGTGAAAAATCCCTTTTGTCCACTAGAAATTGAGCTGCACTGTTGCATGAGGCTTGGACAAAGCTGGAGCTTTATGGGCTTTAGGAAGGAAAATATCAGGATGTTGGAGTGTCTTGGCTACCTCCTCAGTTGCTTGTTTTTTCCAAGTAAGATAAAAGTGTCTGCTCTAAGTGGTTCATTTAGAACATAGAATGCAAATTTATTAGGATAGGTACTGTCTGCCAATAGCTGGTCAACAAGTTGATTGCAAGAAATTTTCTCTTATGCTTCCCTCTGTGTGGTAAGAACTTCTTCAGAATGAGGGGAACTTTAATCAATCAAACCATCTACCAAGGACTTTAGTCTACTAGAAAGCAATGTGTAGAAATGAAGAAACAGAATTTCTTGGTTTAAGTTAGTGAGAATGAATAGAGAGGAGTGAAAATAGCAAAGGAGGGGAAGATCAGACCTGGGAGAATCCAGGAATCTAATTCCCAGTGCCTTTCTCAAACACCAGCAGGGCACTTCCCACCAGACAGAGCTGTTAATTCTATCATGAGCTGACAGACAGCTAACCTTTATCAAATTAAGGAATTAAGGAATATCTGCCTTATTATGCCTTATTATGACTGTTAAAAGGTTTTTTAAACTATCTACTTTGTTTGGTCATAAACTTTGTCATTTTCTTGGATCATAAGACAATTTTGTTAATAAGTCAGTTGATTTATAGATTTAATGTGTTCTAATCTCAAATCTAATAGGGGTGTGTGTGTGCATGTTTGTATGTTTGTAAAGTAGTGATGGTGTAGGGAAATAATAAATTATCTTTACAAGAACTTTAAAAAGTCTTAAGAGTGCTCCACTATTTTGGGGAAAATATAGCAAATTATATTTTAGGTAGATAAAAAACAAAACAAAACTGTGATTTTCAACGTTTTTTTGTCACAGTTTCCAAGAGTGTATGGTGGACATTGTTGTGTGCTACCCATACCCTTCTGGCATGGAGGATCTGTCACCCAACTCTTGGCTGTGCTGCCAACTGTCAGCTGTCAGTCCTCTTCAGGGTCCTCTCTGCTCTCAGGGCCTACTTTGTCCAAGGACCCACCTTATTCCCAGAGCAGCCCATGTCCAATAACTGACAGATTTGGGGGTGCTATGGCCCAATACCCTCTCCATGTGGAAGGCTCCTCACCTGGTGTCCCATAGGGTCAGCTGGGGACTTCACTGACAATGTGTCACAGACCAACTTTCTCCTTGTCCACCCCCCAATCTTGCTTTTCTCTCTTTTCCACTTATGTTGGATCTAAGCGTCCTTCCCTGTAGAGTCCTTCACGGTGGTCTCCATGTGAGAGTTGACTCCCTATGTTACAGTCCTCCTGGTGTACAGCTGGCAGGGGCCGGGCATGCCCAACATCTTGTCCTGTCCAGCAAAGAGTAGGTCCATCCTGGACAACTCTAAATACATCATGTACTTGGAAAACTTTTTGTAATTTTAAGAACCTGGAACTGAATTTTTTTTTACATATAGACACAACAAATGTTTCACATGATTTTGTGTTTACTGATTTTTATCAGCAATACAACTACAGTGTAAAAGGAAAGGAGTTTGTATTTCGTTTTGTTTGGATTTTCCCAAGCATTATTGGCCACTGCAAAATCCGAAGGTGGTAAGGTCAGTGTCATGCATGGTGTTCCCGTTGCCAATACATCGTGGTCTGCACATACAGCACTCTCATTCACGATGTGTCTGTGTTCACAGACATACATCTCACTGTTTTATTCTATATTCAAATTCAAATATATTTGTACCTCGATAGTAAAATACTGACTTACATATTATTTTAAATTACTTTTCTTTGCTCATTTTCTCACCTGGTTCTTATACTTTCCCCTCATATTTTAAGTTGTTTATGTATTAGGAATACTAGACCTTTATGCATAACATATATTGCAAATACATTCTTGCAGTTTGTAATTTTGTCTTTTGACTCTGCTTGTGTTTTTTGCCATGTGCTTTTCACTTTCAGTACTGACACTTAAATTCCTCTAAGAGTGAGTCCCTAAGGGGGATATATATATACACACACACACACACACGATTAAAAGAGAAATATAATTAAGGCATTTCATGAAGTTTATTTTCCCTTGCTTGTTACTTTTATGGAGGTTTCATCTGTAGATTTCGGTTAGTACAGCCACGTTTGTCCAGTGCACCCAGAATGCTTCAGCAGAGCATTTGAGGTATCTATGCAGAGGACACACCAAGTAGGTAAATGGCTGTGGAGAACTAAAGCAATTTCCATTGAGCACTTAGCTGATTCACTTGAGTAAATAAATACTTTATGGAGATTATTAAATTGTTTTATTGAATTTTTAGAGCAAAAGGATCTGTGTTCTCCTATTACATAATTTACCTCTTATTAAGGAAGTACTTTAAGAATATGATGAGCTCTTTAAAACTGTACAATGCATTGCAAATTCCTACCTCAAAATAGTACAACATAAATACAATATTCATAGCTGTCAATACAAGGAGTTTTTCACTCAGTGTTTAATGAAACTCATTTACTATGTCATCCTTTTGTCAGTTTTTATATATGTTATTCTTTCATCTAAGTAAGTTAATGCATTCTTTCCTGTGCTGTTCTCATTTGCCAATTAATTATCTAAATACAAAAATGTACTAGAACCTTGTGCTTGAATATTTTAATTTTGTTAATCTTGTCAACATATGAGCATACCAGCATGTGCAGGCAAGTGGATTTAAGCTGATTACAGAAAATTTAGTAGCATTATGAAATTAGAAAAATTATCTAGAATTGGGGGAAAATGAGAGGAGGGAAGGGGGAGAGGAAGAGGGAGTGGGACCAGTGTGCTCCCACCTAAGGGCACAATGTAAAGGTATATGGCACAGCTACAACAGGGACTTCTCCTAACAAATGCAAACGTTGTAATCATTCGTACCCTCATATTCATCTGAAATTTAAAGAAAGAAAAATTATTTAGAACTTTCTTTCCAAATGCATATATTTAAATTTGGTTACAAAGGTCACCTTCATTTTGGTAAAACAAAAAAACATGAAAAAATAAAACCCCTTATAGCCTAAGAATATGGGGGGGGGAAGGAGAGGGAAGAAGGGGATGGGCGGAGGAAGGGAGGGTAATTAGAAGGATCACTTCTAAAGTATCGTACAAGGGTACAAGTGAATCTTTCTAAGAGTAGAATATAAACGTCTTAACACAATAACTAAGAAAATGACATAAAGGCTGTGTTAACCAGTTTGATAAAAATATTTCAAATTGTATATGAAAATACCACACTGTACCCCATGATTGCATTAATGTACACAGCTATCATTTAATAAAAAAAAAAAAGAAAAAAAAAGAAAACCCCTCTTCCAATACTTAAACATAAAGGGTGGTGTCATTTTAGCATTGGCCCATACATAATTGGAGATGCTTTATATGTGTATTATTTTTACATACGTATATCCTGATTTATAGTTCTCCATTTATACTATATAATTGTGGGTGGTGCCTGTGGCTCAAAAGAGTAGGGCACCGGCCCCATATGCCAGAGGTGGTGGGTTCAAACCCAGCCCCAGCCAAAAACTGCAAATAAAAAAAAAAAAATTGAGTCACTGTTAGAGAATGTACTCACTCATATACTATATAATTTTATTTCACCAGGTATAAAGTAATTTTTATATACTTCAGTATTATTACATTTTTTTTGCATTTCAAGGTGAATTTACTGTTTAATTGAATGCAGTCTTTTTCTTGGACTCTTTAAACATTTGTAAAATAGCTGTAGAATAAAATAGAATTAAAATGTAAATGCCAGATAAATATTAGGTGCTATATTTATTGGTTTAGCATCATGTGGTATTATTTAGAATAAAAATGATGTGGGCCCAAATGGTTGGCAAAATTGCACATTCTTCTTCAGAAGCTAATGAGAAACAAATGAAAAAATTTAAAAAAGGAAAAAACCCGGAAATTAATGGTGATGTTATTTTTTCAGGATGCATGTATTTAGGTATTGGTTCTCATATATGAATAATTTTTGTTTAGCTCAGGAATTAATTTTATTCCCCCTCAGGTAACTAATGAAGTATTTACTAATTAATTTCTAAGTGCATGGTTTGTTGAAAGACGTGGAAAATTAAAAAAAGATATTTTCTACTCTCAAGGTATTTTTATACTACTTGCTGGTGAAAATTTAGAATTTTTTCATGAAGCATAGCATGTATAAAATTTTTGATTTACCTTTAAGGTTTAAGATTGGAGTTGAAAGTTGAAGAGATTACTTTTTATTCATTAAAAGAAAGTACAATGTTTATTGGTAAACTGGAATGTATGCAGGTTTATATATGAAAAGATTGACAGGGCAGACAAATATTAGCCAATATTGTTAAAAGAGAACAAACTAAAACTAGAGTCAAAGGAAATGAAACCATAAGCTTCTAATTTATATGCCTTTTAGAAACTCTTTTTTTTTTTTTTTTTTTTTGAGACAGAGTCGTACTATGTCACCCTTGGTAGAATGCTCTAGTATCACAGCTCACAGCAACCTCAAACTCTTGGGCTTAAGCAATTCTCTTGCCTCAGCCTTCCAAGTAGATGGGACTCCAGGCGCCTGCCACAATGCCCCGCTATTTTTTTGTTGTAGTTGTCATTGTCGTTTAGCAGGCCTGGGCTGGGTTTGAACCTGCCAACTCTGGTGTATGTGGCTGGCGCCCTAGCCGCTGAGCTACAGGTGCTGAGCTGCCTTTTAGAAACTCTTAACACTTTTTCCTTTTCATGACATTTTTTTTTCCCAGTTGGGGTGCTGGCATAGCATTTTTCTGATTCACTCATTTTTCTTACTTTTCTTTCTCTTTTAATTCCTGAACTGTGTGAATTTTTCGAGACTACTTCTGAGCCACCTTTCTTTTTCCCTTTCTTAATTTCTTACAAAATGCTTGGGCTCTTAAAACTTCACCATTCCAATCATTTACACTACTGTACTTTTTGAGTATGTGTGTAGCCATGGTTTCTCTTTAGATTTGAATTCTCACTTTGTTAGGAAGAGAAAGATACACAAATAATTTTGATTAATTCTTTACCAGACATACAAAAATACTTAAAAACCAATCTCTTCATAAGGTATGAAAAACTTAGCCTGCATTTTTATTACTCCCTTTTCTTATATTCAGCTGAGCCCTGATAAGACTTTCTTTGTCATGTTTTGCTCACATTTATCTTTCTTTTCAGTTCCAACTGCCATAATCCAGATCCTTATCGCCTGACTCTGATTTAATTATAGTGATATTTTTCTAATTTTTTTTTCACTGATGCACTGTTCTCTCTGTTGCCAGATGAGTCTTCCTAAAACATGTCTCTCATGCTAACTTTCTTATTTACAATTCTCCAAAGTTTAACATTTCCTATTGGGTAATGTCTATTCCTGGTCCAGAAGAATTACTGTTTCTGACCTTAATGTAAGTTTCTAGATTTTTTTTTACAGAATGAGTCTAAGAAAAATCTGTGCTTTGTTTTGAGCCATTATTTACCTGCTTAGAATGCCCTTCCCTGTTCTTTTCAGCCTTTAAATGTTTAATACTAGTTAAAGTCTCAATTCTTTTGTGATTTCTTCTTTATGTATTTGTAGCATTTTTTGACATATTAATTTCATCCATGGTGTTAAGATATCAAATTCAATTCCTAAATGTTTTTGTGCTGTGTAACATGGACATTAATATCACATTTAATCAGTTATCTTGCACCATTCAATAGGGTAGCCCACACACCACCTGCTGTCCCCTTTGGCTGAGACATTGAGTTTGTTATTTTATTTAATTTTAATTAATTAATATTTGAATTTTGAATCTGAAATAGTGTAAAAGATTTTTCTCTTAAACACAACTTTTTTTTTTTGGTAGGACTATATTTTACTTTGATTGTTGTGTCATGTAAGATCTTGGACTGCAATGTGTATGGGGTTGAGCATGAATGAAGGCATTTTCCTCATTCCCAGTAATACAAATAACACCCTATTTATCCCGTCAGTATCCATGAACTAGTTCCAAATATGTTTTCTAAGCATTGATATAATACTGTAATTGCTAATATAGACAGCAGAATTTACAATATCTATTTAATTTTAATTGGTAATTTGAGGGGTATACTTTAATTTTTATTCTACTGTAATGAAGTTAATTGTCTAAAAAAAAGATGGAGATGTTACCTCTTTTATGCTTACATGGATGGAGCTGAAAAATAGTCTTCTTAGTAAAGTATCTCAAGAATGGGAGAAAAAGTATCCAAAGTACTTAATACTTTTATGAAACCAATTTATAATTAATCACACTTTCTTATGAAACTATAGCCTTATAACTAATATAAACCAATTTATAATTAATCACATTTTCTTATGAAACCTAGCCTTGTAACTATGGCTAGGTATGAAAAGGCTTATATTTTTCTATGAAAAAGAAAATAATTTTTTTACATGGAGAAATCTAAAAGAAGTTATTTCGGATATGAAACTTTTGTTATCAAATCTTGAAGAAAAGCCTTAGAAGGATGTTTTACAAATGTAAAATGTCAATAATTCAACAACTAAGCCACCAAATACTTACTTCATAAACAAGACCTCTCCAACAGTATCAATGATCAAATAATCTAAATTGGAAAAATTAAAAGCACTTTCTTTACAATTTAGTTGGATTTTGTAATGGAAGAGATGATATTTATTTGGCACTGTGGGTACCTTTTGTCTCAGAGGTGTTATTTCCATAGATAGACAAGTTGTTTCTCAACTGCATGGCATAGGTAATTTTGAATCTTTCATATCATCAAAGGAAAATTTAAGCAAATGTGAATGATTAATTTCTATCATGATGAACATGCTCTAGTATATCAGAGTTTTAAAATACTAACTTTTGTTTCTTTATTTTTTGATTCTGTTCTATGATACATGTGGTGTATGTGTTCAGTTTTCTGAGGCATATTTTTCAAAATGTCTCACGAGTACGTTTGTTTAGTATATGTAAGTGTACACTGTGAGTTATTGCAAGTTTGGAGAAGTCGAGAGAAGCAGAAGACTAGGAATCTAATGATCTTGAACTGCCAGTGTTCACTGCATTGTGAAAGACTTCTTTTAAAAAAATATTGTTCTGTTAATTCCAATTGAAGATTTTTTTCTGAAATAAGAAATTTTTGACAAATATTTAATAATTAAAGACAAAAAATGGCTGTGTGGTTTATTTTCTCTCACTGATACAACACTAGAGGTGAATAACATAAATGTGAAGCTTTAACAGCAACAGGAAGAAGCATATCTCTGACTTAGTAAAAGCGGATGAAAACTTATGATTTAATTAAAACTTCATATAATACAAAACAATAATAAGATTACACTTTTTTTATGACTCCGTATATAGATGATTTTAATTTTAATTGATAGTGTTGTATAAATTACGTGCATATAAACTGTATGAAAAAAATTGAAGAATGATTTTTGATAGTGATTAATTTATAGTTGATTTTTAATTTATGCCTTAGTCTTTGAATTCATTGTTAACAATACTGAGTTGACCTAAGAGTGAGTGAATTTACTTAACTTTGAGAGCTATAGTTTAAAAAAAAATTTAATTTTTAATTATAATGTGTACATAATATTTATATGTATTTATAAGGTACATGTATGTTTTGATATAGGCATACAATGTACATTAATCAAATCAAGGTAATTGGGGTGTCCTTCCATCACCTCAGGGATTTATCATTTCTTTGTGTTAGGAACATTCTTCCTTCACCTCCATGACTATTTCCTTCCCACTAGCATTTTTCTACTACTCTTGATTCCACTCTACATTCAAAGATTTAAATTTCGTTACGTCAATCTCAAAGCTATTTAACTAATTAAACTGCCATTTTATAAATGGCATGCTTATTTTAGGTGATACAAGACCTTGAAGCAGTTATGAGTGTTTCAAGACAGGACAGAACAAACTATTAGACTTTTGAAAATTCTCTGCAAGTTTTTCTATGCTAAAGGAGACTTGGAACTTTCCAGTGTCCAAAAAGAGACCCTTAAATCGTAAAATTTACTGATGGGAGAAGTGGCCATTTTCTATGTATTTATGTAGTTCTTTAAATTTCCTCTGGGTTGTAGAGAGAAGCATCACAACTTATTAATAAAGCTGTCCAATAGCTAAGCTTAGATGTAGGCATACTGTCTTTGTGCAGTCTTGTCACATGCCCTCAGAACGTGCCTGTTGTGACATATGCTACTTTATTACATGACCCAATGAAGAGTCTCATTTGTTAAAGTTCACGGTAAATGGATATACCCAGTGTAAGAAATGAATTCCTTTCTCATTCTGTTAGGAGCAATGATCTAGATTTCAAGGGAAATTTTGAAACCATATTTTTATTTCTGACAAAACATAAAATAATTCTGCCTTAGTATGGTGAGTAAGACTTTGCATTTAGTGTAGCACCTGTCTCGTGAAGGTTCAAAGTACTTCATAGTTTATGTTTTCATTAATCTTGACATAGTTCCTCTGTAGGTTCTCAGATTCCTCAATTTAATAGGAGAAGAGTTGCCAGGATTTAGAGATAAGGAAGATTTGGTAATTGATATCTGGCAGAAGAGAAAGAATTCTGTGTGATCAACTGGGATTGACAGATGCAGAATCTTAACACATTAAAAACAAAAATCCTAAAAAATTGACTAGAGATGTTGTCTAATATGTAGTGTATTTCCAATGTTCTCAAATGTAACATTATGATATAAAATGTATTCTCATTACAGATTACAATGGAAAAAAAAGAAACAATGGTATGCTAGGATTC
This sequence comes from Otolemur garnettii, assembly GCF_000181295.1. Classification (NCBI taxonomy): domain Eukaryota; kingdom Metazoa; phylum Chordata; class Mammalia; order Primates; family Galagidae; genus Otolemur; species Otolemur garnettii. Next base: position 3,573,206 of record NW_003852521.1, read on the forward strand.
TGCATAAATATTTGCATAAATATTCAAGTACATTTGATATTGAGAGATGAATCTAATTATGACTTTTGAATTGAGACATTAATTTAATCTTGGGCTTATAGTACAATTTAAAGATTTTTCTTGTGGAAATCCTCTCACTTCATTGTACTTGATTTGAGATTTTTTTTTAGTTGTAGATGAAAACTCATATAGGAAGACTTCATGTAAACATAGCGGGTTTGAATGAAATTGTGGCATCACATCAAGTATCAGAAATTAATCATTAAGAATATTAACCATTTTTACAGTAATAATTATTAATAATATCAAGAATTCTTAGTAATATTGAGAATATTAATCATTTAACATACATTTATTAAATGTCTATCATGTATAATTACCAACTTCTGTATAGTTACTTGGAATAAAAATCTCAACTAGGAATAAAATGTCTTGGGTATGACACATGTATTTCTTCAAACAGATAATACTCACCTCTGTGAGCACCTTGTATCTTACTGGTAAAGACCTATTTTATCTAACGTCTAGGGTTTGTGATAAACAAATGAGATAATCCACATATAAAGCATTTTTGGAATTCTAGAATTCTAACTTTTATTTGTAAGTTACTCTTTTCATTATATATCTACACCAGTGAGACAAGTGAATTCAGATAATGGTCTTTCTTTATAACATTTCTTCATGTAACAATAAATAAGTCTTCACTTGCTAGGCCCACAAAAGAGAGAATAAGTAGATGATCTCTGGCTAGCTCACAGAGTTGTTTAAGGAAAATCCTTTGTTTTATGGTATTTTATTCTCTCTGAGATAAGGATATTGAAGAGGATGTTGAATAGCCTGCTAGAGAGTTGGACTTATTTCTATGTAAATGTATAATAAAAACATAAATTGGTAGTTGCTATGGAGTTGGGTTAAAAACCAAAGTTGACTTCCAGAGATCAATTCCTTGGTGATGGAAGTTCAGTGAAATAAGATGATATATATGTAGGATGAGAGTTACATATAGGAATTAGATATAAGTGATTTAAGAATCATGATGTGGTAGAAATGATAGGAATTGGAAATTTACTGCCTAAGTGAATGGGTGAATTTTTGTTGCCATTAATAGAATTGAGAAAAAGAGAATGTTTGGTAGAAAAGATTTGATCTTCTGTCAGGACACCCAGGGGGATTATAGAAGTGTGGAGTTGAAGTTTGGGAAAGATGACATAATTATGTACTCCTAAATCAAAAAGACTAATCTTCTAAAGGTGGAGGAATTAGTCAGAATCTAAACCCTGGAACATTGGTTTAGGTCAAAACAACAACCACCCCCAAACAAGAATGGCTTTTGGAGTATACATGTGATAAAATGCTCCTTTTATTGAGAATAGAAGAAACTAAATAGCATAAGAAATATGATTAATAATTTCAGCCTATTCCTGTAAGATTATTAAGAACACAATATATCACCTCCATATGTATGAAGACTAAAATTCATTTGACAAGTATTTATTAATCACTTACCAAATACTGTTTGCTATTCTAGGGATTGAAACTCAAAGATGGGTCACAGTAGTTTGAATGAAGTAGCACATTGTAGGATTAATACAGAAGGCTTCAGCATTGGAATTACTCTGGATTTGACTGAAAGCTCTTCTTTGCCATCACCTACTTTTGGGGAGGTATCTAAGCCCATTTGCATCTGTTTTCTCATCTGTAAAGTGAAGGTGTTTAATAGCTCATAGAGCGAATTAATAAGAAACAAATGTTGAAACTATTAACATAGTAGTTGATACATAGTTAGAATTAAATGATTGGTTATATATATATATATATTTTTTGGATCAATGATTTAGGCCATCTGTCCATTTGGGAAGGTTTTTAAATAGTATTTCAGCTTTCTAAAGGATAATGATTTAAATTGAAATTTCTTCACATTTTTTGGCCTATGCATGTTTCAGAAGTTCTTATTGTCATTCTATTCTGCATCATTCACATTTGCAACATGAGATTTTGCTTTTGTACAAATAGTATTTCATGCTTAAATTGTCCAGCTGTCTCAAGCCTATTTTATCTGTACCATTAGGCCTTAATGTCTTAACATCAACAAAAATTTTAATCCAAATAGTAGACTTGTAGTGAAAACAGTTGGATACATTTGAAGAAACAGATTTATTGAGGTGTGGTTTACATAAAACAAAACCTACTCATTGCAAGTATATACTTCAATGACTTCAGTAATTTATGGTTGTGCAATCACCATCACACCCATTTTGAAAACATTTCTATCACCTCCATATGTCCACTTTCACTTAGCTGTGGTTAATCCTAGTTTATATCCTCAGCCCTTAGCAACCACATATCTGCTTTCTGTCTCTACAAATTTTCCTTTTCTAGACATTTCGTTTAAATGGAATTATGTAGCATGTAGACTGTTACATGTGGCTTCTTCAACTTAGCATACTATTTTTGAGGTTCATCCACATCGTAGCAATATCAGTACTTCCTTCGTTGTCTGAATATCATTCATGCACCAGTTGTTTTATTTGAGAACAGTTTGGATAATTTCCACTTTCTGGCTCTTATGAATAATGTTGCTATGAACATTAGTATTCATGTTTTTCTATGAAGTGTTTTCTTTTCCTCTTGGGTAGATTTCTAGGAGTGGAATTACTGGGTCAAGATGGTAATTTATATTTCACTGTACAAGAAGCTGCCATCTTAAAAGATTCAGACAGAGTTTGTTTTGCATGAGGAGTGGGTTGAAAGGTGTCATGTCGGCAGAGCGCAGTGGCTCTGGTAGCAGGGGAATGTCAAAACAGGGTGGGTCACCCAAGATATTTAGGTCATTTTTCTTCTGTTACCATGATCAGACACCCATTTATCTTTCTGTTATGGCAAATAGCCCAGTATCTGGCACAGATTAACCACTGTAAATGTTTATTGATTGAGTCAATAAATGAATTAATTTATATGAAAAGTCCCTTCTAGGAGACTAGACAAGACCCTGAGACACACACGTAGGCATTAGCGATACCAAACAGTGAGATCTTCTATGAGACACAACTTCAGTCTGGACTAGCAGTCACCATGCTCTGAGGTCCTGCCCCCATTCTCACTCCCCACTCTCTCTCTCTCTGGGACAGTCGTGCTCCTAAGAACAGGAGTAGGGAAGAGCCTTCAAGCACATCAACAAATACTGGATGGTAAAGATCAAAAAGGCCCAAACTGGACGGATTCTGGTGTTTGTCTTTAAGCTTGCTATGAAGTAAATGAATATTTAAGATAAAAGCAGTAATATTTCAACTCCCCAAACAAGTTTTTTAATGTTCTTTTGATTAAGTTAATTTCTTTATAGATTGTATTAAATGGTTCTCCTGGGGTGAATTATATATACTCTTGAATAGCTAAGGATACAGTGGTTCCTTTCCTGGCACTTTTAAAGGAATCAGAATGGCAGGAACTACTGGATGTTTGTGAATTTGTTTTTCAAAAGAGATTTATTAAAAGGCCAAAGAAAACAGAGAACAGAAGCTCTTGAGAGCAAAGATGATTGCCCTTCCCTGAGGGCTAGACTCTAAGCTCTAACTTGTTAAAGTCTTTTTTGGATTGTCTTTTGTAACATAATATTCAATACAGGTACTCAAATTTTACTTATCTGGGCAAAAGCTTTTTGGTTACACACTTCAGTTTATAACCATAAGATTTCATTTGTAGGCAGGTGTAATTACAAATATATTAGGCTGGGTGGTCTGCTACTGTAGGCTGTAGGAATTTTTGTGGGGCTTGTCTTATTATGGAAACATGATCTTCTTTTTAAATTATATTCCTGGACTTGATAAGCTAAGGAGATAAAAAGTACTCTAACTGCAGAAGAAAAAAGGAAAGCTGCATGGTGAGGATTCAAGGATTAACTTTGTAATGTCAGAACAATGAGCTCTGTCTCCGGGGTTGGTGAGACAGTTTCTCCCACATTCCAGTTGCCAGTACTCTACTCACTCAGTAATACAGATTCAATGAGGTTTAAAATGAAGCCTGTTTTGCCTGCTGGAGCAACCTTAAGAGAGACCTGGATTATATAAAACATTTTGCTTGATTTTAAACTATTTTTTCTATCTTAAATGAATTTTCTCTCTTACTTTTTCTTTAGGTTTACATACATCTATAAATTAAGAAGAGAGCCACTGATTATTTCACTTTTTTATTACATTAAAATAAATTTAGCTTGGAGTCTGTTGAGTAAAGGGTTTTTTTTTTTTTTTGTAATTCTTGTTAATACCTTTTTTTCCTCCATACATTTAAAATTTCACATTGAATAATCTCTTTGATTCTCAGCAGTTTCTTTTTTAAATTACATTTGCCAGCCTCGCTTTCTCTTTGTGTACATGCATACACACACAGGGTGCCAAAAAATGTATGTATGTTTTAAGAGATCTTGTTAGAAATAAAATCGATCATTACCCAAAAGTGTATGAAGTACAGGTAAAATGGATGTGTGTAGCATGTCTAGGTACACTTGACCAGTAATGGTCCCTTCAATTCATCTTCAGAAGGTAATACATAGATAACATTGCTTAAAATGTGTATTCATATTTTTGGCCCCGTGTGTGTGTGTGTGTACATATATACACAGACACCCACACTATACACACACACCATACACACATGTTAGAGCATTATATAATTCAGTATAATGAAATTGAAAAATATTTAATTCCAGATATGCACTTAATCAGTGCACACAGATAACCTGCTTCTTATTCTGTTTATTACTGGTGGCAGGTGGAGGGTATCAGTAAACATTATTGAAACCACACGGGAAGACTAGCATCCAAGCTCCAAAACTGCCATCATAAATACTTGGTTGCCACAAGAACAACTAAGCATGAACGGAATGGAGCAGGAGTTGAAGTGGGAGCTGGCAGACAAGACGTACATGAAGGCAGGGAGGAGGTGGGCAGGGAATAAACCCAAAGGGCAGATATGCCATTTTGAAGAATGCTGAGGATAAGAAAGATTGATCGAAGGTCACTGGATATGTTCGGCCTCCTGGCCCCAAAAGTTTTCTAGTTGCCTTTGAGTGCAGTTTAAACTGAATGGAGACAAGAAAAGTGCAATTAAAAAAAGTTGAAGAGTGGTTATGAGTGATCAGAAATGAGACCAGCTGTACATGAGAAAAAAGAGTAGTTGCTTTGAGGGGACAGCTAAGTCAGGAAAGCTTTGGGCTTTTGCTTATTTTTTGATGGGAAGATTATTAGGTAAAGGATCAGATTGTAGAGATTGAGAGATCAAAGAATAGAAAGACGGGGATTAAGGCCAAAAGAATAGAGGGGTTTAGAAACTGTAGAATCAAGAGGGAAAGTTTATACTTGAAAAGGAATGGAAGCAGCATCATTCTTAGAGGCAGGAGGAAGCACTGTGCAAGCAGATGTGCTTGGGCTTAACGTGAGAAGGGAGAGGGGTGCCTGAAATAAATGAAGCAAGAAAAGTTTAAATAGTATAGTGGTAGCTACCAAAATAATATTCTCCCAGAAGAGCCCATAGACTCGGAAAATGCTTTGACTGGAAAAGTGGAGTACACAGTGTGTGATGAGGACTGGCAGTTAAGTTCATGAACTAGTCCTACAAAAAGTGCTGCATACCTCATTGCTGAATATCACTATTGTCATCTTTGCAGCACTTCCTTTGGGAAGCTTTTCACTAACGAGGGTGCTATTCTACTCTTCAAAGTAATTTTGGAACTCTTTTTCTTTAATGACCATCAGAGTTCTTATAATATTACCCTTGAATCCTGAATATCATCAAAATGTCTTCCTTTCAGTATTTTCTTCATCTTTGGGTCAAGAACAAAGTCATTGGGGGCCAGATCAGGTGAGTAGGGAGGGTGTTCCAATACAGTTGTTTACTGTCTAAAAACTCCCTCACCAACATTGCTGCATGAGCTGGTGCATTGTCATGATGCAAGAGCCATGAGTTGTTGGAGAAAATATCAGGTTACTTTCATGTAACTTTTTTACACAGCATTTTCAGTACTTCCAAGTAGTATATTTGGGTGACTGTTTGTCTAGTTGATACAAATTCATAGTGATTCCTCTAATATCAAAAACGATTAGTAACATCATTTTACTCTTGATTTGGACTGACAGAACTTTCTGGGTGATGGAGAATTGGCTGACTTCCACTGAACACTTAGATGCTTTGTTTCAAGGTTGTATTAGTACACCCCTATTTAATCAGCAGTGATAATGGTCCCAAACATTTTCTTGTCTCTCCAAAGATCCTGGCAAACTTTGATTCACCTTTACTTTTGTTCATTAGTGAGCAAAATTAACAAAGACCATTTCTGTACACGTCTTTCTCACGCCAAGATTTTCAATAAAGATTTCCCTAACTCTTTCTCGATTGATGTTTACTTAATCTGCTGTGCCTTTTACAATCAGCTGAAGATTTTGATGTACAATTTGATGAGTTTTTCCAATGTTTTTGTCAGTTCTGCTTGTAATTGGCCACCATGACCTCTTTTCATCAGTGTACTTCCTGCTCACAGCTAAAGCCATTCTAATGTTGAGCAGCAAAAGTATGGAGTAGAAAGTAATACAGCAAATGTCAATAGGAAAGTTTCACAGAGGCAAAATTCCAAAAAATAAATGTTCAAAGGAGTCGAAAACTCATCACATGAAAGTAAAAGCTGCTTTCAAACTTCACATCCCATAAGAATTCTAGAAGAAGAAATTGAAAAGATGCTTATATACATTGACCAAAGCAAAGAATTTATGAAGAAGCCCCCAACAGCAATGATAGCAGTGTTGCCAGACCAAGGAGTCTATCCACCTGTCACCCAAAGCAATCAACGGAGAAGCAGATAAGAGACCAACAGCTTTACTTTTGTGGGATATCTCTCCAAAGATATCTGCTCCCTCTTTCCCTTTGTTACTTTTTGTTCTCCCAGTAAAAGTAAGTATCAGCGGTATTATTACACATTACCAGTGGTTCTTCAAGCCCCACAGGAACTGTATTAAAGGGCTAAGGCATTAGGAGAGTTGAGAACTACTGCATTGAACAGATTCCCTCTCATAGGTTGCAAAGTTACACAGTATCTTCCTATCTTAAAGTGGTTATATCTTCAAAGCATTTGTATTCTAGACTAACTTTATGGTTAGTCAAAACTTCACTGAGTGCACAGAGTGCCCTGGGGCCCTGACTGGTACCGTGAAGTTCAGTTTGTCAACATATCTATGACAAGTGGCCTTGGCAGTGAACAGCACGTAGGCTCCTCCAGCCACTTTAGGGCCTGATCAGCAGCTCCCTGGGTGAAATGGCCATTCAAGTGAACAGTGGCTGGTATCAGCAGCAACAAAAGTAAATAAATGAGACTTGATCAAATTAAAAACCTTCTGCACAGCCAAAGAAACAGTCATTAGAGTTTCCCTTCTCAATCTATGGAATGAGAGAAAACGTTGCATGCTGTATATCTGATAAAGGACTGATAACCAGAATCTACAAAGAACTCAAGCATATCAGCAAGAAGGAATCCAAAGTTCATAAAATACCAGGTGCTTTTAATTCCACATAAACACAGTAGAATTTGAACGACTCCTCAGTCTTCAAATTCCTCCCTCTGTTGTTGTCAAGATAGTCAGAATTTTAACATTTAAAATAGATTCTTTATTCAAATGTTTTCCATGAAAAGTTGCAAAATTCCTAGCTTACGTGGTGGTGGATCGAATGGAAACACATACTACATGATAATAGGAACTTTTATCCACAGGGACAAAGAGAATAGAAGAAGTGATGATAGTAACAAAATTTGGGAAACTGGAAAGATAAACATGTGATGACCAACCTTGCAGGCAAGAAATCTCACTCAGCAGTAACTTGATTTGCAAAACCTCAGAAAGCTCAAGAACGAGATACATGTAGTCTCTCTAAAAGCGTAGGAGGCTGGAACAGAAGGATTGCTTGGTTATCTACATAAAAATAATTTAGATTTCTGGCTAAATAGCATCTGAACAATGAAATTCCTTGCAACCTGTATAGAAAGATTTAGGAATAAAGGCCAGTCTTCTAATGTCTGAAGTGTAGAGTATGAATATCTTAACACAATAATTAAGTGAGGTGAAGGTTATCATAACCAGTTTGATGTAAGCATTCCAAATTGTGTATAAAATCAGTACATTGTACCCCATAAATGCATTAATGTATACAGTTATGATTTAATAAAAAAATTTTTTTAAAAGAAAGTTTCTGCATACTGCATTTTTGAAGGAGTTTTGACCTTGATTAGGCTCAGAAAAAAACTGTTCCTTTAAAGTTTTGAAATTTTGCCTGCATATTCGTTACACATTCAAACCCAGCACTCACCCCTGACCCAAATGAAGGTTTATATATTGGCAATCTGTCATTATACCACGTAAAATGGGAGCTAGCGTTTTTAGATTGAGTCATCCTCCTTAATAGGCAGCTGGTTTCTTTTACCAGCTGATATTTCATATGAAATTGTCCCCCAGATATTTCATCAAAATGGCTTGTGGCATCCACCCTACATTTACCTCATGTCCCTTTTGTGCTGCATTGTAAATACGAACAATGAGGGAGTCTGGGTGGCAGCTGCAAAGTTTCTGGTTTTCAATACACATAGCATATTTGTCAGCAATTACGTCTCAGCTTCTCTTTCTGCACTTGTATTCTCAGTACAGAGTGGTGATGGCAAATTAATTACTACAATGATCTGGACTGGGTACTCCCTAATAATGCAAAGTGAAGTCCTTCCAATTCACATTCATTCTAACCACTCAAAAAGCACAGATAAAGAAAATATAGCCTCCATATGTCGTAAAATTCTTATGTCTTTAATGATAGACGAAAGTGAGTCCTCATCCTTAGAAGGATGGACACACAGCCTATGATCATGGAAAAGGTGAACACTGTTTTAAGTCCCAAGTTTTAGGTTAAAAACTACACTAGTTTTATGTTACAATTAGAAAGCATAATTTTCATATACTATCATAATACTCAAATTACTGCTGAGGAGAAAATTATGCTGTAAAAACCGTGTGCAGTTTATACCATCAATTTGAGAAAGCCTTGCCACATCCTGGCTCATGCCTGGCTTCATGTGCTCCAGATTTTCATCATAAGGCAGAAGGTCTCTCATAAGGAATCATGATTTAAATTGCCTCAAATTCCATAAACATTTCTTCTTTTATCCTCTTAAAAAGTCACTTTTTTCTGAATTTGGCAGACATTCAAAACTTTCTTATAAGTTGTTCTTGGTCACCATCTATAGTTTTGTCTTCTAATGTTTAAATTTCCAAATTCCAAATCGATTACTTTAACCGTATAAACATATATACATTTAGCACAATTCCTAGGCATATAGGCTTCAAAGTTAGACAATCTGGGTTTGAAACCCAACTCCTTCATTTTCATGCAAGTGAGTTTGAGTTACCTAATTACTTTTTCCTGTTTTCTCATCTATAAAATGGCAGTGAATATAGCACCTATCTTTTACAGTTATTGTAAAAATTAAATGAAATACCCTATGTAAAGTACTTAGAATAGTGCCAGGCAGCAGTATAAATGATCAACATTCTTACCTTTCATACTTAGGTAAGAAAATTGAATCTAGAATGAGAGAAGTTCTAAGATGGCTCATCTTTTGCTGTAGCCATTCTCAACAAAAAGCCAAAATAGTAGCCTATAATATCAACTGGATGAGGGACCCCAAGAGAGAAGGAAACACGCACATTTATTCATGCTTCACTCCTGCAGCAGCCACACACTGAGACCTGCAGGATCTGTTCGCACAAATTGAAAGCCATTGAATGTTCATTTTCCTGTCCATTTCAGTACAAGCGACATGCTAGTCTCTAACCTTGGGTTAGAATCTGTTTCCACTTTTGGTCACATTTACTAGTGCTAATGGTTCAAGTCAGAACACTAGACTGGGTGATCCAAGCCATGCTTTGCAAGCCCAGCTGTACATTTACTATTGCTGGAAGATATTTTCCCAGTAGTATGTCTATTACATTACCTACAGCAGCTTTTCTAAACCTTTGTCAAAACCTCACCACTTCATCCCTCTCTTTCTTGCCGATGACCTATTGAGATTTTGTGAAGTTCAAATTATTATTTATTATAAATTGACTCACCTCTCTCCCTTCTTAAATACTGAAGCATATGTGATGTCATGTTAATATATTTACTGGGTGATTTCTGGAGTTTTATACATGCCAGGAATACTAAGGGAATAAACCATCTGTGGGTTTGTGTCTGTGTGTATGTGTGTGTGTGTGTGTGTGTGTGTGTGTGTGTGTGTGTGTAAGGCAGGCCCAGGCCAGATTTGAACCTACTACTTCTGGTGCATAGGGCTAACACTCTTCTATTAGTCACTGATCATTATATTTTATGCTGCTTTGGAATTCATCTCAGAAGATGCGGTGTGTTCTCTTGAGTGTATTTTGCTCCTGGTGTCTGATTCTTGATGACATAGCGCACACTTAAAAAAAATAGTCTATTCTCTCTTTCAGAACTTTTTTTTAAAAATCAACTGACCTTTGAGAATGAGGCAAAGGAAGAAAGTTATAAAGTTTTAATCGAGCCACATCTAGAAAAATTTGCGCTTTAAAATTACAAAACCCTTTATAACAAAATATGTGGAAAATAACTCTTCACTGCCTAAAATATTTACAGTGGTAAAGTTTGAAATTCAAGTTTATATATATATGCATACATACATACATACAAACAAAAATCCTAATGGCTTTCTTCTGTACCAAAACATGAGAAGGTCACCAGAGCTGGCCTACCTGTGTGTTTGGGTAGCATGGAGAACTCTTGACTGCCCTGTTAATAGTTAAGTTACTGAAAACAGCCACTTACATTTATTGTGCCCTCTCTAATATTTCCCATCCACTCCTTTTAAACAAATTTTAAAGATCAACATAAAAATATCTGCTAAAGCTGAGGTGTTAGGTTCTTTAGGAAAGAAATATTATAGAAGAGTTGCCGAAAGTGCTGAGGGGTCCAGTTTCTGTAGGAAGGGAGGGCTGAGGGCCGTCTCCTCTGCTCTCTTCATGTATCCTTCCCTCTGATGTGAGAAGTAACTAGAAGATATATATATATATTTTTTTTTCCATATATAAAAGAAAAACATTCTTAAAATAGTCTCCTTTATTTTCCTGCCCTCTGAAGTTCTTTTGTTTGCTAACTATTGTTGTTTTCCCTGTTGTTGTCTTAAACTGACATTATGATTACATGATAAGAACCTTCCTTTAGGCGATTCTTTGAAGTGAAGTTGAAACCAAACTAAAATAAAATAAGAGTTGCACATTTCCATAGTTATATATTTACTTTGAAAAAAATTTAGGTTCTATATTATCTACAACAATTTTATTCTAAGGGATTGCAGTTATTGAGTGACTGGGTGTGTATTCTCCTTAAAAGTAAAAACAAAAAATGTACATTGATGTTTTAAAGGAAATAAGCAAAAGGTAAGGAAACTAAGCTCTGCAGCTGGGCTCACAAGAGCAAAACAGACTAATATATAGGGGACTTCAAAAAGTTCATGGAAAAATGGAATTAAAATATAAAAATAAAAATATATAAACTTTATTTCTAAACATAACCTGCATTAAGTTCAAGACATTTGTAATCAAAAATATCAGCCATTCAGTTTATCCCTACAGAACTAAGAGTCCTGGGAATTTATTTTTTTGTTTTTGAGATCAGTAATCCTTGTTAAAGGTTGAGGAAAATATTTTCTCTTGAGTATATGGACTTCTATTATCTCACCAAGTCTATCTCCTCCTTTGCCTTCTGATGTTGGCCCTTTTCCTGCCCAGACTTGCCGATTTTCCTTTGGTAGCATAGCTACTTACATCTTTCTAATTTCCACACCTCAAAGTTATATGCTCAAATCCATCAATAATTTCCATTTAGCAGAATCTACCCCACCTAAAAGACAGTTGTGCTATATATAATGAAAGCATTTCAGTAAGAGCTAGAGACACAAAACGTACTCCCTGGAATTCTGGAAATATGAGATGAGGTCAATTTACAAGTTAGTCTCAGTCAGTATTACCTCTCTGTGTCAGAATTTCATCAGTTCTTTGGTTAGGTCACACAAAAAATGATGATATTAAGGGTATTTTTAAGATTATCACTGCTATACTATAATCAATCACATGTTGGAGTAATTAACCTGCCTCTGTATCCTTCTCTAAGAATTCTATACCCTCTGGTCCATAAGACAAAGATGTAAAAGACACAAGATGAGGAAGTAAATGGCACTGGGAATAAAACCTGACCAAAGTCAAGTTTATGTCCCTTACCATTTATCTTACAACAACAAGTGTAACTCTAACTAAACTCCACTATTTTATAAGGAGATGAAGATAGGTTTAATTTTTAATGGAAAGGGGGTATTAACGTATTAACGAGCTTTCTGAAACAATTTTATAGTTTATGACACAGTTTACAACATAGTTCCTTTAATTTTTTTTTTTTTTTTTTTGAGACAGGAGTCTCAAGCTGTCGCTCTGGGTAGAGTGCCATGGCTTTACAGCTCACAATAACCTCAAACACTTGGGCTTAAGCTATTCTCTTGTCTCAGCCTCCCAAGTAGCTGGGACTACAGGCACCCTCCACAATGCCCAGCTATTTTGTAGTTGTAGTTGTCATTGTTGTTTGGCAGGCCAGGGCTGGGTTTGAACCTGCCAGCTTCAGTGTATTTGGCTGGTGTTCTAGCCACTGAGCTATAGGCACCAAGCCGAGTTCCTTAATTCTTAAATTAGGAGTTCTGGTTCTTTTTGTTTGTTTTTCATATTCTTTGTTTTTGTAAATGTAGTCAAAATTCATATGAGTTAGTCCTTTTGTAGTAATTATTTTTACATTAAAATGAATAGACTATACCTGTCCAAGCTTAAAGAAAAATCTTTGCTTTATCATTAAGTCATTAAAGTCATGTTTGTATTTGGCTATTTGAAGTTGGGAAAATTCTGTCTGATTAGTTTCATGGTTCCAGAACTCCTTTGAAATTTCCTATGCTTATCAGAAATGCTGATTCAGAATTGTTTAGAATTTTTGATAATCCTGGCTCCACTCAACAGTTATAGACCATTTTGCTTCTGGAATATAGGATTTGGAGAACTTTTATCTATTATACTGTCTCTTCTCTTTTACAGATCTGATCATTTTTATAGCAAGTTATTTTTTAGTCTTTCTTTCTGAGTACTTTATGATTAAACTTTCAACCTCCTCTAGTACAACAGATTTTAGACACTGAAGTATATAACTCAATTTTGCAATTCAGAATTGACCTCTGGGTTTTGAATGTCTCCAATCCAATGGCTTAAACTACTTGACATTAAAATATTAAGCCATTCTGTCATTTTTTAGCAATTTCCTGAATAATTTCCAATTTCCAAGCTATTTGTATACAGGAAATTGCTGTGTAACAAAGGTTGCACCCTATGAAGTCAGTAGCCTTTCATCTAATTATGAGCATCCCTTATTATCTTCAATTAAGTCTGTCATGACCCTGAAACAACTTCTCATATCTGAAACCAAACCATGGAAAGACCCTATTGGGTATCAAAAGTACCACTTACTGACCAAAAGAACCAATTGTTAGGGCAGGGCCCCTGTTACAATCTCTGCTTCAGAGATCTCTGGAGACACGTTTGATAATAGCATCTATTTACTACGAACTCTGTTCCACAAAACTTCTAGAAAGATTGTTAGCTCAATTAGAAGTTAACATACTCCCTTAAATAGATTGAAGTCCCCCAGTATTAGAGGATAAAACCAAGTTTTGTGGGAGGAGGCATTCATTGCAGACATGAATCTTTTGTTTGAAAAAGATCCCCTCCTACCCCTCTACGGATAGCTAAAAAGAACAGTCTTGTAAAACCTGGGGTTGGAATTGCTACTGTGAGAATTTACTGTTGTAGAGTCTTCTATATTTTAATGCTTTGGCTATATCAGGAGAGGTGCCACATTGAAGGGGTATGAGGAGATGGTACTGAGACAGTCATTTAAGAACATGCTATTTTTTAAAATACTCAAAAAGCAAATAAACAAGAAAGGAGGGGCAACAGAGAAATCAAACAGAAGCAAATGGACAACATACACACAATGGGAAATAAAGAAGTAACCCAAGTAATTATTGAAGATAGTATTTTCACCATATACATTCAGGGTGAAGTAAAAAAGAACAGCAAACAAGTGAGTAACTGGTAGGTTTATTTTCCAAAGGCATAGGTTAGCATTCCGAAGCTACTTAGTACATATTCTAGGATGGAGCAAATGTATAAATGAAATAAGCATGGTAGATGTCAAGTTTCTTATTAGCAGAAAAAGATATTGCAAAAATGGGACAGATCAAATGTTGGGAGAGGCAATCCATAATGGGACCTGAATATCCTTGCTCATTATTTCTGGGTGTGCCAAGATACAACCCTGACAACTTTTTAGCCAGATCAATTCTCAGGGCTGAGTGTGCAAGCAGTTTTGAGAGATGGATTCTTAACTCCATTTAAGACAAAAACAGGTCTGCTTATTTTAGTACAAAAAAGTAAGTTTTTATAATTTTGTGTTCTTTAGCTATAGTGCAAATCCACTGTGTGTTCAGAATTTGGGGTCCTTGTATCATCCTCTTGGGACTTGAGAGCAAGAGGAACCCATACATTCCCATGTGCCATGAAGAGAAATGTTCTTTGACTCAGAAGTCTTATGTCTGCAAACATGAAACCAGAGCAGGCTAATGTATTAGGTCATAAGTAAGGTACAATCAAATTCCAAATCTGAAAGACACTACAGTGCCATATGGCATTTTGTTAGGATATGAACTTATAAAGACACATAGGTAGGTGATAGATAAGTAAGTATTGATGTCTGTGTATATGCAATGAAATAAACAAATACTTTTACAAATATCTCTCATTTATATATGCTGAGAGGAGTTAAGAACAACAACACCCTAGCAGATTGCTAGGTTCTGGTTCATATCCCCCTTAATTCTTGGTTCATAGATAGCATTCCCCTCTAAAAGAAATCAGGACTTCCTGGAGAGCTGGCTATTTCTAGGGCATGGGATGAGAAAGTACAAGATGAACTGGGAGCAGTTTTATGCATCAGAAAGTAAAGAAGGTCTCAAAGAATGATGTGGACATGTGGAAGGAATATAGGGGTCAGTTTGAAAGGTATTTCACTTCTTAAAGTTAGGATAATTCTGAAGATCAAAAGAATGGCAGTCAAGAATTATAATCCACTGAAATATAAAAGAATAAAGTAATTAAGAGCATAAATTCTTTATAGCAGAATGATAACTAATATATATTGAAGGAAAAATGGGAATACAAGATCAACATTTGACAAGCATCATAATTGTCTGAGGCAAAAAACTTCAACAGAAGCTTAAAAAGTATATATAGATTATGAGAAGGATAGTATTTACATAGTTTCAAAAGTATTTCCTGCATAAAATACTACTAGTGACAAAGCGAAAATGGTGACTCTATAGTGGAGAAACCTGGCAGGCACCACTTTAGCCAAGTGATTTAGATGGGCCAATACTGTACATCCAAATACAGTGTTCCCAGCACACAACATCACTTTTATGCTACTTCTGTATAAAAGAAGAAAACATTAAGTAAACACAAAATGAACAATATACTTTGTAATAAATGGCTTGTGTTCTTCAAAATGTGAAGGTCATGAATGACTAAGGAACAGTTCTGGATCAAAAGTGACTGAAGGTACATGACAGTTAAATAAAAGAGAAGAATCTTGGATTGGATTTTGCCCAAAAAACTGTTTTTTTGCCCTTTTTCCAAAGAACATTAGTGGGAAATTGATGAAATTTAAATGAAATCTGTATACGTGAGATAATGATATATCAAATTTAATTTCCTAATTTTGATGATTCTTATGTAGTTTTACAAAATTATATATTTTTCAGGGAATCTAAACTGAAGAATTTAAGGATAAAGGGATTATATACTTCTAAATGGCTCAGAACAAACTTATGTATATATGTGTATATAGATTATAGAAAGACAAATATGTGTCATGTATATTATAGATGGAGAGACTGAGAGAGGAAAGCAAATGTGATAAAATGTTAAAATTTGGGGAATTTCAGCAAAGTGTTTACAGAGATTCTATGTATAACTTTTATAACTTCTTAGTAACTATAAAATTGCTTTCTAAAGCTTATAAAATTTAGTTCTTTGCAAAATCCAGTAAATTTTATTTTTATTTTTGGATTTAGTCAATAGGGTTTAGTAAAATTTAAGTAACTGAAATTGAAGCCAGCACTAAGGTCAGAGCAGGACTGAAAAAAATTGAAAGCAAAAGAACATTATAAGGGATCAATGAAACAAAAAGTTGGTTCTTTGAAAAGATAAACAAAATTGGCATACCTCTTGCTACATTAACCAGGAATAGAAGAGAAAGGATTCACATAAGCTTAAGCAGAAATTAAAGGTGCTATTACAACTGATACAACAGAAATACCAAATATCATCTGTAACTACTCTGAAAATCTCTACAGACATACACTCAAAAATGTAGAGGAAACGAACAAATTCCTGGAAGCACACAACCTTGTAAGACTCAATGAGGAAGAAATACAACTCCTGAACAGACCAATAATAAGCAATGAGATTGAAGTAGTAGTAAAAAATTCTTCCAACAAAAAAAGCCTAGGACTAGATGGATTTACAGATGAATTCTATCAAACCTTCAGAGAGGACCTGGTACCCATACTATAGAAATTATTCCATGACGCTAAGAAGGAGACATTGGCTCCTTCTACAAAGCCAGTATCACCTTGATACCAAAGCCAGGAAAGAACACAACAGAAGAAGGAAACTACACCAACATCCTTTAAGAATATAGATGCAAAAATCCTCTATAAAATACTAACAAACTGAATTCAATAGCACATTAAAAAATAAATAAATAAATAAAAACAACATGACCAAGCTTCATCCCAGGGATGCAAGGATGGTTCAGCATATATAAATCAATAAATGTGATTCACCACATAAACAAAAGCAAAAACAAAAACCACATGATCATTTCAATAGGTGCCAAAAAAAATTTGACAAAATTTAGCACTCTTTCATGATAAAAACTCTTAACAAATTAGGCATAGAAAAAACATATCCCACAATTATTAAAGCCCCATATGACAAATGCACAGTGAATATCATACTGAATGGGGAAAAGTTGAAAACATTCCCACTAAGAACTGGGCAAGACAAGGAGGCCCATTGTTACCACTTCATTCAAAATAATACTGGCAGTTCTAGCCAAAGCAATCAAGCAAGAAAAAGAAATTGAGAGTATCTGAATTGAGAAAGAGGAAGTTAAAGTGTCAGTTTTGCTGATGATGTGATATTATACTTCAAAACCCTTGAAGATTTCACTAAGGAACTCCTAAAATTGATTTTAAAAAATTCAGCAGTCTAAAGTTACAAAATCAGTATACACAAATCAGTAGCATTTCTATTCATCAATAATTACCAAGTTGAGAATGAAATCAAAGACTTGATGTCATATATGATGGCTATTAAGAAAAGAAATTACCTAGGAATATATTTAACAAAGGAGGTGAAAGATCTTTATGAAGAGAACTATGAAACACTGAGGAAAGATACCACAGATGACACAAAGAAATGGAAGAAAAGTGATTTACAGATTCAATGTAATCTTCATTAAAATAACAACCTCATATTTCATGGATCTCAAAGAAAATTCTATACTTTGTTTGGAATAAGAGTAGAACCTGAATAGCCAAAGCAATCTTAAGCAAAAAGAATAAATCTGGAGGCATCATATTACCATACTTCAAACTATAATACAAAGCTTTAGCAACAAAAACACCACGATATTGGCACAAAAATAGAGACATAGACCAATGGAACAGAACAGAAATCTGAGATCTAAAACCACCCACATTTGGCAACTGATCTTTGACAAAGCAGATGATACCCACTGGGGTAAAGAAGCCCTATTCAATAAATGTTGCTGAGAAAATTGGATAGTCACATGCAGAAGAATGAAACAGGATATCTCTCTCTCTCTCTCTCTCTCCCTCTCCCTCTCCCTCTCCCTGCCCCACCTCTCTCTCTTTTTTGCAGGTTTTGGCCAGGGCAAGATTTGAACCTGCCACCTCTGGCATATGGGGCCGGTGCCCTACTCCTTTGAGCCACAGGCGCCACCCAGGATCCATATTCTCAGCACTCACAAAAATTAACTGAAGATGGATACCAAACTGATGGGTAAGGCATGAAGCCATAAGAATTCCAGAAGAAACTGTTGGAATAATCCTTTTAGATATCAGGTTAGGAAACGTATTTATGAAGATGATCCCAATGGCAATCACAGTAACAAGTGTTAGTAAAGGGGACTTGATTAAACTATCAAGCTTCTGCACAGCTAAGGAAATAATCCACAGATCAAATCGAAAACCTACGGAATGGGAGAAAATATTCATAAGCCAAGAAAGGCTAAAACCCAGAATCTACAAAGAACCCAAGCAAATTGGTAAGGAAAAAGCCAACACTCCATTAAACAATGGACAAAAGACATGAACAGAAGTTTTTCAAAAGAAGATAGACAAATAGCCAATGAACACATGAAAAAATGTTTGACATCACTAATCGTAAGGGAAGTGCAAATTAAAACCACAATGAGATATCACTTTACCCCAATGAGAAAGGCTTTTATTAAAAAGTCAAAAGCCAATGGATGCTGGCATGGGGTCAAAGAGAAAGGAGTGTTTATTCACTATTGGTGTGACTGCAAATTAGTACAACCTGTGTGGAAAACAGGATAGAGCAGTGTTTCTCAACCTTCTTAATGCTACAGCCCTTTAATACGTTCCTGTGGTTCACAACCCACAGGTTGAGAACCGCTGGAATAGAGATTCCAACTACTAAAAGTAGACCTATCATTTGATCCAGCAATTCCACTATTGGTTATTTACCGCATAGAAAAGAAATAATTTTATCAAACAGATACCTGGATTCCAATGTTTATCACAGCACAATCTGTAATTGCAAAGATGTGGAATCAACCCAAATGCCCATCAATTCACGAGTGGAGTAACAAATTATGGTATAGGTATACTATGGAATACTATTCAGCTAAGAAGAAAATAAGTTAGTGATGAAATTGTTGCCTTTTGTAACAATTTGAATGGGACTGGAAATCATTATTCTAAGTGAAATATCTAAACAATGGAAAAACAAACACCATATGTACTCATTATTAAGTTGGAATTAACTGATGAGAACATGTGCACAGAGGGAAGTAAAACTCAGTGGAAATCAAGCAATGGGGACGGGAAGGAGAGAATGGGCAAAAGTCTACCTAATGGGTACAATGAACACTATCTGGGTGATGGGACCACTTATAACCCTGACTTAAACATAACAAAATTGATACAAATAATCAAAAATATGTGTACCTCATAATATTTTGAAATAAAAAAAGAGCCCATCTAAAAAGCCCCAAACCCTCTAGTTTACTGTTTTTAGGATTTGAAGCTTGGACAAAAGCTACTCTGATGAGTCCTGGCTGATGTGACTATTTTTCTTCATCTCCTTTGGCTCTGGGAGATTCCCTGTTAGCCCTTTCTTGAACTTTCTTGATCCTTGATACCATTCCTGGACCATCTCTTCCTATCTTTCTACTGGCTTTCTGGCTACTGTGTTCTCTTCCTGTTAGTCTATACTTTCTTTCCTTATCTGAAGCGAGAACCACCTTTAAGTATCTGTTCTACCTCACATGACTATTTCTAGGCCTTGCTTCCTCCTAGCAGGTACCATTTATATTGACTCCCCCTCCCCCCATGCTCACACCCCTGCAAAACATCCTGAAATTATAGTGAGCAATATATTCTTTTATATTCACCCAAATTGTGCAGCACTGTAAATTAGGAAGCCATGTCTAAAACAAAGTCAAGTTATTCTTTTTTTTTTTTTTTTGAGACAAAGCCTCAAGCTGGTGCCCTGGGTAGACTGCCCTGGCGTCACAGCTCACAGCAACCTCCAACTCCTCAGCTTAAGCAATTCTCTTGCCTCAGCCTCCCAAGTAGCTGAGACTACTGGCACCCGCCACAATGCCTGACTATTTTTTGGTTGTAGTTGTCATTGTTGTTTGTCAGGCCTGGGCTAGATTCGAACCTCTGGTATATGTGGCTGGCACCTTAGCCACTTGAGCTATAGGCACTGAGCCAAGTTATTTTTATATCTATAAATAAGTACAATAGAACCTCCATAGCTGACTACCTCCTTAAGGTGACTTGTTTTTCATAAACTGGATATGTACCACATGCACTCTATGTACAGTGGGCCTAGTTCCTTATGTTGACCACCTCTGTATGTTGACCAGTTTGGTACAGTGTCTTGGGTGGTCAACTTACAAAAGTTCTATTATATTTGATTCATTTGAGAATATTTTAAGTTGATGTCAGAAATATTAATCCAGTTTTAATGATGAGAGAGCATAACATGAGTAGCAAAACACTTGAGAATGTTTAGGCATTCTCTCAAATATATTAACAGGATCAGATAAAATTTAGTTCTCAAACTGAAACAGAGCAGTTAAGGTAACATGCATTGGTGGATAATCAAACTAAGGCTTGCTAATTAAATTGTACTGGAGCAGATGACAATGCAGTTGATGATGCCCAATGTATTCCATGATTGTCACAAATTGCTGTTACTTATGAGATAGAGCAGTAGCTTTCCACTTGAATATTTTCCAGAGCAAAGAGAACTGCTTGTCTATGCACATATGCTCACAGGTGCTTGGTTTGTTATTTCTAAATAATTGTAAATGGACATTTTAATACACAGAGCAAGTGTTGGATTTTTTTCTCTTGTTAATTGGCATTGTCAAGTACCCCATCAGTTGCAAGGTTAAAGTCAGAAAATTGTCTCCACAAAAATACATGTGTATTTTTCATCATCTTTCACTGTTTGTTACATTATCTCAAAGGATTAAAACATGATGTTAATGTGGAGTTCTCACTCTCAGGAGGGTTTTTTTAACCCAGTGGTTCTTGACCTTCCTAATGCCACAGCTCTTTAATGTATTTCCTGTGGGTCTTAACCCACAGGTTGAGAACTGCTGTTTTAACCCATTCTAAAACAAACATCTTTAGCACTCTAAAAGAGCTCACTGAATATGGAATGGCTACTTTGAGAGAATTCTTCTCAATGATAAAAAGTACAAGTACACATTAGTCATATGGCACATATGTTGAATTGGAATTTCAAGTACCAGGCGATTGTTAAACTGTTTTGGCTGACTCTAAAATTTCACTGATGAGAGCCTAGTCACAGAACACGGAAGCTATGGTCTGATTGATGGGCCTGCATCAAGCTGGCAAAATTTAGTGTAAATAACAATTTTTACATATATTTCTCAAAACTGGTTTCTAAGAAAAAAGAAAATCATCAAGTAAAACTTGGCTACAGTGATAAATGGCTTTAGTCCTCAAATTCAGATGTCACTCTTATCTGCAGCTCTTCGTCACTTGATTGGGAAGCATTTATCCATGGCACACCATGTGGTGAATAAACTAAGAGATTATTTTGTGAAGCAGAAGATTTAGCTTCTGATTTGTAGTCTGTTTTAACTAATAGTAGAACTTAGGAAGGGGTCATTTCCTCTATTATATCCTTGTATATCATCATAGATTTCTCTTCAAAATGCTTCTCACAATTATAAATTTTACATTTAAAATGGCTATTTGGTTAGTGGATGAATCTCTCCATCAGATTGAAGACTGAATGGAGAGGGGGAACCCTGTTATATTTAATTCTGCATTGTATACCTAGTATTTAGCACAGTACTGGACAAAATGTGGATGCTCAGACATTTACTGAACATAAGAATAAATGAATTTAGGTCTTCAGGGCTCTGTGTCTCCATATTCAATATAAAGAGATACTTATATGTTGTCTGGGTGTTGCTCAAGTTTCTTGCACCTTTAGTGATGTGTATCACGACTTTATTTTTTCTACCCTTCAGAAGTTTACCAAGGATTTGGGGAAAAAGGCATGTATGAAACGACTAGAGAAAAAAGGTATAGTTGACAATCAAACATTCTCATGTGGGTTACTGAGTTCAGAAAATGAATAAATAAATTATGCCAGCAAGTAAGATTTTATAAGCTGGATACATTTGGATAATGGAAAGGATGTAGGAAGACATTCCTGTGTGAGCAGCAGAGTAATGACAAAAGGAATGAAGACAGAGGCAAACATGAGATGACATGTGCAAAGCAATGGGAGGAGTTTCTCCATATGCATTTTTGCATGATTAAAATGTCCAATTCTATTAACGATGGTTTCTTTACGTAATTAAATGATGAAGTAAGTGTCATGGCCCATATCTTTGTGACTGACTTTAGCAGAATTATTTAATTATGTTTTGCTGATTCCTGGAAGTTCGCATTACAAATATCACATCCCAGATCTTGGGCAGACCAAGCAACAATGCAGTACTCTCAGGAAGAAAAAATGTCCATCCCCATCATGCTGTGCAAAGGCAGATTTTGACAATAGACATGTTTACCTCCTTTCAAAGATAAAGGGGAAAACTTCAAGTTCTTTAATTCTGAAAAGCAGGTAGATGTAACAGTTTATAATAGACTTTGAAATGACTAGAAAGAGAATTCCAATTGCCTTAATGATTAAAAGTGAGACTCAAAGTCAAGAAATTCAAAGCCTCTTTACAAAGCCACACTCTTCACATTTATTTAAGGATATATGTGATCACAGGTACACAATTGTACAAGTCCAGCATCCTTTTGCTTATCCAAGAGAACGTACAGCCACATGGTACAAAGCTTTTGATTAATACCACTGAAATCACAAAGGAGAAATTCAAGTGGAAAAAATACCCCACTAGATGCACACACAATAATGAAGTGCTCTATGTATTTAACATGAAGAGTGAAGAATGAGGACTTTTTGTTTTGGGGTAAATTTTTGAAAAGAAAGTCAAAAATTTTCCAACAAGTAAAAAACTATATGTATGTTCTACAGTGTTGGGGGTACAGGATACAATTAAAAATACTAAAGAAAGGAAAAACATTGATTTTAGTGAATCTTCATTTTAAACTTAAGTAACTAGTCTTTCTCATTGGATTATACATTAAGTGGCAAAAATTTCAAAACCTCGAGTGCTATTTCTACCACATTAAAATGTTCCAGAATTTCTTCTGGAGAGAAAATAGAATCATATTAAGTGCTCAGAAGAAGCATAAGAAAAGAGTAAATAAAAGAGAGGAACAAAGAACTAAGATGATAAATAAAAACAGTAACAAATATGATAGATACTAAACTCAGCTGTATCAATAATTACTTTGAATGTCAATGGTCAAATGCATGAATTATAATACAGAAATTGTCAGAAAGAATCAAAAACCAAGACCCTACTATACAGTATGCTATTTATAAGAAAAGACATGTTTAAAAAATAGAAAAAAATTGAATTGATACGAAGAAAATAGACTTCTGTTAACACTAACCAAAAAAAGCAGGAGCAACTATATTAATTTCAGACACAGCAGACTTCAGGGTGTTGTTAAGGGTAAAGAAGGACATTATACAATTATAAAGGATTAAATTCTTCAAAAAGACATCAATCTTTAATGTGTATATACTAACCACAGAGCATGAAACTATATAAGGCAAACCCTGATATAACTGTAAGGAGAAACCAATGAATGTACTATTACAGTTGGAGACTTCTGCATGCCTCTGTCAGAATGGATAGATCCAGCAGGCAGAAAGTCTGTACCAACCCCGATGAACTTAACAGCACCATCAATGAGCTGAATATAATCGATACCTGTAGACGACTTTATCCAATGACGGCAGATTACACAATCTTCTCAAGGTCTTGTGCAACACTCACCAAGATAGACCATATTCTGGGTCATAAATCACATCTTAAAAAATTTAAAAGAATAGGGGTGGCACCTGTGGCTCAAAGGCATAGGGTGCCAGCTCCATATTCCATAGGTGGTGGGTTCAAACCCAGCTCTGGCCAAAAACTGCAAAAAAAAAAAAAATTAAAAGAATAAAATTATACAATATCTTCTCTCAGGCCATGGTGGAATTAGACTGGAGAGCAATAAATGAACGATAACTAGAAAATCCCCAAATTCAATATACATGGAGATTAAACATCACACTTTTAAGTGATAACATGAATTAAAGTAGAAATATCAAGAGAAACTTATTTTTTTTTTAATGGGCCATTTTTAAATTTTGTTTTTTTCCCAAATTTTATTGTAATAGATTTAGAGAGTACAAATTTTTTTTTTTGACATGGATGAATGATACAGTGTAGAAGTCTAGGCTTTTAGTGTACCCATCACCTGAATAGTATAATAGTACGCACTAGGTAATTTTTCATGCTGAACCCCCTACCAACCTCCCACTTCTGAGTGTCTCATGTCACTCTAAACAACCATGCATACCCTTGGCTTAGCTCCCACTAATAAGTGAGAACATGAGGGCTTTATTTTGTTGTTGTTGTTCTTCCTGGGTTACTTCACTCAGGATAATGTCCCCTGGTTCCATGGTTCCATCCAAGTTACTGAAAAGACATTATTTCATTATTTTTTCATGTCTGAGTATTATTCCATCGTGTATATAAGTGTATATCACATTCTCTTTATCTACTCAGCACTTGATAGACACTTAGATTGGTTCCTTATCTTTCCAATTATGAATTGTGCTGAGGTAAACATACAAGTGTAAGTGTCTTTTTTTATTAAATTATTTTTCCTTTGGGCAGATCCCCAGGAGTAGGATTGCTAGATCAAATGGTAGGGGTATTTTTAGTTCTTTGTGAAATCTTGATGCTATTTTCAGTAGAGACTGCATTAATTTTACATTTTCACCAACAGCGTACCATTGTCTTTTCACTACATCTATGCCAGCATTTCTTTTTTTTTTCTTTTTAATCATGGGCATCTGACATGGGTAAGGTTTTCATTGTGGATTTACTTTACATTTCTGTGATAACTAGTGATGTTGGGTATTTTTTCATGTATTCAATGGCCATTTGTTTCTCTTCTTTTGAAAAATGTCTGTTCGTGTCCTTTGCCCACTTTTTAATGGTTTTATTTTTTTCTTGCTTATTTGTTGAGTTCCTCATATATTCTGATTCTGATGCCTTTGTCAGATATATAGATTGAAACATTTTCTCCTATTCTATAGGTTGTCTATTTACTCTGTTGATTATATCGCTTCTCGGCCTTTTGGCTAAGATCAAGTGTAATCTGTTGATTATTACTTTGGTGGTGTAGAAGCTGTTTAGTTTAATTAATTTCCCACTTATTTATTTTTTATTCTATTATATTTGCTTTTTGGGTCTTGTTCATAAATGCTTTACCCAGACAAATAATGAGGATAGTTTTTTCAAAATTTTCTTCTAATATTTTTGTGGTTTCAGGTCTTACATTTAAGTCTTTAATACATCTTGAGTTAATTTTTGTATATGGGGAGAGATGAGGATTTTTTCCCAGTAGTTGTATCTTTTATTTATGATTTTTTTTAATTATTAAATCATAGCTGTGTACATTAATGCAATCATGGGGTCCAATGTGCTGGTTTTACATACAATTTGAAATGCTTTCATCAAACTGGTCAACATAGCCTTCACAGCATTTTCTTAGTTTTTGTGTCAAGACATTTATATTTTACACCTAGTAAATTTCACATGTACCCTTATAAGATGCACTGTAGGTGTGGTTCTACCAATTACTCTCCCTCCATCCATCCTCCCCTCTCCCCTCCCCTCCCTCTCCCTTTTCCGCCTCTTTTTGGGCTATAATTGGGTTATAGGTTTCATAAGAAAGCTATAAATTGGTTTCATAGTAAGACTGAGTACATTGAATACTTTTTCTGGATCAATAAATTGTGGTATGTGTACACCTTGGAATATTATACAGCCTTAAAGAAAGATGGAGACTTTACCTCTTAGATGTTTACATAGATGGAGTTGGACCATATTCTTCTTAGCAAAGTATCTCAAGAATGAGAGAGATGAGGATTTTTATTTTTCTGCATGAGGCTCTCCAATTTTCCTAGCACCATTTATTGAGTAGAGTATTTTTTCTCCAGCATATTTTTGTTTCCTTTGTCAAATATCAGTTGGTTATAGGTATTTGCCTTTATTTCTGGGTTCTCTTCTGTTCACCTTATTTATATGTTTATTTTCATACCAGTATCATATTATAGCTTTGGTTACTATAGCCTTAAAGTATACTTTGAAGTTGGTAACATGATAAAATATTATTTAATGCTAGCTAAAAAGAAATGATCTATCAAGCTATGAGCAGACATCAAGGAAACATGAATGTATTAATATATTACATAGTGAAAGAAGTCAACATGAAAAGCCTGCTTACTGATGATACTGTAAGCCTGCTTACAACATCATGATTCCAATTACATGATATTCTGAAAAATACAAAGCTATGAAAACAGTAATAATAGTAATAATACCAGTGGTTGCCAAGTGTTGGGGAGAGGGAGGGATGAATAGGCAGAGCACATTTGTAGGGATCTTTAGGGCAGTGTAAATACTTTGTATGACACTTAATGATAGATAAATACATGTCATTATGCATTTGCTCTACCCCATAGGCTGTGCAAAACCAACAGTGAACCCTAATGTAAACTATGGACTTTCAGTGATACGTCCATGTAGATTTATCAATTGTAACAAGTGCACCGTTCCATTGTGGGATGCTGATTATGGGACTATGCATGTGTTAGGGAAGGAAGGATATAGGAATCTCATACCTTATGTTCAACTTTGCTGTAAACCTAAAACTGCTCTTTAAAAAAATAAATCAAATAAAAAAAACTTGTTTTGGTTCTCACATATGTTTGAACTACAAATTAGAATGTTTTGCTAAATTTTTCCTCTAGTATTAGTACAATACTAACTTATAGCTTAGATGTTAGGTATTGGAGATACAAAGAAGGGGAAGCTGTGATTCCTACCCACAGGAGACATAGAGAAAATCTGTGGGAACAAAAGGCATCTAATAGTATGGAGCATATAGTAAATGAGTAGTGCACTAAATAAGAATCGTAGCAGCTAAGAGTAGAATGACAAGTGACGTCCCCATGATGGACTGGGGCTAAAGTTGGCTGGGTGCAATTGCTGAAAGTTTGATAGTAGGAGAAATGGGAGATGGAAGATGAAAGGGTTAGTGTGAACAAACATGTGGACACTGGGTTTGATGGTTGGTGAGGGTTATACAGAGTAGGACAATCTGATTGGTAAAGAGGATGTATGGGAAAGGTAGAGGAGGAGACAGAAATGATTTTTAAAAATTAAGATAATGAATAAAATGAGAGAAGAGAGAGTAAGTATGATTATACTTAAAGCCTTCTTCAATATCATTTTATTCTAAATGTTAAATTTTCCATGATCTCTGATATTGTGGGGACCAAGGATTTACAATCTTGGGTTATCTGATAGTTTAGTCATAGATCTGATTTCAACGAATACAAACTAAACACAGAGGCTTACCTAGATAGTTCAGAAGAAAATTCTGAAAGCAATGTTCTTGTTTTAGTGGCAAGCCCTCATTCTCCAGTGGGAAAATGGTGTTTGTATTTAAGTATCATTTTTAGTATCTGCAAATGTCACACACAGACCTTTTGTTTTTACTTCAATAACCTGGACATAGTGTGTATTGACGACAGAATCTGGTCAACTCCAAGAGACCTATTTTACCCTAGTGCAAAAAGAATCTTTCGTTGATATGCAGATTGTATAGATTAACCAAATAGCTTCTTATTTTGTAACATAAAGAAGTAAGACAGTGGGTGAATAATATTTGTATTCTTTTAATAACGATAAAGAAGCTAATGTTTTCCTCTATAGAAGTGGCCATATACACTATCTAAAAATTGATTTTGGGGGGCGGTGCCTGTGGCTCAAAGGAGTAGGGCACCAGCCCCATATACCAGAGGTGGTGGGTTTAAACCTCGCCCCAGCCAAAAAGTGCAAAAAAAAAAAAATTGAATTTTGGCACATTTTAAATGTTTTAACCCTGCTTTAATGAAATTTAACAATGATATTAATAACAGGGTGGTTTACCTTTTTAAAAAAAGTTTTTTAAAAATTTTCTAAATAAAGTAATTACTAGTAATTTCACATTATGTTATGCCTATCCCATTAGTAATTTTGTGCTGGTTTGTCTGTATGTATTTTTGATGCACACACACTTTGCCAATGTGCTTTTCTCACTTAAGACCATATCTTCAATATTTCCCTTGTCTCCACAGTTGTAAAAATAACTTGTAATTAAACTTATTTCGTGCTTATAAATGCCTTTTAATCTTCCTCAGTAATTTTGAAGCATTGATTTACTCTTTTCATATTTTTTGCTCTTGTGATGATGATTTCAAAATCTCTTCATCGTTTCAAATGTTATAATTTTGTATTTATGTTTTATCTTTATATTACTTTCAATTTTCTTTTAGGGAAGCTAAGGTGTAACTTCAAAGCCATATGGCTCCTCATTGCTTGTTAACTAAATTTCAGAATCTGAAACACTTTTTTTAAATCTTCAAACAAATTTTTTAAATTATTTTTTAAATTTTTATTCTATAATTTTTTTCTCTATAATTTGCCCCATTTATTTAGACTCACTTCCCCTTGTTAGGGCATTATTTACTATGAATACCATATACTTTTGTGACTTTGTTCTATAATGGGAACATGGTTTCTCTGGTCATTTGGGTCCTTTTTGTTTTTTCTCCCCCGGTCTACAATCCAAGTGGAGAGTTTACAACTAATAAAGGTTTTAGAGTTCTAGACTTATATCCTGCCATGTATTTTACAGAAAAAATTCCTAGGTGAGAAAGTAAGCATTCACAGTTCTGAGAACATCTTGTTGGTTAAAATGTTTTTCCCTTTAGATACCAGGCCATCAATTGACATTGATATTTGTAATGAGGCTCATTCAAAAGTGTCCTCTTTAACTCTAAAATGAACACTTGAAGATTTTTATTTATCTTTAAAGTTTAAGAATTTCATCAAACTATGTGTGAGTGCTAACTTCTTATGACTAATTTTGCTTGAAATATCAAAAGCACTTTGAATATCCAGTGATATTGGGGGGAGTTCTTTGTTTGCATTAAAACTTAGTACAGTCTTGTTCATATTCCATTTTTTCCTTAGTAATTCCTATTATTTGGACTTCTCCTGTTTATGTTTTTATTCCACACTTGTCATTTTTCTATCTCATTCATTTTATTAGTTATTTTTTCTTTGTTATTAGCTTAACCTTCTGTCACTTACCTTCACTTTGAAAGAACTGATTCTGGCTCGGCGCCTATGGCTCAACCGGCTAGGACGCCAGCCACATACACCTAAGGTGGCAGGTTCGAATCCCCAGCCCAGACCCACCAAACAACAATGACAGCTGCAACCAAAAAGTAGCCGGGCGTTGTGGCGGGCGCCTGTGGTCCCAGCTACTTGGGAGGCGGAGGCAGGAGACTCGCTTGAACCCAGAGTTGGAGGTTGCTGTGAGCTGTAATGCCACAACACTCTACCCTGGGGGACAGCTTGAGGTTCTGTCTCAAAAAAAAAAAAAAAAGAAAGAAAGAAAGAACTGATTCTTCTGTGTACTGCTTCCCATAGAAATCTCACTTACTCCTTTTTCAAAATCAGTTATGATCTCTTCTCATAGTCTTAAGGCCATGTTCTTTTGCCCTGAAAATAGGTGACATTTTTGCTCCCAGATGCTCGTTCTGATACATTGTATATTTCTAAGGCATTAGTTCTCAGTTTTTTCTTCTTTTATTCTTTTTGCCCCAGAATTTTCTTATTGGTCCAGATTATTTGTTTCCGTTTGGTTCATATTTCATCAGAAGATCTTATTAAATATTAGAGGAAAAGGCAACATGGGCCCTTACTTTCAAACTCTCTTCATTTGGTCCATCAACACCAGAATGCACCTCCTTCCCATCCCCTGGGTTTTGCAGGGTTAGATGGGGTTTGCAGGGTTAGATTCTTTAGTGGTACTTTCAAAATGTACATTAATAAAATGATTCCAATAGAGAAAAAGTTGACAGGTATATCCCTTAAATTTAGAACTGAGGAGTACATTTATTTACTTTCTGTCATTACTTATCATTAAATATTTCTCCAAGTTTTAAATTGGTATAGATTAAATGGAAAGTTGGTTTTGATCAGGTAAACCAGATAGTACTTCCAAATTCAGAGGAAGGAGATAATTTGGGGCTAGGATGTTTTTCTTATTAATTTAAAAACTTTTATTACATATATATGCATACCATAGGTCACTACAAAAGTTTTGAGACAGACTATGTTATGGTCCATTATTTTACTTCCAAGAAGCATAGTCAGCCCCATCCTTTCTAATCCACCTGTGTAAGTTTCAACTTGCTTGGCTTATCTGTGTTGCTGGGAGGGCTTTGTTTCTTTATATCTACCCAGATTTTATGTTTTTTTATTTTTGTGTATCATAAAACTTTTGGAATGACCCACATATAGCTTGACATAAATACCCTGTACACATTGATTGAAACGGGAGTGGGCAGTCTCTTTCTGGTCACCATTTTTGCATGGTTTCTTCCTCCTTCCTTCCCTGTGCCACCACTTTATATACCCCTCTTTGGCTAATTCATGTTGACAACCTAGCATTTATCAAACCAAACTGTATTAGAGATGATACTTTCCATAGCAAATATTATCTGATTCTTAAAACCACGAAAAGATGTTATCATAATTTAATACTAGAGGAAATGAGGCTCAGAATAACTTGCTCCGAGCACATGGCTAACAAACGTTAGGTGGGATTTTAAGCCAATTCTATCCCTGCAGACTACTCTGTGTAAGTTTAACAGAACAAACAGTGAACCTCATAATCAATTGGCAAAATTAAAAAAGCTTCTGCAAATCATTCTGAGAACTGCCCAGCCATCCATCTTGATACTTTAGAATATAAAAAAGAAAATCAATGTGCTTGGATCCCTTTTCATTTTTCTAAAAGCCATCAGACATATAACTAAAGAAATTTATAAGGGCAGAAAATGGAGTCCATTTTCCATCTAGTCATTAAGGAAGATGAAGCTACAAATTTGGAGTCTTAGATTTCCATAAATTTATCAAAATTTCCCGCTGAAAGTGATGATTTTCAAGTCAACTTTTCTAAGGACTACACATCAGAAAGAAGCCTTGGAAAAAGGGGCTCAGCCTCTGCTGGGTTTTCTTTTCCAGGCTATGTGGGGGAGAGCCTCTTGCTTATGATCTGTGCAGCCTGCCACCACTGGGTTTCTTGGTTGGGATATATAGTGAACAAATAATTTTACAAGAGCAAACACTGTCTTCCAGAGTGGCTTTATCAGTTTGCTCTTGATAAAAGTACCTGAATATTATCGATTCTGCATCCTTGGTGCCATATGACAGGCGTAAATGGTAGATTGGTCCTGTTTAAAATTTTCTTTATCCATTTTCCTGTGCAATTTCTTGAAATACAGTATTCTTTTGATTCTTAGGATCACCTTCTTATTTCTAATATTATTTTCTTCTTGATTTTACATGTTGCAAATTTTTCCCTCTTTATATTTTTATCTCTGGATTCTGTTTACTTTAAATTTCTGCTTACCAATTACTCTTATTAATACAAGGCTTTTTTCCCAAGCCTCAGAAAGGAAAAACCTTAATCATACTTTCTGTTGTCCCACGAGTTTATCTGTTCCTCTCTGTCTTGAACTGAAAACTCCCAACATTGAATTGGATGAGTTTATCATTGTCATTTTTTTTTTTTTTTTGAGACAGAGTCTCACAAACTCTTGGGCTTAAGCAGTTCTCTTGCCTCAGCCTCCCAAGTAGCTGGGACTACAGGCTCCCACCACAAAACCTGGCTCTTTTCTTGTTGCGGTTGTCATTGTTGTTTAGCTGGCCTGGGCCAGGCTCAAACCTGCCACCCTCAGTGCATGTGGCTGGTGCCATAACCACTGTGCTATGGGCACCAAGTCTCATTGTCATTTTTGTTGAGCAAAGTTCTCATGTTACTTAACCTCAAAAACCATCATCTATCCTTTAATTGAAACTTGGATTATATAATCTTTCATGGATAATTTACTGTAAGGTTAAGGTGGCAAGATCAGGTTGTTCCAAAATGGCATTTTATGTAGAAGAGAAATGGAAATGGAAATTTTTTAGAGGAAGATGGTAAACCTGACAAATATTCTCAAGTTTGGACTTTTCAGTAAGAAGCATCATACAATTAATAAAAACTCTTAATAAAACTGGTAATTATGTCTGGTTTGTATTTAAAGTTTGTGTGAATTGATTTTCCATTTCTTAATATTTATATTAATGCTTTAATCTTTTGGGCAATTGCTTTTATGTAAGGTATGAGGTAGGGATCTAAAAGTAATTCTTTTCACACATTTATTAAATACCTACTGGTTTGAAATATATTGAAATTAATATATTTAGGCTCGGCACCTACGGAGCACAGTGGTTACAGCTTCGGCCACATGCACTGAGGTTGGCGGGTTTGAACCTGACCTGGGCCAACTAAATGACAATGACAACTGCAACAACACCACCAACAAAAAATAGTCAGGCGTTGTAGTGGGTACCTGTAGTCCCAGCAGCTTAGGAGGCTGAGGCAAGAGAATCACCTAAGCCCAAGAGTTTGAGGTTTCTGTGAGCAGTGACACCACAGCACTCTACCAACTACAACATAGTGAGACTCTGTCTCAAAAAGAAAGAAAGAAATTAATATATTTAATTTGTGTGTCTGGCTCCCTTTCTGAACTTTACCCAACCAATCCTTTTATTTTTTTTGTCAATACTTACCTCTAAATAGTGCTGTTTTGTTATATAGTTGCATTATTCTCTTAAAAAATCCTGGATTATGTAAGAATTTTTACAAAATATCAATATTTTAAAACACCAGCTTTATTGTGTTTTGGGGAACACACTATTTTTATTCTGGATACTATTGATAAAATTAGTATGGAAGTCACCTTGAAAACAAGAGTCAATTATAGATATTTGTTTTTAAAGTTTTAACTGGAAAGACTTTTATGAGATGCTGTGGAATTTGTTTTCATAAAGTGTTACTTAAAAAGTACTGTACTCTTGCAATTAAACAAGATGAGATATGAATCTAGATGTGATTCGAGTGAACTTTTGGTAATGATATCATGAAATGACTGATCATCATCCATCTCTTTGCTGAGAGGTCTGCTTAATGTCTATGCCTGGCTAGCATCCAACCCTCACCAGTGATGGCAATGTTTCTTATCTGAGATCATTTAAAAGCACTTTTAAGAGCCCAGACAATGAGGAATAGGTTGCCCTAGATGTTGTCTCTATGGTTCGTAGGCATGAGTCACATTGGATAATTTCACCTTAAAAATGCAAAGACAACAGAGTATCACATTACCTAGAACTCATAAAATTCAGCATTTTTCTTTAAGCATGGCAATACATACACTCTTCACCTTTTTTTTTCTGGGTACGTAGTACATATCAGTTTAGGACAGCGGTTCTCAACAGTTCCTGTCACAACCCACGGGAACTGTATTAAAGGGCTGCGGCATTAGGAAGATTGAGAACCACTGGTTTAGGATATGCTGTTGGGATTGGAGTATAGACTATCTGAGTGAAAATTCCCAAAAAGACATTAAATATCTGAATCTGAAGCTCTATGGAGAAATGCAGTCCAAAGAATTAAATTTGGGAGTCATTAGTTTAATAAATGCTAGTTTACAAAATGGACATTGATGACATCAACCTGGGAGAGTATATGTATACCACGGAATACTGTTCAGCCATTAAAAAGATGGAGACTTTACATCTTTCATATTAATCTGGATGGGGTTGAAACTCATTATTCTTTTAAAGTATCACAAGAATGGAGAAGCAAGAATCCCATGTACTCAGTACTAATATGAAGCCAGTAGATGATCTAGCACATATCCACATAAGAGAAAAATTCAAGTCAATTTAAGTGGGAGAAGAGAGAAGGGGAATGGGTGTGCTCCCGCTTATTTGGCACAATGTTAGGGTATATGGCACACCTCTCAGGGTCAGGACACAATTATAAGAGGGAATCTACCTAAAAAATGCCAACATGGTAATTCTTATCATGGTACCCTCAGATTAACCTGAAACAATAATAAAAGTAAATAAATAAATTATAATACTATCTGAACAAATGGAAAAAAATATTTTTAATACATTAGTGAGCTGAAAAAAGAGTGATAAATCCCCAAAGGCCAAAAAGTAAGTGAAAATGAAATTTAGAAAGGTAAACGGAGCAGTGAAGTAAGTTTGTGCCTTGCACACATCTGCTAACCTGTGTTAACAGGAACTTTGGATATCGTGGTTATGGGACACAGAGAGCAGAAGACAAACCCAAGAATAGCTGCAATTTATGAAACTATAAAGTTAATCAACAAAGTATTAAAAATAAATAAACTCCAAGTGCTGCACTTTTTGTTTATCAAGGATGAGCAAGAAACAGATGCACTTTAAAGAAGGGATCTAAAAGATAGGAGGTGATTTCTCAAACCTTGATATGATGAGAAAGGAAGTCAATACCTGTGGAGGTTGCAGTATATGGGAGAATGACAGATTTGAAATGGTTCAAGGACTATGGTGTCCCAGAGTTCTGCCCTAAGCAAATGCAGAGCTTATCATAATGAACCCAACTTCACCATGTACAATCCTAGAAATAAAATCTTAGAGCAGAAAAAACAAAAAACCACTCTCATAGGGCAATACGCTTGAGAATCTATAAAAATAAAAGATTAAAGGGGATAAGCCTCCAAATATTGGTTTCTGTGATAAAGAACATAAAATAGAGGAAAACAATATTTTTTTAAAAAATAAAAGAAGAAATACAGAGCAAAAGAACTAACAAAGCACAAAGATCTGACAAAGAATAGATTACTTCCAAAGGCCCAACAACCAGACTGATGGGCGATTTCTTACCAGAAACAATGGAAGCCAATGACAGTGAAAGAAATGCCAAATTTTAAACATGTGATTATTTGATAGGTTCTTCCAGCTTTCAAATGAGACAGTCAAAGCTTTAAAAGCTTTTAAATGTTTGGATAAGATACCTAGTAAGATTAATGATGTGTTGACTCAGTATTCATGGTTTCTTTTATTAATAAAAATTTTTTAAACTAGAGAAAGGATCTTTACTATGCATTTCATAGATCGAGTTCACTGGCAGCAGCTCCAAGAGCAATCAGAAACTCAGTTTGCTCTTGGCTCTAATGACATTTTGAATTTACATGGCAAATCAAAGTATAATGTTTTCCTTTAATGAATTAAAATCTGGTTTCTCAATGGTGTTCTGTGCAAGGGCCAATTTAGCCTCTCATTAAGATTCTTCTTGGTGTTTTATTATATGCATCATCGATAAACTAATTTAGGGACAATACTAATTCCTTTATTTATTTGTTTGTTTTTTTTTTATTTTTTAGAAACATAGAAGGCAGTGGCTCTCCTTTACTGAGCAGGGTTTTATTCTTACGTTTAAAAAGAGCTGAATTATTCAAAGAAATGAACATTGAAACATTCTGCACTCCACCATGCAGAATTTTGAGCTTTACTCGCTGACGGTTCAGATTCACAGCAAGCATATCTGCTATCGTAGTGTTCCTGGGTGTCTGAGTTCTTAGTGTGGCCTGTAACTCTTTTTGTAATTCCCACACCTGTCACTTAGGTATCAACAGGTGGGAAGGAATCAGAATTGTTACTGAATCTGACTCAGGCGGGATACAACAGGTTAAAGGAAGTGGCCCTGAAGAGGATAAGTTTATGTACATTAAATAACATGTATAATTTTCATGGAAAAGAGTAGAAACATGTGGAACTATGGAAGGGAATGTCTGGTCTGAAGGGACAAGGTAGAAAAATGCTCATGAAATTAAGGCGACGATGGATAGAAACAAGAAACTGGGAAGGGCACACACAGGGAATGTATGGTTGACTTCACAGACTTCAAAGATGACTTCACAGGTTTGCTGTGGGCTAGCCATGAGCTTTTTCTTTCTTTCTCCAGTACAACACTGGAATTCAGACTAGGAACAAGAATGAGATAACACAGTTTTTGACAGAAAGAATGATACTTTTGGCTGAAAGAAATGGATAAGGATCAAAGAAATTCACAAAGCAGGGCAGTGGCTCAAAGGAGTAGGGCGCTGGCCCCATATGCCAGAAGTGGCGGGTTCAAACCCAGCCCTGGCCAAAAACTGCAAAAAAAAGAAAGAAAGAAAGAAATTCACAAAGCATTAGAACATCGAGGGAACACAGGACATGCATGATGCCTAAGTGTTGACTGACAAGTTATCAACAAAGAATATGGCAAAATAAAAGACACAGGGTAGCACATTATTATTAGGGAGAAGGAAAAAGTAAGACTGATGGACTAGTATAATTTGATAGAAATCCCAAGCCTTTGGGAAACACCTTAGAAGAGGCAGTGAGACATTCCTTCTGAGACTGACTGGGGTGATTTATGTATGATCCTGTGTTCTCCATAGGAGATCCAGTCTGACAGGTCTCCTTTGGAAAGAGAGAGAACAGCAGAAAGAACAAAGAAAAGGGGAGCCAACTAGTGGATTTTAAATCAGAACTTTGAAGTCCTCCACACAATCAGAGTCCTAAAAATCTGACAATCACAGACATTTCCATGTGGAATTTCCAAGGGGTAGCATGAGGAAATTAGCTTTATTTGGGACTAGGAATACAAAGCATGAGTGCCAAGGAAATGCCACAGGCCCCACCAGCAAATGCTTAATTTGTCTTTGTGTCTGAGTGGATGGCCACTCCTGTGAACTATACATGAGAAACGTAGAGTGGAGAATATGAAAGAGTTTACAGAAGCTCTTCTGTACTCAGCATTCCTGGAGAACATGAAAAAATCTCTAGAAGAAGAAATGGTGCTGAAGGAAGTTAAGGAAACAAAACCAGCCCCAAGAAATTACCAGCAAGACAGCATGATGGGATGGAGAGCTCTACCTCTATTATTCAATGATGATTTTATAGTTACTATTTATTGAAACCAGGTCATTGTACAGCAGGATGCTAATTTCTCCTTAGTTTAGTTCCATGATTAAGCATCTCTATATTAGAAATAAAGAATACTAAGATTTATAGGTAATAATTAATTTTCCAAAGATTGCATATCATAGAAAGTGTTTGGATATCAACTGTTTTGCTCAAAAGAGTCTATTAATCACTCTCTCAAAATACTAAAACTTTTGAAGAATAAAGAACCTACTTGTATAGAAAGAGATGAAAATAAATACAGAGGAGCTTTGGACCTATCATCTACCTTGTGGTTAATGGTCATCGATCAGGAACAAATTGCTGCTTTAGGGAAATGTCAGGGGACATGGCCTCTCTGGTGCCTTCTAATCCAAAGATTCTGACTCAACATTTCCTGAAGACATGATCCTCTAGTGAGTGACTCAGTGGCTTGAAGCACAAACATCACTCTCTGATTCATTGTTGCTCTTTTACTGTTTGGCCAACTGGCAAAGTGATTTGGAGCTTAATTGTAAAATAATGGCAGTAAGTTTATCAAAATGTACTTTAGTTTTGAAAAAAATCCAAGGAAAATAAAGAATAAATATTTAGAGGAATAATTTAAAAGACTTAATTTATAGTGATAATATAAAATAGGCATTTCAGCTTTTTTATTATACATATGTATATGAATAAAAATTACTTAGGTGATATATCACCTTTAGGGTTTTTTTTTAAATCCTAGGCATCTGTGAGATTTCAGATAAAATAGCTGCAATTTTAACTCCACCGATGATTACTGGGGAAGAAACAGTTGCATTTAGTATAAAAGAAAGCAGAATTTACATGAAGGAGACCTCAGTGCCTGTTCCCCTTCTGCTGCTCAGTGACTCATGACCAGGAATTGAGTCCATCAATCTCAGTTTCTATGTCCCAAGAATGATATAGATAATATATTATTTCCTTTAACTTCCAATATTGACCTACTTATAAAAATACATTCCTTTAAAGAATGTTAAACATCTACTTTGTTAGGCGCCATATATATGGTATGTTATACTGTGATTAAGAAGATATTATATCCACTCCAGTCAGCTTAAATTCAAGAGGAAGGGCTCACAAAGGAGCATAAAAATGAACAATTTTAGAGGTTTGAAGAGGCATGGGAGAATGATGTCCTAGATGCCAAGGAAGGAACAAGCTTGAGAAAGTCTGACATTATTCAGTATCACACATTAGAGCATGCTCAAGTAGGATGAGGACAGACTCTTGCTATTGGATTTGGACTGGATTTCACTTAGAGGCTGTCACTGATAAATTACAGCAACAGTTTTAGACAGTACAAAGGGGTAAATGAATGCTGCAAAGAGTTGAAGAATAATTAGGTTTAAAGAAAAAAGAAGGTGGAGATGACTCTTCACAGAAGTTTAGCATGAAGAGGGAGAGGAAGATAAGGGTGCTTAAGAAGGAATTTGGGTTGCTTGATTTTATTGTTTCAGTTAGTACAACTCCCAATTATCAGTAATCACCTCCCTTTCTGAAATGTCTTACTAATGGCTTAAACAGAAGCATTTTTTTTTGTTTTTGCACAGAGCGTTAATGATGGAACTGTAGCATTGTGATACCGAGAATCATTATAATTCCCCAAATGATTTTTGAACAAAACTCTTTGCTGAATGTTTTCAATACATAGCTTATTAATACCTATTCATAAGATGGACATTTCCAAAATTATCCATTCTTTTGTTCTCATTTGTACCTTCACATTTTAAATTATTTTTCAAATCACATGCCAATGTATTAACAGCTTTCTACTGAGATTCTATTCTGTGCCAAGAGTTATGCTGGCACTCAAGTTAGGAAGATGTGGGTCAGTGCAACTATGGAACTTTAGATGCCATGGTCTTCCTCAGGTAACACACCAAATAAGTTTGCATGGCTCAGGAATTTACAGTGTCTAAAACCATAGTGTTCAATAGAAAACATTATTAAATTATAAACAGATTTAATTAGCTACGAATGTTTGAGGAAAAAAACAAGAAAGAAGGTTTATACAACTAAGTGAGTAATCATGGTAGCCCCAGGAAAAAGAATCTCATCACAGAAATAATGTCAAAGAAATGGAAGAGGAAGGCATGAGATGGAATATTGAATATTTCTGAGATTTCAGGTCTGACATGCTTAAGGGGCTTTTATGTGACAAGAGATACACTAATGTGAGAATACATATGTTTTAATCTGTAATAAAGCATACAATAAAATGCTGTTAATTTTCTAAAATCATTGAATAACAATTTGCTCCTTGACTGGCACAAATTCTCCAAATGGGTAGGAACAAAAGTGCAAATATAGTAGAGAGACAGGGGTCAACAGCTTGGTTTTCTCTGAGAATTATACATGTAGATTCAACAAACAGCAATTCAAAGAAAAGAGTATTCTTCACATGCAATGGCAATGACGTCTTTTGACATAGGGCTATTGACTTGCCAGATCTCTCTCATTAAATTTAAACTTCAAGGGCAGCACCTTTGGGGGGAAACACATCTCTTGGTTGAGGGTAGAGAGTCTATTCCTGTTCCCCCAGGACCAGGGACCAGAACAGGCCACATGCCTCTCTTCTATGCAGTGGGAAGCACCCACCTACTTATCTTCCTTCCTTCCCCAGTTGAAATAAGCCCTTGTTAAGCTTGGTTTCAGAAATCTCATGTAGAATCCTTTCTGATCACACACTACCCTTAAATAGGGCCCAGGCTTAAACCTTTGAGAAAATATCAGGGGTGAGATTCTCTGTGCCAATGATGGCTAATGTAATATGAACTCAGCATTTTTCTTGGGACAACCTATCTCACAGTAAAGGCTGAAAAACATAACAAGGAGTAAAAGGACCACTGGTGTTATCAAGGTACACCAATTTCAGAAAGTGCTGAGGAAATAATGTGTCCCTCTGGTAATGTCTAATTATGAATGGAAATTTGAACAAATTTGATCCTTTCAATGCTGTCTGCTTATGAAGCAAGGCTCAAGGTCTACAACAAGTATTTGTTTTTTCTTCTCTCATGGAGCAACCATTGAAAAAAAAAAAGGTCCCTAAATGCCACAGCCGCCTCCAGCAACCCTCCTCTGTTATTCACACCCAAGTATTTTGAAGGCACAGTTTGCCCTCATCCCATTCAGTATGGGAACCTGTTAACAACTCCAAATATAAACTTAGTATCCTTATCACCTAGCTTTACACTTTTAACCTATTATAAATCCTTTAAAATATCTCTCTCTTAGTGAAAAATGGCATATGCCAATTTTTTGTTTGTTTTTAAGAGACAGAGTCTCTCTTTATCACCCTTTGTACAGTATTGTGGCATCACAGCTCACAGCAACCTCCAACTCCTGGGCTTAGGCCAATCTCTTACCTTAGCCTCCCAAGTAGCTGGGACTACAGGCATCTGCCACAACACCTGGCTATGATTTTGTTGCAGTTTGGCCAGGGCCAGGTTCAAACCAGCCACCCTTGGTATATGGGACAGGCGCCCTACTCACTGAGCCACAGGTGCCGCCCCTATCCCAACTTTTTTTTAACAGGAACTAGTTATGATGAGGCAAAGGTTATTTTTGTTGTTGTTATTATTGTGGTTTTTCTTTAATGTCGAAGATGAAGAGATTATATGAGCCAAAATTTTGTTTTCTACAACAAAAATTCCTCTGTTTTGAGATTATTGATTTTTTTCACCTCTATTTTCCACTATGAATAGGTGAGGAAGAACCACGCAAAGGGTTATTCTGGGCCCTGTGTTTCTAACTCAGCGCAGTCCAGAGATGGCATTCATCTGTGAAAGAAGGCAGTTACTGCCAGATTAGTTCAGTGACATTTGGGATGGGAATGGAGAATTTAAAATGGTTAACCTCACACACATAAACACAATTCTTGGAATGTCTGTTAATGGCAGACATTTCATTATTGTGGTTTAGAAAGGCTGAGTTCTGAGAAGACAGAATTTTGAAGTAACATATGATTATCATGTCTGTCTAATTCTATTTCTTGACATTTGAAGGATAGGAATTGGGTAACATTTGGTTTTTCTACCATTTAAGTCACAATGTGAAACCTCTGTTTGAGGCATAAACACTAGGTGATTAATTAAGAAGACAGAATTTCCATGATAACTATTCTGTAATAACTATTAATGCTATACTACTTCTGGGCTTATAATAAATACTTTGTTGATTAAGGAACAACAGAAATTGGATGAAATTGAAATAAGTTAAAAACAAAAAATCAGTGGGAAAATACAAATGTGTAATGGAAATTCTATATTGATATGGGTCAATTATTTCACCCAGCAGTTAAAACATTTGAACAAGTGACACAAGAAAGTATTTAATACTCTTCATTAGATAAGATGTGAGAGATAAAGAAAAAAAGACATTACACTTAAAAAATCTATAGACATTGTACATTTTACAATTACATGTATTTGCTTACAGCCACAGAATGAATTTTTTTGTTGTAGTAAACAAAAGATAAGAAAGTAATCAAAAGCTATGACTGTATTTTTAAAGAAATGAACAGACATGGATTATAAGGCAAACATATGGAATAGTTTAGGTATAGAACATTAATGTTTCAGACGAATCAGAAATTGCCTCACCAGAAGAA
This sequence comes from Otolemur garnettii, assembly GCF_000181295.1. Classification (NCBI taxonomy): domain Eukaryota; kingdom Metazoa; phylum Chordata; class Mammalia; order Primates; family Galagidae; genus Otolemur; species Otolemur garnettii. The sequence goes on from NW_003852521.1 coordinate 3,614,937, forward strand.
TCAAAGGAATGGGCATTATTCAGTGCCATGGAAGGAGAAATTCCAAATAAAGCCATGTAATTTATATCTGCTTCTCACCTGACCTTTGAAACAGTTAAATATTTTAGACATTGAGGCTAATCTTCAATGAGGCTTAAATGCATTATTTAGATGAGCAGATGTTGGCTTCAGCAAATTCATTTCAAAACCTCTCACTAGAATCAAAGGAAACATGTTTATCTCACAAAGAGCCATTTTAATCACCACTACCAGGGTTTATTTATTTATTTTCTCAAATAAAACTGCAAAAATATGGAACACTTCATGAATTTGCGTGTCATCCTTGTGCAGGGGCCATGCTAATCTTCTCTGTATCATTCCAATTTTAGTATATGTGCTGCCGAAGCAAGCACCACTACCAGAGTTTATTCACACACCAGAGTATTATCTCAAGGTTTAGCCATCATGAATTATTGTCTCAATCTTCTAGACAAAATTTAAATGAAATTAGGAAGCACTATTCTACTGAGGTGTCTCTAAGATATTGGGAAACCAGGCAGCACACATATTAAAGGCATAGAGCAGAACAGCAGTGCTGGCAAAGAGGTTCATGCCATGTTGGCAAAGAACATGGCCTGGCTTCAGTGTATGAAGGTCCTGGGAGGATAGAGTATGCAGAGTTCATCTGAACAGGCAGTGGCTACACTTTAGTGGAACCATCATGGCCAAAGGTGCCACTCAAAAGTTGAGAGGGCAACTGATGAGTCCTCCTGAAAAATGTCCTTGGGTCTCCATGAAAATGTTGGAGGGACAACTCTGTAAATATTCCCTAGAGATCCAGAGATTTCACAAATAGGGAATAGGGACTACAGCAACTGGAATTTTCTAGCAGAAAACTTCAAATAACATCTCTGGTGATCCATCAGGAAAAAAAAAATCATTGGAGTGATGGAAGGCACATTGAAATTCAAGGGCAAGGCAGAAGAACGAGGCAAGAACCAGTATAGCTCTGAACACCATAGATGGTCCCTTCTCAGACCTTTTGCTTGCATGAATTTGGGTTCTATTTTCAGTATTATTTTCACTTTGTTCATGATTTAAACTCTAGAAGGAGCAACTGATTAGCTTAGCTTAAGTCACATACTCATTTTTTGACTAGTTAAATACCTTGATTGGCAGGCTAGTATTTAATAAGACACTGAATAAACTATTCTATGGGACAAAAACAGTTATCCCAAAGGGAAATCAGAGTGTTGACCTAAAATTTAATGCCTTTGGAAGAGGGAATAGGTGTTAGAGCCTCCAAATTTAGTTGATTGTTAATATGCTCACAATAAGTTGGTGTTAAACACTAAGGAAAATAGTTACAAACATGAAAAGATACCAGGTTGAATAACACCAAAATGGCTTGCCTTGAGCAAAGTGTGGGGAATGAGGCTAATGGCATGGAAGGAAAAGGAGCAGGTCAAAGTGGAGAAAAACTGAATAGTCTTTCAAGTTCCTAAATACAAATGTGACATTCTTGAGGCCAAGGACCATATTTTATTTATGATTTTTTCCATAGCTTAATCCTCCCTAATTATCTACTAGATAAATATTCTGCAAAATTTTGCAGAATTATTAATGAATAAATAAATAAATGGATAAATAGATGAATAAATAGATGGATAAATGGAAGGTAAATGGACAAATAATGCTAATTTACCCAGTAGAAATAAATAAAAGGTACCAGCCTAGTTTACCTCTGTTAGAACAAAAATCCAGTAATTAAAGACAAACATTAGGTCAGCTACAAGGCATATCATGAATTTCTTTTTCCCTTCCTTTCTTCCTTTCTTCCTTTTTCCCTTTCTTTCTTTCCTTTTTTTTACAGCGTCTCACTCTATCACCCTGAGTAGAGTGCTCTGGAGTCATAGCTCACAGCAGTCTCAAACTCCTGAGCTCAAGCTGTCTTCTTGCCTCAGCCTCCCAAGTAGCCAGGTCTACAGGCACCTGCCACAACACCCAGCTAATTTTTCTGCTTTATTTTTTAAGGAGAGATGAGGTCTCTCTTTTGCTCAGGCTGGTCTAGAATGCCTGAGCTCAAGCAATCTGTCTGCCTTGGCCTCCCATACTTCAATTTCTAAAATGTCTTATAGAATTGTAGAATTCTTCAGTTCTCTGCTCTCAAAGAATATAATTGTCAGTCTCACACAACTGATTTTACCAAGAATTCATAAAGTCATTGACATGTTTTTGGAAATAATCTTCAAATGTACCCAAATCTTATTTGTAATGCTGGTCCTGAGTTGTCTATGGGATGCTAAAGCAGGTTTGACGTCCTTCTGCTTCCAGGATACTCAGCTTTGATGGAGCCACCATCTGCACAAGCAGCACCATGGGGGGTCAGGTCCTTCCATCCTGTAGATGTCTACAATTGATGCCTAGCCATTTTGTTTGGTGTTCTTCCCCAGAGAGTTTTCTAGAATTATAAATAGAATAACTCCATATAAGCATTTAAAGCCAACCTGAACTTTGACAGGATATGGGAAATAATAATTTGATTCAACTCTTTCACAGAAAACTTGGTGAAATTGTCACAATTCAGCCAGGTTCACTATTATATGTTAAGAGCTCTATTCCTTAAAACATTTCCTATTTCAAAAAGGGAAAAGGGGAAGAGTGTAATAATCTAGCCTTGTGTAATAAAAATCTTTGAGGTAATATTACATGATTTTGATCTTAGAGCAAAATTTGGCTTATAACAACCCCCTAAAAAACTATGAGCATTTCTGGCTTGACTTCAGCTTATGCTTTTTAATGTAACTTTTTTCAGACAGACCAATTAGAAGTTTGGTATGCTTTCGTTTGGTTTTACAGTTCAGTAATGTTAAGTACCTCCACGTTGTTGGGCAAACAACTTCTAGAAGTTATCATCTTGCAAAACTGCCACTCTGTGTCTCATTAAACAACCCTTCACTTCCCTCTCACCCCCCAGTAAACACCATTCTACTTTCCATTTCAGGAAGTCTAACACTTGTTGGTGCCTCATCTCAGTTAAATCTCACAGTATTTGTCCTTTTTGATTCTTTTGATTTAGAACTGACTTTGGTTTGTCTCACAGAATCTTCTCAAGATCTGTCTATGTAATAACATGTGTCACGGTTTCCTTCCTTGTAAAGGCTGACTATACTGTATATTTTCAAGATAGCTTATGAAGCAGGGAAAACCCAGTGCTTGACTTATCCTTGGTAGGTAACTGAGTCTTTTTTGAAAACAGGAAGTCATATCATCCAAGGATGGGATAAGTGGGCTGGGGAAGTTGCTGCTTCTCATATCAGGAAGTTTAGGCAGAGAGAATTGAAGCCTTGGGCATTAGTGGAGGGGCCAGGCAGGTGGGTGGCCTGCTGCAGGGACACCTGAAAACATTCACATTTATTTCTTCTTTTTTTCTTTGTTTCTTCTTTGGTCTTCCCTCTACACTTGATCTTAGCCAAAATGTTGAGAAGCAATGGGGTCTTCCCTCTACAGATATTTACTGAACAACTATCTGGCAAACACTATGTAGGCCATGGAGATAGATAAGTCAACATACAGTTTTTAAAAAAATCTCCACTATCATGGAGTTTACAGTTTAATGTAGCATTCCTTCTTTTCTCCTTTCTTCCTTTCTGGAATAAGATTGCAGAGACAGAATCATAACTGGGATAATCCCATAAAAGCATTTAAAGTAAACCTAAACTTTAGACCCAAAACAATTAAAAAAAAATGGCTTCTATCTGTCAGCTCAGTGCTTCCCCCAGATATTTCCTAAACATCCATCATCACTCATGAAGACACGTCTCTGCCTCGTAGGGATGAATTAAGAGGCTACCTAAAGGAATAGGAAAAGGGTTAAGACCATGGGATTTGAAATTAAATTCAAAATTAGTTCTATTATGCCTTCCTTGTAGCCCAGGGTAGTAACTCACAGGATGCCCCAGTATTGTGACTTTAGGGGACCTGTATGCTCCTGGGCTCTCAAACTGGAAGCTAAAAACAGAGTGAAGTGTAGAATCTAATGGCAAGTTATTTTATAATTTAATTGGGGTCTCATTTTATAATTTAAGTTGGCTCATGCAGTCCACTGAAAATAAAGTAAATCATTCCAGAAACATTCTATGTTCTTACTTTCTTAGGCTTTCTACTGTATCTTAGTTGCATGTAAATTGCATTAAGCTTCCCTACAGGCAAGTCAACTAAAATAACCCAAGGTCATGACAACATTAAATTGTCATGTGGGCAAGCCTACAGTTGTTGACTGGTATAAAGGGTGGTACTGGAAATTTTAGTGAGGGAGTTGCTCATCATGAGTATGATTAATCAATTCCATGAGCATTTGGGAGCATAATTACTTATGAATTACAATATTTATGTTCCCTTTAGGCATCATATTTGCTTATATGAGTAATTTCATAATCCATATATCTATAAAGGCTCAAAGATGTTCAAATAAGTTTATAATTTCATTCTATGTATCCATGTCACATTCACTCACAAATAGACAAAGATATAAATAAGAATAATGTGAAACTGGTTATCAGAACAAAAGGTATTAAATATAATTCCTCAAAAATGGGTCTTCAAATACTATATTGTAATTTTATGAGAATATTCTTTAAGTACATATACATCATTTTACATAAAATATGAAAATATTAACTTTTCATAAAATGTAATTATTACTGCTAGCAATTCTAAGATTTAATTATTACTGCTATCAATTTACTAACCTGCTGTTTATTTTTATAATACTTTAAACTATGTATTACTTTAAATACTAGGCAGTGTGGATTCATAAAAGAAGCAATTTCTCCCCTTCAAACAAGGACAAAATAGTATATATGTAAGTAGAAAAATTATGCACACATTATTCAGACTACAAGCTTTCTAGGGAAGTCAATTTAAAGAGTATTTAAATTTTATGTTTCACATTATTACTTATTTCCAGTTTGAGTATATCACACATAGTGATGCTAAGAACATTCTTGTACATGTTTGCTGGTGACCATAATTAAGAGTGTGTTTTTTGCCAGGCGCAGTGGCTTATACCTATAATCCCAGCACTTGGGAGCTGATGCAAGTGGATTGCTTGAGCTCACAGGTTTGAGACCAGCCTGAGCTGGAGTGAGACCTCGTTTCTAAAAATAGCTGGGCATTATGGTGGGCGCCTATAGTCCCAGCTACTTGGAAGGCTGAGGCAAGAGAATTGCTTAAGCCCAGGAGTTTGAGGTTGCTGTGAACTATAACACCACAGCACTCTACCAAGGGTGACAAAGTGAGACTCTTGTCTCAAAAAAAAAAAAAAAAAAGTGTATTTTTTATTGTCTTGTCTGACTAGGGCCTACAGTTCTAAGTTGAATGGAAATAGCAATTATATCTCTGACAAGTTCTTAATTTTAAAAGAGATACTTCTAATGTTTTCCCATTGACAATGTTTGCTGTATTTTTTTGGTACTAAATTTTAATAAGTTACACATTTTTATTTTGCTAAATTTTTATTATTATAAGTGGGTACTGGAACAGATCAAAACAGTATGGAGTTTCTTCATAAACTAAATAAGAATTACCATATGATCCAGCAATCAGTCTGGGTATATATCCAAAGGACTTGATAGCAATGTTGAAGAGATACCTACCTTTCCATGTTCACTGTGGCACCATTCACAATAGCCAAGTTACAGAATCAACCCAGTGTCCATCAACAGAGAATGGGTGAAGAAAATGTGGTGTGTATATACAGCAGAATCCTAGTTAGCCACAAAAAAAGAAAATCCTGTCTTTTGCAGCAGCATGCATGAACCTACAGAGCATTGTTAAGGGAAGTAAGCCAGTCTTAGATGGACAAAAACCATAACGCAGAATTCTAGAATCCATGGAATCTAAAACACTCAGAGCTGTGGAAGCAGAGAGCAGAATGGTGGTTACCAGAGGCCAGGGGTGAGGAATGGGAGATACTGGCCCAGGGGTAGGAAGTTGCAGTTAGACAGGAGGAATGTTTATTTAAAATGATGGATATGTTAATTAGTTTGATTCAGTCATTTCACTGTATACATATAACATCACTATGTATCCAGTCATTATATATGATCATAATATGTCAAAAAATAAAATTTGAAAAATCCAATGACACTTTTTGTTTGGGGTTTTGTGTCTATGTTTATGAATGAGACTGCCCTATGGTGCTCCTTTCTCCCATGCTTCTTGTCTAGTTTTGCTAATAAAAGTTACACTGACTTCACAGAATTAGTTAGATAGTTGATCTGTGAGTTCTCTTCTTGCTAATACTTTTGAGTTCTCTGTGGATTCTTGTTATTAAACCTTTGTTGGAGACATAACCAGCAAATATCTTCTCCCATTCTGAGGGCTGTCTACTTGCTTTACTTCCTGTGCTTTTGGCTGTGCAGAAGGTTTTTAATTTGATGAGGTCCCAGTAGTGTATTTGATGTTACTTCGATTGCCTTGGGGGGTCCTCTTCATAAAATTTTCGCCCAGGCCAATTTCTTCAAGTGTTTTCCCTACACTTTATTCCAGTATTTTTATGGTTTCATGTCTTAAGTTTAAATCTTTAATCCAGTGAGAATCAATCTTAGTGGTGAAAGGTGTGGATCCAGTTTTAGTCTTCTGCAAGTCACCAGCCAGTTCTCCCAGCACCATTTGTTAAATAGGGAATCTTTTCCCCACGCAGTGTTTTTAATTGGCTTGTCCAAGATCATATAATGATAAGTAGCTGGGTTCATCTCTAGATTCTCTATTCTGTTCCATATATCTACCTTTCTGTTTTTGTACCAATACCATGCTGTTGTGATCACTATGGATTTATAGTATAGTCTGATGTCAGGTAGCGTGATTCCTCGTGCTTTGTTTTTATTTCTGAGTAATGTCTTGGCTGCTTGAGGTTTTTTCTGATTCCATATAAAATGAAGTATTATTTTTTCTAGATCTTTTAAGTATGACAATGGAACTTTAATAGGAATTGCATTAAAATTATATATTGCTTTGAGTAGAATGGACGTTTTAACAATGTTAATTCTTCTCAGCCATGAGCATGGTATGTTTTTCCATTTGTTAACATTTTCAGCTATTTCTTTTCTTAGAGTTTCATAGTTCTCTTTATAAAGGTCTTTCACATCCTTTGTTAGGTAAACTCCTAGATATTTCATCTTCTTTGGCACTACTGTAAATGGAATAGAGTTCTTGACTATTTTTTCATCTTGACTATTGTTGGTATATTTAAAGGCTACCGATTTATGAATGTTGATTTTGTAACCTGAGACACTGCTGTATTCCTTGATCACTTCTAAGAATTTTGTAGTAGAAACCCTGGTATTTTCTAGGTATACAATCATGTCATCCGTGAAGAGTGAAAGTTTGATCTCTTCTGATCCTATGTGAATACCCTTGATTGCCTTTTCTTCCCTAATTGCGATGGCTAAAACTTCCATTACAATGTTAAAGAGCAATAGAGACAATGGACAACCTTGCCTGGTTCCTGATCTGAGTGGAAATGATTTCAATTTAACTCCATTCAGTACGATATTGGCTGTGGGTTTGCTGTAGATGGCCTCTATTAATTTGAGAAATGTCCCTTCTATGCCAATTTTCTTAAGTGTTCTGATCATGAAAAGATGCTGGATATTATCAAAAGCTCTTTCTGCGTCAATTGAGAGAATCATATGGTCTTTGTTTTTTAATTTGTTTATGTGATGAATTACGTTTATAGATTTACGTATGTTGAACCAGCCTTGAGATCCTGGGATAAAACCCACTTGGTCGTGGTGTATAATTTGTTTGATGTGTTGCTAGATTCTATTTGTTAGGATCTTGTTGAATATTTTCGCATCAATATTCATTAGTGATATTGGTCTGTAATTTTATTTCTTTTTTGAGTCTTTTCCTGGTTTAGGTATCAAGGTGATGTTTGCTTCATAGAATGTGTTGGGTAGTAGTCCGTCTTTTTCTATATTTGGGAAAAGGTGAAGTAGTATAGGTACTAGTTTCTCTTTAAAGGTTTGGTAGAATTCTGACATGAAGCCATCTGGTCCCGGGATTTTCTTTTTAGTGAGATTTTGTATAGTTGATGCTATTTCAGAGTTTGATATAGACCTGTTCAACATTTCCACTTCATTCTGGCTAAGTCTTGGGAGGTAGCGTGCTTCCAAGCATTGGTCAGTTTCTTTCAGATTTTCAATTCAAACAATCCATAATGAATATTACAAGAAACTTTATTCTTTGGTGTCTTTTCTTATAGGGAACATCCCATTGTGAGAGCCCCATTCTCATCTAACCCTAATTATCTCCCAAGAGCTCCATCTCCAAATACCATAACTTAGAGGAGGAAGACTTCTTCAGCACAGGAATTTTGAGCTGGGTGTGGTGGCTCACACCTGTAATCCTAGCACTCTGGAAGGCCAAGGTGAGAAGATCGCTAGAACTAAGGACTGGCCTGAGCAAAAGTGAGACCCCCATCTCTATTAAAAATAGAAAAATTAGCTGGACATTGTGGTGGGTGCCTATAATCCCAACTACTTAGGAGGCTGAGGAAGGAGGATCTCTTGAGCCCAGGAATTTGAGGTTGCTGTGACCTAGGCTGATGCCACAGCACTCTAGCCTGGATGACAGAGTGAGACTCTGTCTCAAAACAAACAAACAAATAAAAAAGGAGTTTGAGGAGGCACATTCAGTCCATAACAATGTTAACCCAACATCAGCTTGATACCTAAACCAGGAAAAGACTCAACAAAGAAACAAAATTACAGACCAATATCACTAATGAATATTGATGCGAAAACATTCAACAAGATCCTAACAAATAGAATCTAGCAACACATCAAACAAATTATACACCATGACCAAGTGGGTTAACATTTGAATGTCCTTAATAATTATAAGGTTCTTTCCTCTTTCTATTCCTAGTTGGGTACATTTTGATAAGTTATATTTTATATTTTTCTAGGAATTTATTCATTGTATCTGTTATTTCAAATTTGTTGGTATTGAAGATGCTTTCCCTATTTTCTTATCATATTTTTAATCTCTTCTCCACATGCAGTCAATTTCCCATTTTCATGCTTAATATTTTATATGTGCCTCTGCACCCTCTTTCTCCTTTCCTGCATGGGTTTTGCCAGAGTACATATGTATTTTTTCAATTCCATTAATATTTTCAAATAGCCAGGAGAGGTTAGACAGAGGTTTGTAGATCTGCTCTAGTATTTTCTTACTTTCTACTTTATTGTCTTCTGCTATTGTCTTTATTTTTTCTAATATAGTTTGTTCTAAAATATTTTTCAAATCATATGAATAAATAATAAGATTTTGGGCTCACCACCTGTAGCTTGGTGGCTAGGGCACCAGCTACATACAGGGAGCTGGCAGGTTTGAATCCAGCCCTACCAAACAACAATGACAACTACAGCCAAAAATAGCCAGGCTTTGGGGCAGATACCTGTAGTCTTAGCTGCTTTGGAGGCTGAGGCAAGAGAATCACTTAAATCCAAGAGTTTGAGGTTGCTGTGAGCTGTGACACCATGGCACTCTACCAAGGACAACATAGTAAGACTGTCTCAAATAATAATAATAATATTTTGTGGGAACAGACATAATGATGTAAACTTTTCTACCATTTTTGTATAGTATAAATGTATAGTTTTTTTCACTATAAAATTTAAAAGTGAGTAAAAAGATAATGAGTCAGGTGGTGCCTATGACTCAAAGGAGTAGAGTGCCAGCCCCATATGCTAGAACTGGTGGGTTCAAACTCAGCCATGACCAAAAACTGCAAAAAAAAAAAAAAAAAAAAAAGATAATGAGTCTGGGTATATACCCACACATGTGGTCAATTCATTGCTTCTTGACTCCAAAACCAGTGTTCATTGCCCTGCTGGAGCTGGAGCTACCAGGTAATCCTCCTTTGCTTGGCAAAGAGCACTGGAAATCCTGCAGGAGGAAGGTGCTCTTACCCCATGGGGTCCACCTACTTTTCCTTTGCCCCATGGTGATATGTCAGCCTGTGGGCCACCCAGTAGAATTCACCCTCACTAGTTTCAGCAGCATCCTATGTGCTAAATTCCCAGAACTGATGAGGGGTGACTACAAGGACCTCAGCCTACTTCCCAGATAATTTTTCTCCCTCCAGAATTTTTTTTTTTTTTGAGACAGAGTCTCACTCTGTTACCCCAGGTTAGAGTGCTGTGGTGTCATAGTTCATGGCAACCTCAAACTCTTGGGCTCAAGTGATCCTCTTGCCTCAGCCTCCTTAGTAGGGAGTGGCTAGGACCATATGCACCTGCCACAATGCCAGGCTAGTTTTTATATTTTTAGTAGAGATGCAGTCTTGCTTTGCTCAGGCTGGTCTCTAACATCTGAGCTCAAGGGATCCACCCACCTCAGCCTCCCAGGGTGCTAGGATTACAAGCATGAACCACAGCGCCTGGCCTCCCTCTAGATTTTTAATAACTTTTATAGTCACTCCAGCTATGGGTTTTCTACTCACTTGCATCCACATAGGAAGATTTTAGCCTCCCAATCCCAGTCCTTGTTTCCCTGCCTCCCAGCTTAGACCTGCCAATTATGGAGCAGCTCAGGCCTGAGGCAGCTCAGCTGACTTCAGCATCTGTTGCGCTTCTACCACATTCTCTCCACAATGATCTGAATCCGAGTGGAAATTATAAACTACATATATTTCAGCAACATAGGTGAATGAAAGTAATACTGAGTGAAAGAAGACAGACACCAAAGAGCACATACTATGAACTTCTGTTTATGTCAATTTTTACATCAGGCAAAACTAATCTATGTTGCTAGAAATTATATAGTTGTTACCCTTGGGGGTGGTTATTACTTGAAATGAGGAGAAATTGGGAACTGGTAATGTCCCATTTCTTGATCTAGATGCCACTATTTGCATCTTTTCCATCTGAGAACACTTGTGGGGTGGTACACTTATATGTATGTTTGCATCTGTTCCATCTGAGAACACTCATGGGGTGGTCTTATAATATGTATGTTTGCATCTGTTCCATCTGAGAACACTCATGATACGTATGCTTCTCTATGTTCTACTTCAGTGTGAAAGAGGGAAACAAAGGTAGTCTTCTTCCTGTCTGTCCTTTAAATGTTGGTGTTTCCCAGAGTCATATTCCAAAACTTCTTTTCCTTTAGCCAGATATTCCTATAATATCTCATAGATTTTTATCACATTAACTCTTTCCTATGGGTTCATAGCTTTTCATCACATTAACTCTTTCCCATGAGTCCGAAATGTATATCTTTAGTTCAGTTATCTCTCCTGAGCTATTAAGTAGCTCCAAACTGATACCCAATATACCTCAATTTCAACCTTTCACCACTTGAATCCATTATCTTTCTCCCCAAACCTTCCTTTTTATCCTGTGTTTCTTACTGGCACCACCATTCTGACTCTTGCACCACAGCTAGAAATCTGGACTTTATATAGCCTAGCAGACAAAGACAGGGCTCTGGAAATATCTTGTTTGTTACACCTGATGTGTTCTTAGGCTTATTAGTTAACCTCTATATGCCTCTATTTTCTCTTCTATTAACCTGGGCTGGTAATAGCTCCCATTCCAGAATTTTAACAATTATATATACAGTATGTGCAAAGCATTAGCAGTGTGCCTTGTACATAGTAATTATTTGAGACATGTTATTTATTATTAAAAAATTGTCCTTATAGCCTTCTTCCTTCACATTCTGTTAATCTTCAAATTATATCAATTTGATGTAATGCTGTTTTAATATCTCTAAAAAATCTTTTATCTATTTCCACTGTCATTGCCTTTGTTAGGTTTGTCTTTTTTTTGTCTTTATTTTCACAATAGCTTCTCAATAGAAGCATAACATTGCAACCCACACATTTTCAAAACCAATTATCTATACTTCTTTCCAGGTCATATATTTTAAAATATTAAAAGATATTAATATCTTACTACCATCAAAGAACCCTAGAAAACTATGGGCCCTGTCCATCAAAATTATAACTACTATCTTAGGTGGTGGAGTATGGGCCCATGTGCAATAAGTGTGCAAAAGTTATTTACCCATTGCTTTCTCCTCTAAGATTATAGCCATTTCAATACCAAATGCCATGGAATCTACAACAAATTACCTCATATCTTCAGAATATTTAAGGATTTCTTTTTTCCCTTATTCTTCTTTTTAAATTTTTTTTATTTTTAATTCTTATAGGTATACAATAGTTGTATATCTTTATAGAGTAAATGTGATCTTTTGATACAGGCATACAATGTGAATTAATCGAGTCAGGGTAATTGGATCCATCACCTTCATGAGCAAAAGTAATTGTTAATGAGCTGAGTTCTCACCTCTGGCAATAGAATGAATCAAGTAGGCCTGGCCAAGTGCCTCTTTCCCCTTAGAGGAAACACACCAACACACCAGTCAACTAATGACCACAAGTCATCACACTAATCCTTTTAGTGTCTGATCTTTACAGTGTGGAATTCTAAAGATTGTGTTTGAGCTGACATTTTGTTATGTTATCCTGGAGAAATAAACAAGCACTATCATCATTATATTTCCTCGTCCTTTCTGTTTTGTTCCATGGGTGTCTAGAGTACCAGAGCCTCTGATTTATTAAGCTGATGAAATCTCAGTTTCTTTAGCACTTTGAGGGTGGTAAGCCCAATTATTAGGACTCTGTGTCTTATTCATATCAACACCTTGTGGTGCTTCCTGTTTCGCCTTTCCTTCTCTTTCAGACATCTTCTTTTTCATGAAACTTCCTGCCACACTGTTTTGTTGGGAGCTAAGCCTAGGAGGCTAAGAGTTAAGTGTCAGCTCTGGGACATACACCTGGGCTTATAGGATGAGGATGACAATCGGATAAACTGAAACAATGATTTTTTGTTTGTTTTGTTTTTAAGAAATTGATAAAGCCATTCTAAAATGAATATGAAATGCAAAAGACCTAGAATAACCAAAACATTGTTGACAAAGAATACAATGGTAGAAGACCTCTACTACACTATTTCAAGACTTACGATAAGATACAGTCGTCAAAGCGTTGTAGAACTGAGATTAGGATAGATGTTAGATCAGTGGAAGGGAACATAGCCACACATAGACCCACACATACCCTGCCCATTTAAAAAAAAAAAAAATTTTTTTTTTGCAGTTTTTGGCCAGGGCTGGGTTTGAACCTGCCACCTCTGGTATATGGGGCCGGCACCCTACTCCTTTGAGCCACAGGTACTGCCTTTTAAAAAAATTTTTAATCAAGATGTCAAGTAAATTAAATGAGAGAAAGAAAAATCTTTTTAACAAATAATATTAAAACAATAGGATATTCCTATAAAGGAAAAAGCCTCAACTGCTACTTAAGTTCATGCATAAATATTAATTTGAGATCATAGATTTATAAATGCAGATGTTTAAAACTTTTAGATGAAAGATCAACCCCAACTTTGGGATAGGTAAAGATTTCTTAGAAAGGACACGTAGAAGACTCTGATTTTTCAACCAGATGTCTCTCCTTCAATTAACCTTACAAGTAAAACCATGATTTGCTGCATATTTATTCTCAGTAATGTCAGTGTAGAATTCAGATATTGACTGTACTTATGACTTAATTTTAGCCAAAAGACTTTGAACAACAATGTGATTTTTTAAAAATTGTAGAATTTTTTTTAATGGAGGACTTTTCCCTCTTTAATAAACCAAAATTTCTACTAGCCTTTTAAGAATAAGCAAATTCTCATGCATTTGTTTTAACTACCTGACTCTTGAAGTCACTAAGTTTGACATCCTCAGGGTTTCATGTCTGAATTTTTTCACCACTTGCGTAGATTTGATTGATTGATGGTTTCCTTTAGGCAATGG
>NW_003852521.1:3629268-3634201 GCF_000181295.1 Otolemur garnettii
GCTACTTGGGAGACTGAGGCAGAAGAATCACCTAAGCCCAGGAGTTGGAGATTGCTGGAGTGACTTCACTGCACTCTATCGAGGGCAAAAAAGTGAGACTCTGTCTCTACAGAAAAAAAAAAAAAAGATTAAAAGGACCTTCAAGCAGAGTTCCCCCAACAGAAGAAGGGGCAGGGGAAACTCTGGAGCCCTCTTCAGATCAAGGAAACCTGGGAAAGCTGGTCGGTCCTCTTGTGTATGAAAGTTAGCCATTCCACTCAAACTCTGAGACTGCTCAGAAGGGAGAAGGCAGGGTGAGAGCCAGTGACCTCCACAATCCTCCCCGGCCACACTGAGCTGGCCCCACTCCACCTCTGTGTGGAGGTAGAGACCTAGAGGTACAGGTGTAGCTTATACATTATCCCCTACCCCCAGTTGACAGATAAGGGAAATAGTATATGTAATTTTACATTCTTGAGTGGCCTCAGAGAGTAGTTGAGATAAGCAGGGAGACTTGCAGTGACTGTGAGAATTCAATTATGCCATTATTTTCCCTAAATCCTTTCAAATTTCTAATCTGTCCTCTTGTTGGACCACAACTTTTTTTTTTTTTGAGGCCTATCATTAATCACCATGATAAACAAACAAATAGTTTGAACAGTATCAGCATTAATGGAAGTGTAGTTATTAATTTATGGGGTAAAATTTCTACTTAACTCTGTAACTGGAATAGGGAATTTAGAATTCAGCTGGGCTTCAGTTCACTGTATTACTGAGGAGAAGTCTGGCTTTTGATTAAGTAGAACATATTTTAAAAATAGGTTTAAAAACCTATTTATCACATACTTCCTACAAAATTTCCTTAATTTTGCTATTAGTCATAATTTATGAACTGCAATGAGTGCATTAAAATGAGTTGGAGCAGGATGAACTCATGTTAAATAACCCAAATTTCAAAATGCTTTTCTCTGCTCTAAATCATGGTTAGCATTTGTAATTGGATTTCTTTTTATCTGAGCTGAATTACAAATTTCACACATGAACTCACTGATAATTCTTTTCCGCAAATCCTATTCTGTGATTTCCTGTGCAAGCTTTCCTGGCATAATGAGCGAAAAAAAAGCTGAAAACTCTAAGCATGGGATACAGAGCCATTGTGTGATTTTAGCTAAGTTTCAGAAAAAAGATAAGTGCCAAGGGCCAGTATTCGCTGTGTTTTAGTGAGCCTGGAGACAGGAAGAGCTATTTCTGGCCCTGAGTTGATCTTGGGGTCAGACTGGAAGCATCGTTTGGTGCTTGAGCAGAGATGAACTGTTGACCAAGTTGGAGGCGGGCTCTCGAGGCCATTCAGCCCCCTTCAGAGCAGTGGTGCTGGCCCTCTGCTGGCAAACGGGCAGAGGAAGGAAAGGTCATCACCCAAGAGAGACCTGTACAAACTCTGACTCGACTCGGGAAGCTGAGGGGTTGCAGAATAGCCCTAGGGAAGAAGCTCAAATGCAAACAGGCCCTTGCTTTAATACCCTGGGTGTTTGATTCCTGGAAAAGTGAAACTTGCTTTTCAGCCTGCCAGGGGCTGTCAATGTGCAGGGCAGTTCCTGAATCTTCATTTTAGTGTCCTGTGGCTGAAATCTTTCTTGTGCATTTCTGATGATGTCCTCATGACTCCTTGCTTCAGGAGGAAATGGGTCTATGCTCTGTCTTGTGGCAACTCACACTGAAACAGGCAGTAAAGTAGGCAGGAAAACTGCTTTAACTCATGACTTGTGGCCATGAGTTGTGCAGTTGCTCTGGTATGAGCTTCCCTAGGTTCTGTAACAGACTCTGGCTCCCAGTTCTATTCTGATGCCTCATTTTTACAATCACAAGCAAAAGCTTCACTTCCAAAACCATGAAGGAGTTCTGGGTCCTCATGAGAATGCATAGTGACACCAGCTGTTACAGAAAAGAGGAATCTAAACATTCATCTTCACACCCCACAACCACTCAGTTAGAGGGGTGGCCTGCTCCCAGTACTGGGAAGACCTGTCCCTTTGGAGTCATATTTTTCTTCTCATAATATGAACTTCAAAGAAGAGTCACTAATTAATAACTTTGTTTATCACAAATGCACAGTGACCAATGACAGCAATTGCTAGTTTATTCAAGTTAATGGGGATATAAGATGTTGATCACTTGCCTAAACATTGTCCATTGAGAAATAGCCTCTCCTATTAAGCCTGAGATACAGGGCAAATGTGATATTTCTGCTTAACCATTTCTTTACCATTTCTGCTTTTACCATTGATACTTATTACTTCCCCAAAGGAAGTGTGAACCTTGGCAACTTGAACTTACCTTTTGACCTACAACCTCACTGAATTAATATAATCCGTATACTATTACTTCAATACAAATTAGTCCCATTAATATTTAGTTTCCAAACATTTTTCCAGTTATGAACAGATCATGTTCCACAATTTAATAAATAGCATTCAACTTGGAAAATAAAATGCTCTCTCTTATTTTTAAAAATCATCATGTAGTTTCATCAGGATGATTTAAAATATGATTAATAACTCCCACAGGGAACCCAACTTCTGCTATCACCTTTTATGTGTTTACAATGTTGTCCTTACTTTTCAAGTACATTCTGAGGGCAGCACCCCTCTAAGCAGCTTCTAAGCAAAATCCGAAACCTTAAAATGGGAATTTTTTTCACTTCTGTTCCATCAGTCTGCACAGCCTTCTGAACAGTGGGGCACTATGGGAAGTCTGCACTTCCCTTCTTTGGTAAATTTCAGATTTACATTTCTGTGGTAACTTAACATATGCCTGTTGTTCCAAACCTCTATTTCATTAATCTCTACCCAGGTTTTATAAGCATATGGCTAAAATTTCATTACATATATAAGTACCAAGGTAAGGGGAAAATGTGTTTGGAGAAAAAATAAGAATAATAGCATACTTATTTCCTTATAGGTCACCTATAAGGTTACATGCAGTGGCTACTTCTAGCTCAAAGATTCTTATGTTTTTGCATAAAATGTAAATTAGGAAGTGTTCCTTAACATGTGTTGCATGTACATATAGAAAGTTCAATGGAAAAGAAAATCTAAGAGGCAAAAAGAAATCCCGAGAGTCCCAGCTGCATTTTTGTGTCACAGGAACAAATGAATTTAATGTGTGGGTGGGGCACGAAGCAAAGCAAGATGCAATGAGCATGGACCTCTGCAGAGAAGAGGGCAGCAAAGGGGAAAGAAGCAGAATTAGGAAACCCAGGAAGAAAGGGCAGGACTGTGTGGGGGAAAATGAGAAAACTTTAAGTTTGAAAGGCGAAGCATCTTGCTGGAGATTTGCAATTACATAAGGCAAAAGAGAAGGGCTAAGGGGGAAAGCTGTTAGCAGAGGATTACGAAAAGGCAGATGCTTTGAATGGGCCCCATTCCTCTTTGTCCTTTCAAAGAATTGCAGCTGCTATCAGTTAATCAGAGAGGACGCCATCTGAGTGTGGAACACCAAACAAGACCAGGCAAATAAATGATTGGAGTTTACTTTTTCCAAAATCTAGATCTACTAAAATTTGCAGCTTTAAAGTTTCTTAGGAATTCATAGATATGATTATAGAACTTTTAGCCTCTGTCTTTGAGATGTCCTATAGGGTAGAATTTCAATTTCTGAAGTCCAGGAACAAAGTGTGTGTGTGTGTGTGTTAGTATTAATATGGAATATAGCCATATTCATATGTATAGTAACATATATAGTGTTATTTTTTACATAAAGACTTCTAGAAGAAAAAGTGTAAATTTGATTACTCAAATGGGTGGATTTACTTTAATTCTTATAGAGATATAGGAGAACTAATATTTGGAATATTAGTTTCATCCCAGGAATTGTACCTATAAACACAGTTAAAGTGTCTAGAAACATTTTAAGAGTTAATTCATCACACTAATAACTGACTACCAAGGAGAATTTGGTGTCCACCAAAGAATGTCATCCTCCACTGCCAAATTCCACAAACTGGGAGGCATTCTAAGGCAGCTGGCATAGGATGCCATGTGCATTCATTCATGAGTGAACCAGGCACACAGCCAGGATTCATGAGCAGAGCCATCAAGGGAAGATGAAATGATTTTTCTTATATTTCTTTGATTATCTTCTCCCCTCACTTTTCCCCATTCTCTTTTTTTGAAGCCTATTTATTATATGTAAGACTTTGTTGATTATCTCTGACTCATTTTTCATATCTAATAATTTAGGCAATTTGCTTCATTTTGACATACTCTTCTATTATATTTCATTTTAATTTATGCAGTTTTAAAAGTCAGCAAGCCTTTTCTTCTCAGTTCCTGCATGAGGATCTTGATTTATATATGCAATATTTTCTTCATTATCTCTTTTTTTATTTATTTCTTATAGCATAACTGTGTACATTAATGCAATCATGGGGTACAGTGTGCTGTTTTCATGTACATTTTGAAATACTCTCATCAAACTGGTCAAGATAACCTTCATGTCATTTTCTTAGTTAATGAGCTAAAACATTCATACTCTGCTTTTAGAAAGATTCACTTGTACCCTTGTAAGATAAACCATAGAGGTGACCCCACCAATCTCTGTCCCTCCCCCCATCTACCCCCCTCACCTCGCCTTCCCACCCCCTTCCCATATTCTAAGGCTATAATTAGGTTATGACATTCCTATAAAAGCGATGAATTAGTTTCAAAATAGGGCTGTGTACATTGGATACTTTTTCTTCCATTCTTGAGATACTTTGCTAAGAAAAAAGTTTTCCAATTTCACCTTTATAAACATGAAGGAGGTAAAGTCTCCATCCTTCTTTAGGGCTGCATAGTATTCCATGGTGTACATGTACCACAATTTATTGATCCATTTGTGGGTCTATGGGCATTTGGGTTTCTTCCATGACCTAGTAATTATGAATTGGGCTGCAATAAATATTCTGATACAAATG
>NW_003852521.1:3635011-3647308 GCF_000181295.1 Otolemur garnettii
ATCTACCTCTCTGTTTTTGTGCCAGTACCATGCTGTTTTGATCACTATTGATTAATAGTATAGTCTGAGGTCTGGTAACGTAATTCCTCCTACTTTGTTTTTGTTCCTGAGTAATGTCTTTGCTATTTGAGTTTTTTTCTGATTCCATATAAAATGAAGTATTATTTTTTCTAGATCTTTAAAGTATGGCAGTGGAGATTTAATGGAGACTGCATTAAAATTATATATTGCTTTGGGTAGTATTGACGTTTTAACAATGTTGATTCTTCCCAGCCATGAGCGTGGTATGTTTTTCCATTCCTTAACATTTTCAGCTATTTCTTTTCTTAGCGTTTCATAGTTCTCTTTATAAAGATTGTTCATGTCCTTTGTTAGGTAAACTCCCAAATATTTCATCTTCTTTGGCACCACTGTGAACGGGATAGAGTCATCATCTCTTTTGTTCTCTGCATCTCTTTCTGATCCGTACTTAATTTTTTACAAACTCTACATTTTCTTTCTTCAAGTTATCCTTAAATAACCAGGAATTCAAATTGCTTACTCACATTTTGCACTTATAATAGCACCTTCCACTATTAACTTTGGACAGAGTATTAAAGAAACAAAGGGAAGGAAACCAAGGAAGAAGTAGCCAGAAATGTGACCTGGATTTCTAGGTGTGGATGATGTTATGGAAAGGCTGGTTCCTTTTCAAGCTGAGCAGGTAGGGAGCAAGAAACTGTAACTCAGGGTGACCCCAAATGGAAGAAGGCTAACTCTGGGATTCAACCCCCACAGTCGCCATAGTAGTTCTCCCAAGGCAGTTTTGTTCCCATTTCCTTAGAGTAGTAGTTCTCAACCTTCATAATGCCTCCTAATGCCATGACCCTTTAATATAGTTCCTCATGTTGTGGTGACCCCCAACCATAAAATTATTTTCGTTGCTACTTCATGAATTTTGCTACTGTTATTTTGCTACTGTTATGAATTGTAATATAAATATCTGATATGCAGGATGTATTTTCATTGTTACAAAGGGGTCACGACCCACAGGTTGTGAACCACTGCCTTAGAGTATAACTTTCTAATTAGTATTACTCTGGGCATCCAGGAATTTCAGAATTCTCTAGTGAGAGTGAGGATCAATAATCTTGTACGTAAGCCTTCAATTTATGGCCCTGTATTTAGGCTCTTCCACAATCTTGCTCTTGGCTAGTGTTTCCAAATTCCTGACAAATATTACTCTTGAGTAATCAGGAAATATCAATCATAATTGGCAAGAATTCTCAGGAATTTCCAAAATTGTAAGTTTTTAAATATTTTTCATAACACTTTATGTACATGTTTGACAATACAACCATATACATTTTTTTGTCATAGGACTATGCTGAGAATTTCAGATATTTTCTGTAAACAAATGATAGAATAGTAAATCCATAATTTCTTCTTATTATGTATTGATACATTGTGATGAAATATCTTTCAGTAACATGCAAGAATGATTTCTTCCCGATACAGATATTTGCCAGTAGAAAATATTGAGGGAAGGGAACGCCACATGTTGGGGTTTCCTGTTCTTGCTTTTCACTTGATATCAGTGGTGTCATGGCCTGATGACACTGAGTTGGCCTAAATTTCCTATGTGGACACCCTTAAATCTCAGAATGTGACCACAGAAGGTTACCATATTGGGAGATAAGATCTTCAAAGAAGAATGGGCCTGATCCCAATGACTGACATCCTTGTAAAAGGAAATGTGGACATGGATGAACAGACCATGTGAAGATACCGGCTTCAAGAGACCACACGAAGATACGGATTTCAAGCCTTCAAGAAACCAGCTCTGCAGACTGCAGACTTCTAGCTTTCAGAGTTGTGAGAAAGTAATTTTCTGCTGACTGAGTCCCCTGGTCAGTAGTTCTTTGTCATGACAACCCTACCCGTCAATACCAGAGGATTCCTCCAAACAAGTAGCATTTCTGTGTTCGCTGTTCAGCTTTACTTCTTGCATTCCTGGTTTATCGATGATTTTTCTTGGGATTCAGGATTTGTTACAGTATATAAATCCCTCCCCCCAAGAAATGCCGGGAAATAATATCCCCAAAGAAAGAATAATCACTTGTACTTGTCAAATCTGAGCTTCCCTGTAGGAGAGTTATTTGCTGCTGATTGTCCATGTTAGTTCCCACTGCCCATCTCCTCCTCAAAGTATATGAAAGTTTCTTGACCACCAATGCCTTCCTTTTCCTTATTTTTGCTACACGGGATAGTATTTCCTTACTCTTACCATTAAGTTTATAATATTTGAGGAGAAAGGGAGACACATTCACAGCCTCAGTCTGCCATCTTGAACCTGAAAATCTTTTGTAATATTATTATTTTTTTTCTTTTTGGTAGATTTTGTGTGTATTTACTGAAGTCTAAGGAAGAGAAAAAATATTCTTGTCAGGTCTGTAAGGAATAATTTCAAACATAATTTTGGAGTGCATTAATCTTAGTCTCACTTCAAACTCAGGTGGGCAACAATATGTCTTTAATTTTTATAACTGAAATTAATTTGTATCTGAACCCCTTATATTAGCAAAAAATAATAATTTAAATAAATTTATAACCATCTTAGTCAATTCAGGGTTAGCCTAGTGAATTCAAATTTTGATACTTTTTTTCTTCCTGGGATTATAGTGAAGTCCCAAGGCACATTGTATTTCAGTGGTTTGCTGTGTCAACCTGGCCTAAAGGAATGAATGCTAGACTTATACTTTATGCTTTTTTTTTGTTTTCACCAGTCTAGTCTAGATTCTTATCATCTCATCCACAGATGGTTTACACATCCTTTTCCCTTTTTGTAGGATCACCTCCACATGACCACAATTACTGCATGACTGCTGGAGTAGGGATGTCCCAGAACAGACACTAAGCACTCAAAAATTCCACACATGGGCCTGTGAGATTCAGCAAGTGCTCTGAACACACACACACACACACATGTTTCATTATTCTGGGAAGAGGTCTTTCATTTTCATTAACCTTTTGAAATCATCTTAGACAGCTTAATTTGCCCCATTTTTCTAAGTCACCTCATTCATCACTGCACTCTTCAGGTGAGAAACATATTTTCCTAGTTACTTACTTTCCCACCCATCTAGCAAACTTTATCATAATTTTTTTTTCTTTCCTCACATCTTCTCACTTATCTTTGCCCTCAACTATTTTCCCAAGAAGATGTTATGCAAAGAGGCATTCATATGCTCCCACCCCTTCATCTATCCATTCACCCACCTTTGACCCCCAACACTGTCTATTACTGGGAGGGAGATAGCCTTGTGCCAGGCAAAGCCAGTCCCCCTATTGGGGTATCCCTCACTTTCCCTTTCTTCTCAAGAAAAACCCCACTTTACTTTTGACATCACCAATTTTCTATTTCTCAGATCTTTCCCTTCTGTGCGCAAACATGTTTTTTATATTTCTCCTATATAAATGTAAATCACTCAACCCCCATTTTCCTCATGAGGTGCTTCCCTTTTTGCTCTCCCCACAGCAAAACACCTCAAAGACTTGTTCATATTCACAGCATAGACACTTCACTTGTCCATATTCACAGCATAGATGCTTCACTTATTCACATTCACAGCATTGACCCTTCACTTATTCACATTCACAGCATAACATTTCATTTGGCCGTAGAGCATAAACGCTTCATTTGTCCACATTCACAGCATAGACACTTCACTTGTCCACATTCACAGCATAGACACTTCACTTGTGCATAGTCACAGCATAGACACTTCACTTGTCCATAGTCACAGCATAGACACTTCACTTGTGCATAGTCACAGCATAGATGCTTCACTTGTCCAGATTCACAGCATAAACACTTGTCCATATTCGCAGTGTACCAGAGATCCTCATACTTTTTAAACGGGAAGCCAGTTCACTGTCCCTCAGACCATTAGAGGGTCAGACTGTGGGCCCCAGGATGAGTCATCTGCTAAGCAGGACAGACCACAGCAGCAAAAACACCCTGCAGATTGCATAAATATCCTAGACATGCTGCATGTGGCCTGCAGGCCCTAGTTTGAAGAAGCCTGGCCATAGACGCTTCACTTGTTCATATTCACAGCATAGATGCTTCACTTGTCCACATTCACAGCGTAGATGCTTCACTTGTCCACATTCACAGCATAGACACTTCACTTGTCCAGATTCACAGCATAGATGCTTCACTTGTTCACATTCACAGCTTAGACACTTCTCTCCCTGTTTTCTTGGGCCATTTCCTAACCAGCTTTCACCCACCCCATTCCACTAGTACTGTTCTTGTCAAGGTCATTGGTGACAGTTCTCTTAATGGTTTACCACATCATTCAAAGTAAAAGCCAGGGTTTGGCTAGGACCTGTGATGCCCTATGAGACTGGATTCTTCATAACCTCTCTCATTTTATCACCTACATTTTCTCATATTCATTCTATCTACTCTCCAGCCCAATTGGCCTCCTCTCTGCTCTTCAAAATGTCAGGTATACCCAGTGTGATGGCTTTTCCATCTGATATTTCTTCTGTCTAGAATGATCTTCTCCTAGAGACTTGATGCTGTTTTTTTCACTTCCTTCAGAGATTTTCCTCAATATTCACCTTATGACCTTGTGAGTCCTTTTCTTGGAACCTCTCCTAAAATTTCAACCTTCCTTTTAAACACTTTGTATCTTCTATGTATTAATATTTCTCTTCAGCACTTAACTTTCTAATACAGTATATATTTTACCTAACTAATTTTAATCACCTGTTTCTCTTAATAGGCTATAACCTCCATGAAGGTAGGAATTTTTGTCTTTTTGTTCACTGCTATATGATTGGAATCTAAAACAGTGCTGGGTACATTGTAGTTTCTTATAAACACTTATCAAGTAAATCAGTAAATGGATCTGCTGTGGCATTTGCCTCTGTTGATTATACCTTCTTCCTGAGAGACCTGCTCCACTTCCCCTCGATAACACACCCCTTCTTTCTTCCTACTTCACTTCCCTCTCTACTGGTCTTCTTTACCCATTTTGTTCCTCAGAACTCCAAACTTTCAATTTTGGAGTACCCCAGTATTATGGGTTGAATGGTGTATCCTAAAATTTGTATTTGGAATTCCTTAATGCCACTCTCTCAGAAGGTAAACTTATTTGGAGATAGTGTTGGTTTTTATAGAGAAAAACAATTTTAAATAAGGTTATTAGCATAGGCCCTAATCCTATGTGTGATGGATGGTATTAGGAGACACACTCACACAGAATGTGATGTGAAGATCTAGACAGAGACATAATTACACCAGTCAAAGACTTCCAGAAAACACCTGAAGCTAGGGAGAACCACTGTTAAGATGCTTCCTCACAGCTCTCAGAGGAAACCAGCCCCATCTGTGGACATCACGATCCCAAACTTTTAGCTTCCGGAACTGTGAGACAATACCTTTTTGTGTCCGAGCCACCTATTCTGTGGTGCTATCTTAGGGCAGCCCCAGCAAATGAAAATACACAGGGATTATTTGTGGAGTTTTCAATTTCTTTTTCTTAAGTTACCTTCCATCTCTGGCGATCTTGGAATCACTCTTGACTTTAATCTGTCTGCAAGACTTTGACTATACTTTCAAGATACATTCAGACCCCACACTACCTGCTTTTGCCCTGGTGGCTGCCATCACCTGCCACCTGACTTACAGCAGTTATCTTCTAGTTGGTCCTCCTGCTCCCCCCTTAGTGCCCCTTCACTCTACCCCCAGTAGAGCATCTAGAATGATCCAGTTGAAATGCAACTCAGGCAACATCACAACTTGGATCAAAACTCTGCCATCTCGATTCTTAAGTCGTTGTGTGGGCTGTGAAGCCCTGTGAGGTCTGTCCTTAGTGACCTCTGTGGCCTCTACTCCTGCTGGGTCCCTGCCCAGCTCACACTGCTCTGGGTGTCTGGGCCTCTCTGCTGTCCAGTGTGCCAGGACTGTGTCCTTATCTGTACTTGTCCCCCCTCTGCTTAGAATACCCTCTCAGGTATCTAAATGGCACATCACAGCATCCAGCAAATATTTCATGAAGGAATAGGGAATAAATGAAAAGATTCAGATTAAAAAGATAAAAGTAAAGCCTTTTAGTTATACATAAAATTATGCCTCCATTTGTTCCTTATTAGCTTCTTATGCGCAAGTAGCAACTAGACATTTTCTGTTTTCAAGTGAGGGCTCCTCATAGAAAAGTCACCTAATAAATATTTAATCATTTGTAGAATCCAATAAAACAAAATACAAAAAATTCCAATTCCCTTCACCTTGCATGAACTGCTTTGCAATTGCTGGTGGGTTTAGACAATTCTGTCTTGATGGAGACCTTTTTTTGTCCTCCTTGCAGCAGATAAAACCAAGTGAAGCTTGGCCTCATGATGATGATGCTTCCTGATTAGTGGTTAGGGTCTGATTCCCACTATCTCTGAATTTCTTTAAACCTTTTTGGTGAGAAGATCCACAGACTGAGATTTCTAAATTCCTAACTTAAATCTCTTTCCTTGTTTTATATTAACAGTTTCACTTTTTTGTTTGTTTGTTTGGTAGAGACAGAGTCTCACTTCATCACCCTTGGTGGAGTACTGTGGTGTCACAGCTCACAGAAACCTCCAACTCCTGGGCTTAAGCGATTCTCTTTCCTCAGCCTCCCAAGTAGCTGGGACTACAGGCACCCGCCTCAACGCCCAGCTATTTTTGGTTGCAGTTCGGCTGGGCCAGGTTTGAACTCGCCACCCTTGGTATATGGGACTGGTGCCCTACTCAGTGAGCCACAGGCGCTGCCCAACAGTTTCACTTTTAAGCAAAGTATCTAAATACCCAGAAAAACAAAACAAAGGAAACAGAACATTTTCCAGTCTCTCTTGCCAATGACTATGACCATAAGACTATTTTCTAATCAAGGGGATATCAGTTCAAAAAGAATTGGTATGTAACCTTTTCTCTCTTTTTTGGTGTGCTTCTTCCTTCATCCTGCTGCCTGGAATAAGATGGCTGAAACTCTAGCTGCAATTTTGGGTATTATGGAAAAGGGCCATACCTCAGTGGATAAGGGAGGAGCTGGAAGGGAGTGAGATTAGTACTACAGAGAAGAACCATAGTACTGTAAGGGCCAGACCAGCGCCATTTTGTTGTCTACTACATAAGCTCTGTTAAACCGCAGGGCCACTCCCTGCTGCCTCCCCCACACCTGCTTGCATAGCCATTAAGCCGTTGATTGAGACACCTTAGGCAGACAGCTGCCATAATAGGCAATAGGTTTCAGTCTTCTTATAGCTACCATAATAGGCAATAAGTATCAGTTCCCTTGAACAGCTCCCATAATAGGCAATAGGTTTCTATTTACTTGAAATTCAGGTATTCTCCTTCCTAATTAGGCTACACCACCTCTAGCCCCAGTTAAGAAATCCCTCCACCCCTCACCTGTACCAATCCAAATCCTCCCTTACTAATGAAATCATCAACCACCAATCAAAAGTGTACTCGTATCCAACCCTATCCTTCTTGCTTTCTGTATCCCATAAAAACTTGCTCTACCCCGAGTTCGGGGCTCATCCTCGGCTTGCATGCCAGGAGAGTCCAGGCTTCCCGGAGCCTGAATAAAACTCACCTCGTGCCTTTTACATCAGAGTGTGTCTAGGATTTGTCTGTTGGGGCCACTTGGAAGAATTTCGGGCTTAACAGTACTAACCCTTGATGTCTTGCTTCTGGGCTTATGTGAGAAAGAATTTCTCTCTTATTTAAGTCACCAATATTTTGGAGCTCACCAGCAAATCAATAGGCCCAAATATCACGACTATACAGTGTCTGGAACTTTGCTTAAAATAAGTTACTGTTAAATCACTTAAATGAATCAAGACAAAAGAAAGAATTTGCAATGATAAAGTCTTTATTTTCTATATTTGATTTCTTATAATCATTTTGGAAAAATAGTTGTGTCTCCAAATGTACTTTCAGTGAAGGAAGCTGATATGACTAAAGCATTATTCTAAGTGATCATGGAAAAATATCTGTTACTGAAAACAAGCCTTCCATTCCATTTACATTTTACACATAACTTAACACAAGCATAAGGGGAAGGTCTGAGGTCAGAAGTAGGGGTCATTTCTCTTAACTGAAACACTAGATCAGAAGAAAGCCTTTGGTGATTAGCAATCCAAATATGAGGTTTTTAATCCTCATAAAAATAACAATTGCTTTATAAACATGGAAATGCATGGTGTTTTCAGGAAATCTTTTGGAAGTATGTCTTTTTATCTTTACTCTTGCTATTCTTTTAGACCGTTTGAGGTTTATTTAACATTCAAATTTGCTTAACATTCAAATTTAGCTGCGGTAATTATCTGCTCCCCTCTTTTGACTGGTTCCATACACGCTATAAACAAACACATTCATTTTGCTCTCTTACTGATCTTCCAAAACGTCTCATATAATTGGGAGTAACCTAGGATTCACTTATCATTAAATACATTTTTATTAGAAAGGATAGACAGTGTATGAAATTACAGGTGTTTCACGAGTTAAAGACAAAATTTAGAACTCTCAACTAATGTTTCCAATATAAACATCACAATCATTACATTAGATAAAACAAAGCACAATATTCACAACACAATATATTTTATTTGGTTTTGATATTGAAGTTGTTTTCTTGAATTATTTATGTAGAACTCAAAATTTAATTACTTTGTCATCATTTTTCTTCAAGAATCTGAAAAAGAAAGAATTGTTGCCTTAAGGATAAGAATATTTGATAACAAACTTACCACTTCACAAATGAAAAAAATCTATGCATATTTTCTTTTCTAAAAAAAAAATACTATTGGGGACATAAGGACTACATTCACTTTATTATTCCCAAATCCTTTTGGGGACATAAGGCCCACACTTACTTTATAGGTAAAACAAGCTAAATTTGACCTTTACTGCATGAAGCTTGCTATGTTTCAAACAATGCAATTAGACCCAAGGAATGCAATGCCTTTGTGTTTTGTGATACTGAATCATGCTATAATTTTATGGTATTTCCCTAGACTTAAATGAGATGCTAACAGTCAATCATGGGACTCAAACTTAAATGAATCAAGGCAGCATGGTCGAGTCTCAGAAAGAATGCCAGTTTTTCTCATAAGTGTGATTCAGGCTCTTCCATTTTTCATCTTGACACAAGAAAGAAGTAAGTGTGAAGAAACCAGGAATATGATTCAGATACCAAACCCTTTGCTCAAAACTTTGTGTGAATCATTTTAAGCTATCTAGTGGGTTCGGCTAAGTGTCCTTCTCATGATGAGAAATTATCTCTAAACTGCTTCTTCCTAATTTATTTACACTCTTACTTATTTACATAGTCAGGTGGCTGCTGTAAGAACATAGTGAGAAAGTGCAGGTATACCCACCACGGGGAAACTGTCTTCAGCTTTGCTCCAGCATGCGTTTCATTAGTTTTCTGACTCAGGAGATTCATTCTCACTACCGTAGAACAGAGAAGGAAAATGATGCATGTTAAGGCTCTTAGATGAGAAAGGATCTAAAGAAACAGTTAGGACATAATGATGCTGTCCTTTGTGCTCTGGAAAGTGTGCAGGAGCTAAACAATTGTCTCTGAGATTAGCTAGTACCCATGCATTTTTCCGTTAACTTGGAATTTCTGAAATTATTCTTATAGACTATAATCCAGTGGGCAAAGAGGATAATTTTGTCTCATCTCACCGAAAAGAATTATCCTTAATCCTCATCATACAAACAAAAATAACTGGAATAAAAACAGAGTACTTTACTGCCTAGGTACTGTGTCCAATATTTAGACAGCACAGAGAGACGTAGGACTTACAGACTCTACATAAAAAAAAAAAATACCTAATAGTTGAGTGGAATTAAATGAGAGTGCTGGATATGTGCATGATCAGAGTTCCGTGTATTTCCTAATGTCTAATTGACTGCACTTTACATGTTCTAAACATCAGCACTTTTGATTAAAGTTGTTCCCAGATTCAGAATAGATGTCTCTATGATCATTTTTTAACACAGGTGGCATCATAGAATCAACTGGGGGGCTTTTAAAAATATGTGTGTCGGGTGGTGCCTGTGGCTCAAAGGAGTAGGGTACCGGCCCCATATACCAGAGGTGGTGGGTTCATACCCAGACCTGGCCAAAAAAAAAAAAAAAAAACAACTGCAAAGAAAAAAAAATACATATGTCTAGGGCTGCACTGCCAAAGGCACTGGATTTTTGGCAGTTTGGTTTGTATAAGGCCCAGACATCAGTATTTTAAAAATTCTCCAGGGTAGTCTAATGTCAGTCAAGGTGCAAATTACCACTTCATACAATATAGACAGAGGGAAATACAGAGAGATAGGTCTCTGTATATATCCTATATTTGAGTCATTTATAATTTCTCATTTTAGCAGGTTCTCAGTTTCTTTACCTCCTCTTTCCATTCAGAATTGAGTTCAAGTATTTCATTGCAGCTATTTTTTTTCTAAGACGAGTATAGTTATCAGTGAAGATTGCATCTGAGTGACGTTTCATTAGGACAGGGTCTTCTGAGATGTTACTGCTAAGAGAAGTAAAAGAAAAGAAATCAAAGAGTTTTAAAAAGAAAAGAGAAACATACAAATGTTCCAAATTTCTAGGAGTCAGATGAAAAGCAATGCCATCACCCAAGTCATTTCTATCACACACACACACACACAAACCTAAAAGAAAAATAACAACTAAACCCAACCCAAGGATAGTGGAGCAAGGAATAATCTAACATACTTTAGCATGACCTGGGAATGCCTTAACATATTCTGTATTGAGCATATAATTAAGAAAAACAAGGAACTGGAGAATATTTGAAGTCTATTCTGCCATTGAAAGGCATCTTCTTTTAACATAAATGCTTCTTTAGAAGCTTAGATACCCTGAGCTGTGTCATGTAAATTTTCAGCTATGGGTCACTTAAAGAAAGAACCCCCCAGAACTTGTTTTGAGCAGAAAGTAAAAAGCATGTACTGTGGTTCGTCTTAATTTTTTTTTTTTTTAAACAGAGTCTAATTATATTTCTCTGGGTAGAGTGCCCTGGCATCATAGCTAACATCAACCTCAAACTCTTACCTTGAGTAATCCTCTTGCCTCAGCCTCCTGAGTGGCTGGGATAACAGGCAACTGCCACAAAGCCTGGCTAGTTTTTTTTTTAGTTGAAATGGAGTCTCACTCTTTCTCAGGCTGTTCTCAAACTCTTTAGCTCAAGCAATCCAGCCACCTTTGCCTCCCAGAGTGCTAGGATTACAGGTATGAGCAACTGCGCCCAGCCTGACCTTAACATTTACTTTCATTTTTGCTATTTCTTCTAGAGTCAATGAGTATAACATCAAAAGACGTATTTTCTTAGTCTATGGACTGAAATATTTTATTCAAGAATATATTTTATTTAACCAATATGAACATTAGCAAAGAGTTATCAATTTTAAACAATGTAAATAACTTGTTGAGAGTGAAAACGTAATTTGTGGATTGAGTAATTATAACACTTTTGATACAAATAAAACACTGTCTTTACCTAACTCGTTTTCCAATAAGAGACTCCAGATACTTTTTGGCAGAAATTTGACCCAGGAGTCTGCTATAGTCACTGGTGAAAACTCCATCAGCATGTCTGGCATTTCTAAAACAAAGATAAAAAGATAGCAACTATTTCATAAATCATTTTCTAGAACACTATTTTGAATTATTAAATAGCAGAGAAATTTATCATGAAAGTCTCTCACTAACTCTCAAGTCTAAGAGGAGGATTCCTCACACTCTAAATAGTTACTTTCTATTGACTTGTATCAAGATACATTCTATAATTCTAGCACAAGACTGAAAAATTAACATGAACTTTTCTAGAGGTATAGTTCAATATTACTTTCTGGTAGAATCTTTAAAAACCAATTATTTTCTACATGTATTAGTGTGAAAAATATATATTAATTAGTTTCTGTTTATTTCTGCTGCACTGAATAAAGACATATGCAATGAGAAAATATTCTATTTGGGCAAGTTCAGAAACTTGTGAAACCTTTTGCTATTTCTTATGCCAAAATATTTGGAAACAAAAGCTCTTAAGATAGAGAGGGTCTCATGGCATTTCAAGCAATCTCTTCATCCAAATTAGGACCCTTTTATCCTTTGTCTTTACCATAGAGCTGCTCCATTTGTACTGTGCGGCTGCTGTAGGCAAACAGTTCTACGGATGAACAACCTTAACTGTTAGGCATTTTTTCTTCACGTAGAAACTCTTTCATTAGCACCATCATCA
>NW_003852521.1:3647440-3651115 GCF_000181295.1 Otolemur garnettii
TCTTATGCTATAGGAATAGCTGATGGGGAAATAAAATTAGACCATTTTCATCTCTGAAATACATTTTCTAAATTAGAACTCACTTGGACAGTTTTATAAAAATAAACTCACCTGGATACATCATAATAGGGTGTGTCGTTTTCAGCTAACATAGTTTGCACGATGTCAGCATCTGTTCTTAATGAAACTTGATCAGGTTCATTTGCTTCTTGAAATGTTATTCCATCCCCCAACCTGTTAGAGGGAAACAGGCTAGAGGAAAATACTTTCTGTTCACAGGACATAATACTTATGGATTTGCAATCTTTTAAAATAGTGGTTCTCAACTTTCCTAATGCCATGACCCTTTAATACCATAAAATTATTTTTGTTGCTACTTAGTAATTTTATGCTTGGGGTCTCCAGAACCTGATTAACTATAATAATAAAATAATTTTTTATGGTTGGGGGTCTCCACAACATGTGGAGCCATTAAAGGGTCACCGATTAGGAGGTTGACAACCAGTTTTAAAATAAGGTACTCAAAATCTTGAGACATACTGCCCATTTATGAATGGCATAATTTGGCTTAGTGGCCTCCATGGTTAATGACAGTGTAAATTGTGATTTTTTAAAATTATTCCATAAAATAGCATTCTTGCAATTTTTATCAGCTAGATAAACCAAATATAAGAGCTACTTAATTCAGTGTTACCAGAACATCAAGCAAAGGACACTTTCTTGGAGTACTTTGTTATACCAAGAATACCTTCACGTTGTAAAGTCAAAGATTTTATACAATATAGAAACTTAAGAAAATTAATCAGCATGAGAATGATAGCAAGTCATTATTTCATGATGTTTGGCATCATTTCTTACAAACATTTCTCAAGACCTGAGCATTAACTGCTTTTCTCTCTCTAGGACCCTAAGCTTTGCTTCATATGTTCCTCTGTATCGATCAAGTCCAAAGAATCTATGAATGGTTTCTCCAATCTGATAAATTTTGTGGTCCCTTCTCATTTCTACTCTTGTGTTTTAGCACAGAAGGGACGTACAAGGTTATATTGAAAGATTAAATACAGCCATGCCTTTGCCTGAAATGTGACTGTATTTGTAGATGCAACACCAGCACACTATTAGAATGGTGTTTGTGTGTGTATTTTTGAGATTAGGGTAAACCTTCAAGGAGTGTGTTAACTCCTCGGCACTTGTGTATCATTTGGTGATGTAGCAGTTGGTAGTCAGCAGCAGGCAGTCCTCTGAGGCCTCACAACTTGTGTAAACTTGAACAATCTTGGGATTGTGCTTCTGTTGTGGTTGCACCATTCCATAGACCATTCTATCTGGTTATCAAAGTAATAAAGGGATGCCTTTCAACAGATTTCACAGGGAACATGAATAGCTGTGGGATTATTCTCTCTATTGAACATAAGTCTGCCCTAGCAAAAAATCAGGAAGGACCAATAATGAAAAAGAAAGACAAAAGATTATTTTGCTTTTAGAGACAGTGGTGCCTGTAGACTGGAAGGAAAATTCAAACTAATGTGCTTTTGTTTCTTTTTAGTCTTTTAACAACAATTTATTTTATTCTGAAGAAATTTTAAATGTGAATTATATTCTAATATATGGCTGTGAAATATAGAGCACAACATGTACAGCAATACCATGAAGGAATTATAGTTTAAACCAAGGAGATGAAAAGTTACTGATTGGGTGTGGATAGCTCAGCAAATCAGTTAGCCCACATTTTCAATACTGGGAAAATGATTCTTCCTAGAGTTATTTCTTTACAACATGGTCTTGTACAAATTTGTCTACTCAACTGCTAATCTTAGTTATTTACTGATTGATCTTGAAAATGAGCTAAGATGTGGTTGGCAACTACCTCTTAGAGAAACTGAACTGAGAGGACAACTGATAAATAAAAGCTTATTACTTACCTAAGAGTGGTTTTCAAGAAAAAAAAAGTCAAATACCCCCTTTGCCATGTTTGGAAATGTGATCTACCCTCCCGGTAAAATTAACCACTGAGGTTGTTGTCTCTCCTGCCCTGAGACTGAATTCCACGACCCAAACAATTATGTCAAGTTGATATTGAAAAGAAAAACTTGCTCAACACATCAGTTAAAACTTTAAATAAATCATATATAACTTCAAATATTTGGTTGTCCAGAATAACGTATAGGATATTCTCATATAGGTGAAGGAGGAATGTTCACCTGTCTGAATGGAAAGAGAACTGACTTCAGAAGGGCACTTACCTCAGAGAAGGAGGCATTGCGAGGAGAGGATTTGCCCGTGTCTGGGAGAAGAGCACACAGAAAAGTGCCAGCAGCACAAGGAGCTGGGGCTTATTTCTGGTTTCCATGTCTGTGCTTCTAAAGAGAGAGAATCCCATCAGCCCTCGCAACCACAGAGGTCACCTGCAAGGTAATTCTGAATGTCTAGCAGTAAATTCCAATGGCTCTTACAAGTTTGGAAGTGTAAATTTTATCTGGTACAAAGAGTTGAACTGCAATGTTACTACTTTTTTTTTTTTTTTTTTTGGCTGGAGCTGGGTTAGAACCCACCACCTCCAGCATATGGGGTCGGTGCCCTACTCCTTTGAGCCACAGGTGCCACCCCAATGTTGCTACTTTTTAAAATCAAGATTTCTCTGAGTGACAGGTTCTTGAATACAAATTACTTTTAACTGTTCTTTTCTTCTGCTGCCTATCACCAGGCACACAGTTGGCCCAAGTAGATATTAAATGCCATATGTTTGTAGTGCTGGGAATAACCCTGTGGATAATATTTTTACAACAAACTTATAACATCCAAGTTTAGCCTCTTTTTGACTAAGGAAAACAGCTTTAGAAATTGATATCCTTTTGCTGTGAGCTTTTTGCATTTAACTAATATAAAACTAAGATGTTATCTTTTTAAGATTTCTTCTGTTCTTATGTGTATGTATGTATGAACACAATGTATATACATATCTTAGTATAAAAAATATTTTGTATAAACTTTATTCTTTCATAATTATAGATATTACTGGGAACTTAGTTTCTGAAACCTAGGTTTGAACAGCTTAACTCTATTAATGGTTGAGTAATAATAGCTAGGATTTTAATGAGTGAAATATTATCATTGATTTACATTTTTCCATAAAAGAAAAGGTATATTGACAGCCAAGTTTGCATTTATTGCATTTAACCCATTTACACATTTTATTTCTGAATATTTTCTATACAAAAACTTAAGAGTTCAATTTCTGTCTCTCTTGCTAGTGATAAAATCCCCAGCATTTAAACTTAACATAGAGGAAAAAAATACGTCATAGATTGACTTAGAAAAAAAACACAGCTCTTTCAAAATAAGTTGAAAACTTTAAAACATATACATCTACTGAACCCTTCAGTCTACCATTTACATATAAGCAAGCAAACATGAACTGAATGCATTGTTTGTAAAATCTGTTTTAAGTAGAAAACTGAACAGGGTAAAGCAACTTACAACCAAAAGAATTCAGAAAATCTACTCATGTGAGAGAAATTGAGGTATTTCTCTTCATACCAAGTGACTTGAGAAACTTGCGTTTTTGCTGTTGAAAAGGAGGAACACTGTGAAATTCTATTCAAGACATAGAAAAATTCAGTCTATTGTGAGAAAAGTTCCAGAGGCAGGGGGGTAAAGGAAGAAAGGTAAAGATTT
>NW_003852521.1:3653508-3696409 GCF_000181295.1 Otolemur garnettii
ATAATTGTTACTATCACCATTATTGATGCTAACAGATCAGATAAGGAAATTGAATGATCATCAAAATATTGACAACTCTGACCCTTTTCACTAACAGAACCAAGGGCAGGGAAGGAAAATGAACATTTTAAACTAAAACATACTTGGCATAGAAAATTAGGTGGAAGGAATTTTCAAGCTCAGGAGATTAACAGGATTCAGATTTGCCATTTCTTTCTTTAGTGAAAGAGCTTGCTATTGTGGATGATATGCCTTGACCCTGTTCTCTTCTGCCTTTTCATGTGACAGCTTTGCTTGCCTAACTCCTCCTATTGCACACCCATTCTTGAGACCTGTCACCTGGAGAGGTGGGTCTAGATCAGAGATCTGGAAACTACTGGCTGTGAGCCAAATAGGCCCATCCCCTCGATTTTTACATCTCTGGAGGTAAGAATGGCATCTATATTTTTAAATAATTTTAAAAGTTAAAAGAAGAATAATATTTTATAACAAGTGGAAACCATATAAAATATAAATGTTGGTGTTTATAAAGTTGTATTGGATCACAGGAAAGCTCCTAATAAATGTATTCCCTATTGCTGCTTTTTTGTTACAATGGCAGCATGGAATGGTTGCAACAAAACCTTATAGATCTCAAAGGCTAGAATATTTACTATTCTTCATAAAAAGAATTTTCAATTTCTGGTCTAGGATCTCCAATTTGGAAGATATTTAAGACACACATTTGGCTTCGTATTCTTAAGTCCAATAGCTTTCGATAATTTTATTAGGAAATTTATGTTTTGTGTGTATATCTAATGTATAATATATGTATTGTACATTGTGTAAAATATATGCATACATAATGTCCTTTTACTAAAAGTATACATTTATATAAGATGTATATATATTTGATTTAGAAAAGTGTATGTATTCACATCAGGTTTTTAACATAGAAAATTTGAATTTATTTTCAGAATTTTGTATTTGGGTCATTTTTCCCCTATAAAGTTATCAATTAGAATTCATTCTGGAATGTAAAATTATCTTAACAAATATTAAGCAACTGGACCCAGAAAGGTCTAAATGGTATGACTGAAGACAACCTCTCCCTTAGCTCCAAGAAATCATTACCCATCCCATTTACTGGGATTAACAAATGATCTTGAGTTTTGTATGGCCATGGTTTGCATAGAAGATGCCTGTCCAAGACCCTATATCTTACTGAGCATCAAAAACAGTTTCAAAGAGGCCTTCACATTCACGGCTGGTAACTCTGAGCTCCATCCTAGAACACAGCATGCTGGCAAAGTTTGCCTGGCATCCCTGCCTTCCTCCATCCCTTGTTCTTCAGCTGTTCTAGCTGGTCTCCAGTTTCAATACCCAGCTTCTCTCCATAGATTTCTCCAGTGCATTCCTTGGCCCTCAGGCCATCAGCCTTCTTCTTTCATTTTGCCTCAGCTCTGTGAACTGAGTTTTAGCTTATTCTCAGGACAAGTCCAATGCCAGCCCCAACACACCATGAGTCTACTTCCTTTTGGCCTGGTGGGGCAAGAGATTTTTAGGAAAATGATAGATAATTAATAGACAAAGCCAAAGCCAAAGAGATAGGTTTAATGGCAGTAGGAATTTGGAAGGCGGCACACCCTTCTTGGTGAGACTTCTAGTGTGATGCCTTGAGTATCAGGTTACCTCCGTATTTGTTTCATACATCAGTTTTACAATCATAAATCACAGGAGGGCAAGGCAAACAATCCCATTCTGATTCTTGCTGTGCTTTCATTTTTATAAAACTGGACTGAATTTACAACTAATTATGTTAATTGTATGGATTTCTTTGCTACTTTTTATTGTTTTGAAGTATTTATGGTCTTAATACAAACAGAGTCTTGACAACATGAACAATTAGAGGCTGACTCAAGGAAAATACCCTAGCTGACCCACAGTCACACATCATAGATGTGATGTTTTAATACTCTGACAGCCTGTGTCCAGACAGACTCCTCTGGCCAAACTGAAGTAACAGAAGAAAAGCAATATTTCATCTCCTTATCTGGTCTGGAGCACATCTTCATGTGTTGAATGAGGTTTAAAGATTACACTTTCTTTACTTCCAGAGAGCACTCTCCCAGAGCAGGCAGCCCATACCTGGCATAGAATGGTCACAAGTCCTGCAGCCTGCGGCCATGGAGCTGCTGTGGGGGGAAGGGAGTATTCAACATAGTAGGCTTCAGAATATTACAGTGACAGAGTCTTGTGCTTTGTGTTCAAAGCCAGGAAATTCATTCTGAATCCATCACTTATTACTGTCTCCTTTGGTCCTTACTCTACTATTCTATTCCCAATAATATTTCTAATGTACTAACAAATTAATAATTGAATATTGGTCTCAGCTTATAAAATCATTATTACTAGTAATTCAGACACATCAAATATTCCCTTAAGTATTCCCACACCTTCCAGCTGCCCTCTCTGCTCAGTATTCTCCATTTGTCTCTTTGGATCCTCTCTCTGCTCTTCTCCACACACCTACAACCTTTGGGAACTACAACATCCAGGCCTTGTGGTCCTCTGGCTTCTGGTTGGACTTATCCAAAGAGAGGCACTATTTGAAAATCAAAGGGAAAAAGTAGGAGAAGAAAGAGATTTATAGGCATTTCCTCTAACCCTGACATGGTTTGAAAGATGCTACAATTCTACCTCAAGACTGAGCGTCTCCCTGGCACCCCCTCTCTTACAT
Source organism: Otolemur garnettii (assembly GCF_000181295.1). Classification (NCBI taxonomy): domain Eukaryota; kingdom Metazoa; phylum Chordata; class Mammalia; order Primates; family Galagidae; genus Otolemur; species Otolemur garnettii. The sequence goes on from NW_003852521.1 coordinate 3,656,228, forward strand.
CCCTAGATGTGCCAACGGCTTCCTGCAGAGGTTGGTCCATGGATTCTTTGCCATCTCGTTACTTTTGATATATGTATGAAACTCTCCTCAGTCTTTATTAAACTCTTCTTAATTAACCTTTGGAGGGTGCCACTTGCATCCTTCCTAGCCACTTTCTGGTGTACTCTCTCTCTCTTCTGTACCCACCGGTTTCTTCTTAGAAACATCTAGTTTTAGGACTACATGGCTACAGAAGGCCTGAACATTTTTAAAGCTTTAATATTTTTGACTTACGTTGGTAGAATCCTTAAAGTAATCAACGTGTAAGCTTGGAGGAAAGTCACCCTTGCCCTAAGCATGTCCGTCTAATTAATGAGCAAGTGTTTTTTGAAGATTGTGGCTGAAACACAACTAAATTAGAAGTGAGTTCAAGCCCTTGAACCACTCATCTCCCTCCAGAAAAAGAGGCTGGACTCATTGCTGACACAAGTCCAGAGGAAAGGTTAAGATGTTGTCACAGGTCACAAGGCAGGCACCAAACCCTGATGGAGGTTTTAACAGGAGGAGGAGAATAGCCCCGGGGAAGACACCTAAGGCCAACCTGGTCCCCACCTCTGCATGGCTTCTGGTGCTGGGACCCTCAGGAGAGAAACTCAGTCTGGAAAGTAGAAGCTCTGGGTGGCTATTTGATAATTTTTTTCCTAATTTTTTCTCATATCCTGTATGTGTAGTCCTTTCACTATACTTCTCAGTCTTGGAGACTGTTCTAACTTCTGCCTCATAAAGCCATAATTTTCTACTAGATAGAATTTAAGGAACTTTAGTCCTATTGCTTTGTTTTGAGAAATTAAAATTCCATACCCCAAAGAGGTCTGTTGGGAACTTAGTTGGGGATTTCTCTTTTCTCTACTCAAGTGGATTATGAAGCCAGTAAATTTGAAGCCCACAGAATAGAGGATGTGTCGTGTAACCCCAAGTGATAGGGGAAAAGTGGGGAGAGGATGAATCTGCCTTCCTGCTGTGGTCATCTGGCTTTACTATTGATGCTTGATTAATGTGTACTGATGATGTTAATAGACAGTTGAGTCCAGTGACTTACATTTGTTTGATAATAGTTCTTACCCTAAATAATAACCAAATGAGTTACTGTCTCTGTTGGTGAGAGGCATGAGAACAGAACAGAACAGCTTCCTAGGACCGTGCTACTCTCTGCCTTCCCACGGTGCTTCACAGAGCCTACAATTACTCTGTCTCAAAACAAAGCACCACACAGGGAAAGGGAAGCCTGGTGTTTCTATGGAAAGAATGCAGAGGTTAAGTATTAGACAGGAAAAGCATGTAATACTTCTTTCTTCTCTCTATACATAAGAAGAACTATTTTTGGCATTTTTGTTGGGAAAGGAATGAGAATTAGACATTTTTGAATTATCCGTATTTCTACGCATAGCCTTCAATGGCCTCTGACAATCATATACTTGGGAATTCTTGTAATTTAAGGGAGGGAAATTAAATGTGGGATTCTGAGATTTTTGCATGACCAAACTGAGGAGTCTCCAAAGAAGGCCAGGTCTCCTGTACAAACCAGACACATTCTCCAAGGCTTCTTTCCTCCAAGCTCCTCACCACAGTGCTGCTGAAGTGCACAGTTCTCCCAAAGTGTCTCTGATCCCAGCACTCTCTTATGTAAAACCTTCCTCTGACTCCCTGTTTCTCCAAAACTGAAGTCCCAATGCGGTCCCAGACTTACAAGCTAGGCTCACACTGCTCCCATCAGTGGTAATAAAGAAACCATTTCTAGTATGCAGGTAAGGAGAAATATAAAATTGCCAACATGATTTCATTATTCTTTTGAAATTGTCCTTTGTACATGAAACAAAAAGGCTAAAAGTAAGCCCCCAAAATGCAAACAGGAACTATATTTGTGGAGGAAGCCCCTGATAATGTTTTCTCTTTTTTCCCCTTTTCTCTGTTTCTCAAGTTTTCATTACTAAGTGTAAGCTGCTTTTAATTGAAATGGTTCTTTTCCTATAATATCAGAAAAAAATAAGGTTGTGCCTAATATTTGGAATTCTAGGATGCATTCTCTATTTGCTATCAAGATGGGGATAAAATCAAAACTCAATTTTCTGATATGTTAATTTTATTTTTTCTCTCATAGGTAAAATTGGTAATGTCTTACATGTTAGTTTAAAATTCTAGAATACTCAGTAAGTAGTAGCTGAGCCTCCTAATCCTTTTGAGTTTGTTTTCTTTGTTTTAAGCACCTAGAAAACACTGTATTAAGGAAAATTTGCATTACCTTATTTGATTCCAACAACTGTGAATTAAACAATATTAGCTCCATTTTCAGCAGGAAAGATATATGATGCATAGAAATTAATTAACTGGCACATTGCAACCCAGCTAATAAATATACAAGCTAGGACTCTAAAGGTAGAAAGTTCATTAAGGACTAATGAAATCCTAAAAACCTCTAATAAAGACCTTAGAATGGAATTTTTAAGTGCCCACTGGAAAGACAAAAATCACAAAATTAAGGGAAGACACTAAAATATTTATGATTCCAGTGTGATATGACTATTTTCATATTTTCTTTTACATAAATAACATTTTACATTAAAACTTAATAGATATTAAATGTATGTCTATAAATTAGAATGTTGCTACCTTTTCTTGATGTTTAGCCAGTCTCCATATTTTGTAGAATTTTAAACATTATTTAGAATATTTGTGTTTATATAGCTGTCTTCATGCCCCTGAATATAAAACCTTTGCTTTTCTCACTAATATTTTCTCATTTCCTATTACAAATAATGATAAACTAGGTATTTTCATGACTACAGCTTTTTGTTTTCTCTTAATTATTTGACTGTGATACATTTGAGATCTATAAATTAGTTTCATAATAGGGCTGTGTACATTGGATACTTTCACTAATATTTTCTTATTTTCCATTAAAAATAATGATAAACTAGGTATCTTCATGACTACAGCTTTTTGTTTTCTCTCAATTATTTGATTGGGTTATACTCCTAGAAATGAAATTGCCATGACCACTGGTGTAAATGCTCTTAAAGCTGGCTGAAAAAATTGAAAAAGAGAAGAAAAATCAAACACTTCAGTAAATTCTCTTCATTATGTACAAATCAACCAATATTTCCTACACTTCAGCAGTAGCTGGCTAAAAGAAGTCTGCTGTATTAGCTTCTCTGGATGCCTCTTAATTGTGAAACATTAAACAAAATATACATTATACAATGGTTTAGATAGAGTTGATTGTTCCTAGTAGAAAATAAGATAGATATTCTTTCTTTCTTTATTTCAGGTAAAAATGATGATAGAAATGAATAGGTTACAATGTTTGCTTTTGTTAGGTAGGGTCCCTGTGATAATTGTGTCCCTCAAACAGGGATGTGCCATAGACCGTTACATTGTGCCCACTAGGTGAGAGCAAACCTTTCGCCCGCCTTTCTCTCTTCTCTGTCTCTTTCCTACCCCTCCCCACAACTTGAATTAAATTGAGTTATTCTCTTGTGTGGGCATTTATTAGTTAATCTACTGGCTTCATATTAGTATTGAGTAATCGGATACTTGATTATCCATTCTTGTGAAACTTTACTAAAGAGAGTGTTCTTCAACTCTGTCCAGGTTCATACATAAGATACAACATCTCCATTTTTTGTGGCTGAATAGTATTCCATGGTATACATATACCAGAGTTGATTAATCCATTCATGGGTTGATGAGCACTTAGGTTGATTCCACATCTTGGCAATTGTAAATTGAGCTACAATAAACAATCTAGTGCAAATGTCTTTCAGATAAAATAATTTTTTGCTTCTCAGTAGATACCTAGTAATGGGATGGTGGAGGAATCATAGTAACTCTGCTATTTAATGATGTTTTATCACTTTGAATGGAGGAGATATACTGTTCTTCCACCAAACACCTTTTATGGAGAGTAGAAAGTTGACATATCTTTGTAAGAAAATAGTATGATTGTACAATTGCACACAGAACCTAATGCTTACACTCTATGGTTGCACTGCCTTTGTTTGGATGCCAACTATACAATTTACATACAGAATAAGACCTTAAGCAAGTTATTCAATCTCTCTGGAAAATTTTTTAGATAGGTATAGATACCTCCAATATCTTTCTTAATATACAAAATATATGTTAAATCTTAATTTATATATCAACCACATAAGATTCATAACAAATTTATCCTCATGATCTAGCCAAAACCTTAAGAAACTTCTGGCCCAAATCTCTATTTCAAGAAAGAAAACTTTTAATTGACTTATGGCTAACAACCACATTCAACAAAGTGTATCATGCAGTTACAGAAAAATATATTTTGCAAGCAATTTATCTTAGTATATTGTTCCAGGAAATCGTATTACTAAAAGCCAGACATCTATGAGTGATTTATTCAACTTCTTCTTTTGTAATGTTCAAGATAAGCATTTGGTCATACCTACTTTAAAAATACTTAAGCTAAACTTATTAACACATGACATGGTAAAACTGTTGACGTTTTTGTAATTTCATTTGGAACATACAACACATTGTTTTCTATAAAGATCTGTATCTTTCCTAAGAATACACTTTGTGCTTACTTCCAGGAATATATGAACCAGTTTTCTCTACCAACTAGCCCTGCCTTAACTTTCATAAGGAGACATCAAGCTCTCTTTAGCAGGCTGATAAATCGAGCAGACGTTTTCATTTGTTAAACTGACATATGGATTTTTTTTCATTCTGAGGAATAGGTAGAGACCAAAATCTTGAAGCTAATAATCATATACATTTACAGAAAGTTCATTTTTTAAAAAAGGTATTGATAATGGACGTGAAGCTCCTTGATTTCTCTCAATCTTCTCTGAGGTACAGATCCTTTTAATAAAAATGATAAGCATTGTTTTCAGAAAAATTCATTCATGCCAGCATACATCCACTAATATGTAAAATTTACAGGATTCCCAGATCTCTTCTTTGAAGTTTATCTATCATTTCCCTTTGAGTTCTTGAGCTGGTTGGGCAGGTCTGGCTCCTTGAGGAACAGTATTGCTTACCTCAGGGGCACTGTGATTGCCTCCACTGGATTATTTTCACTGACATGTTTTTTGTTATGATGACAGCTGACTAAATAAGAACCCTTCCCCACCCCCAAACAAAACTGTAGTTATCCTAAGACTATAACTTAGGACTTTATTCATTACAACACAAAGGATCCTCTTTATGATAAGGTTCAAATGTGATGGTCATGATGTAAATCAGAGCTTACTATGTTTCTCTTGAATTAATACTTATCTTTATCTTCTGAGTGCTATGAATGATGTATCTGCTCCTATTCCTTTCATTAAATGCACAGCAGGAAAGCTAAGAGTTACACCCATGTCTATTTGCTGGTACATAGGATATGAGAATCTTGCTTTGTGAAAATAAACCTTATTACTGGGTCTACTCTCTTTCCTCTTGGCCCTGACATTATCATCTACTTCTTACTTGTGTTATCTTATTTGGAAAGCGTTTTATAAGTATTGTATGGCAATGAAAATGGGGAGAAAATAAAAGAAGTTAAAAAACAAAAGGAAGGAAAAAAGCCTTTTTAAAAGTGTTACATTCAATTTCTTTTAAAGTAAGCATTTAAATGCTTAATTCTGAAACTAAGTAAAAAATCAGTTAAATATTTAAAACTTTATATTTTAAAATTTTAAAAGTCATCTAAAATTTCCAAGTAAAACAGAAAAAAGTAATAACAATTATTTTGTCAATGCCATTGATCCCTTGGTGATTACAGAATCTCAACTGACAAAACTTCTTAATCTTGGTATGTTTGAGGTACGAATACTTGGACTTCCTCTTCATGATTTTAGCCATTCTATTTACCTCTAAATATCGACATTCATGGGTATGGCTAAATGATTAATATAAATGAAATGATGAAGTTGATCAGGTGGTGATTCCATTCAGTAGCAAGAGTGAAATCTATACTGTTTCAGTCATTAATGAAAAGGAGCTGCTAGCAAAATTTCAACCTTAAATACTACTGTAAATAATAGACATTTACTATGAAGTATCCAAAGGTTATATTAATTCAAGGTAATATATATTGATTCCTGAATAAGGCTCACTACCAAAAAGATTATCTATTTACAGCATTATTTTTAAAATAGAGAGAAGCTTCTCTTCCAGCTATTTAGACAACACTAAACATTTGGCAGTTGATTCTATTCTACATCTACTTTAAGAAAACAAACAACTAGATTGTTTCCTCAGATTTTACACCCTTCCTTTTATGTTTTCTCCTCTTATTCAAGACAGGCTTGTTAGGCGGTGCCTGTGGCTCAGGGAGATGGGTGCTGGCCCCATATACCAAGGGTGGCGGGTTCGAACCTGGCCATGGTTAAACTGCAACAAAAAAATGGCTGGTTGTTGCAGTGGGCACCTGTAGTCCCAGCTACTCAGGAAGCTAAGGAAAGAGAATCGCATAAGCCCAAGAGCTGCAGGTTGCTGTGATGCCACTGCACGCTAATGAGGGTGACAAAATGAAACTCTGTCTCTAAAAAAAAAAAAAAGAAAAAAAAAGAAAAAAGACATGCTTGTTCTTTTAGGTACTTTAGAAGTTATTAGAGATAAATTACCTTTAAAAACTTTTTTTCGAGTGGCATTACCTCATAAGCATTGCTTAATTTTAAAAATCATCTGTAGATTAGGGATCTGGTATATGTTGTTTTATTTTTAAAAATATATTTCCAGTAAATGGAGTTTTCAGTTTATACTTACACAGTCAAAATGCCAGGATGACTCAAAAACAATACATTAAATTGCAAGTGAACTTTACAGATTTGATTTGGGAAAAACAGCACAGGATTCAGTGAGACCATGTGTCCAAAATATGCCTGAGTAAGCAATGAGAGATCATTCAGGAAGAGAAAGTCAAAGGCCAGACCCACACCACTTATGCAAATAACCTGGGGAAAAGTTAACTTCATAGAATGAAACATTTTCCTAAAAAAAAAAAAAAAAAAAAAAGTCAAAGCATGTGGGAAATGTTACTGAAGTGTCTTTTCTAAGGAGAATTTCTGTGGGAAATAATCTGTGGAAAACCATGAACACTGGGGAAATGCAAAGGACAAATGAGTCACTACACGCAGGACCCATCTCCTATTTCCACCCAGAAAGTCACTGCTGTTGATCATGTTCCCCCACAGTCAGGTGGATGGAAATGCCTAAACACCAATATGGGAGTTTTGTCAAGCAACTCATCTGCCCTAAGTGTCTATTACACACAACCATCTCCTCACTCAAGGATCTTTTTGGAAGGGATTTGAACCATAAATTCTACACTTATCCAGAAAAAATAGCTTTCATTAAGCTGGAGATGTATTCTGAAGAGTTGTAAGACTGAAGTGCTTAGAATAATGTGTTCCAGATTCCAGAATTGAGATTTAATGTGACAGACTTTTAACCACTACTAGGAATTCCACAATCTGCTCTCACATACAAGAGATTCTTGGTTGAGCAAGAGTATGCTCTTAACATCAGTCATCTCCCCTTAAAGAATGGTCTTGAATCTTCCATGCCATTTCATATCAGAAGGAAAGCAGTGCCAGGGCAACTCACAAGAGTATTCTAATGAAGATCTAATGGACACTGTTTCTACTTTGGGGGACTTAACTTTTTGTGCAAGTAGGTTTTAAGAGCAAGACTGTCTAAATACCAAAATGTCAATAAGCAAAAGCACTGCTGGAGAGGTGGGATAAGGAACTCTGATCATTTTGTTCTCTGTAAAAGCAGTAAAAACATTGGCAAAAAAAAAAATCAACTTTTTCAGTACTTTGGAAATTAATCAAGGACGTATAACAACTGAAGGAGACTCATTCAAGGTAAACAACTGAATCTTCGTGAGAACAGTGAACTTTGTGACATTTTTAACTTGCCTGTTCCCAGCTCCTTTTGCAAGCTCTGAGGTAGCTTTGAAATTCATCAGACTTGCCACTATTGCATCTGTGAAAATGGCACCCTAACAGTCACCAGAGAAGTCAAGACAGGTTAGACCTTCTCAAAAAGACACAGGCCCCAGCATTAGTCACTATTTGGCCAGACTGGCAACTCCTTGATGACCCCAGGTACAGATTTTATTTTTAGATAACCTCATTCAGAGCTCAGTAAGCAGGAAATGCTCTTTCCCTGAAGTATTAACAAATCAACAGCAATTGTTTAATTTTGCAGCTGCCTCATGCTGAGACATCAGTCAGAGTAAAAAGAAACTGAACAAAAAAATCATAAGGAAAATATGGGGAATGAAGTGTCTGTTAAGTGTCTGAAAAGCTCACATGTATTTCTGAGGATCTAGAAATCCATGAACACACATGAAGGGCTGTGTGCATGCCCAGGAAAGATCTCACCTCTAGCTTACCTTGAGGTTCTGCCCAAGAGCATTTATTGTCTTTTTTAGGTTCTGATGGCTTCTCAGATTCTATGGCTGTATCAATCCAATATTCAAGGCTATAATTTTTTCTTTCTAAATATTAAGGGGGTACAAATGTTTTACCTAGAGACCTAATCGAATGCTAAGTCAGGGCTTTTGGTGTGCCTGCCACTAGAATAGTGTTCATTGCAGCCAATAACTAAGTTTATCCCACACTTTCCCTCTCACTATCTCTCCTTCGCATTTTCTAATGACCTTTACATCTTTTTGTGCCTGTGTGTACACAGCGTTTGGTTCCCACTTATTAGTGAGAACATTACGATGTTTGGTTTTCCATTCCTGAGATACTTCACTCAGGATAATGGTCTTCTGTTCCATCCAAGTTCCTGCAAATGACATTATCTCCTTCTCTTTTATGGTCGAGGAGTACACTATGGTATAACTGGAGCACATTTTCTTAATCCATTCGTGAATTGATGGGCACTTAGGTTTGTTCCATGTCTTTGCAGTTGTGAATTGTGCTGCGATAAACATTCAGGTGCAGGTGTCTTTTAAATAACATGATTTATTTTCCTTTGGGGAGATACCCAGAAGTGGGTTTGCTGGATTGAATGGTTGGTCTACAGTTCCTTCTTTGAGGAATGTCCACAGTTTTCCATAAAGGTGGTTGATTCTAGTTGATTGTTAACTTTATTTTTTTTTAACTTTATTCAAATTAATATGCGGATACAATATTTAGGTTACATTGTTCTCACTTCCAGGGTAAAGTTTCATTTGTGGAAGAGCCTCTAACCCACAGGGCATATTATACACCTTCACAATGTGCACATTAGGTGAGATCTCACCTCATGTCCTCCCTTCTCTCCAATACATCCTCTCCCCCAACCCTCCTGCTTCCCTCTCCCCCTGAACTCGAATATAATAATATTTTATTGGGCTTATGAACGTATAATTATTTATATATTAATTTCACATTAGTATGGAGTACATTGGATATTTATTCTTTCATTCTTGTGATACTTTACTAAGAAGAATGTATTTCAACTCCATCCAGGTAAATGTAAAAGATGTAAAGTCTCCATCTTTTAATGGCTGAAATATTCCATGGTATACATATACCACAGATTATTGATTTATTCATGGGTTGATAGGCACTTAGGTTGCTTCCACAACTTGGCAGTTATGAATTGACCCACAATAAACATTCTAGTGCAAATGTCTTTGTGGCAAAATAATTTTTGTTCTTCTGGGTAGATACCTAGTCATGGGATTGCAAGGTCAAATGGAAGGTCTACTTTTATATGTTTGAGCATTCTCCATACTTCTCTCCAAAAAGGCTGTATTAGTTTGCAATCCCACCAGTAGTGTAGAAGTGTTCTGTTCCCTTCACATTCATGCTAGCATCTGGTGTTTTGTGACTTTGTGATGTGAGCTAATCTTGCAGTGGTTAGGTGATATCTTAGAGTGGTTTTGATTTGCATTTCTGTGATGATTAAAGATGATAAGAATTTTTTCATGTGTTTGTTGGCCATTCATCTGTCAACCTCAGAGAAGTTTCTGTTCAGTTCTGTGTAGATTCTACTTATCAGGCCTTTGTTAGATTCAGAACGTGCAAAAATCTTCTCCCATTCTGATGGCTGTCTATTTTCTCCGTTATTGGCAGTCCAACAACTTTTTAGCTTGATCAAGTACCAATTATTTATTTTTGGTTTGCTGCAATTGTTGGGGAGGTGTCGTCTTCATAAAGTTTTCTCCTAGGCCAGTATCTTCAAGTGTTTTCTCTACACTCTCTTCTAGAATTTTTATTGTTCTGGGTCTTAAATTTAAATCTTTTATCCAAGAAGAATCTATTTTTGTTAATGGTGAGAGGTGTGGGTCCAGTTTCAGTCATCTGAATGTGGATAACCAGTTCTCCTGGCACCATTTGTTAAATATTTTTTTTCCTTCATTGTATGTTGTTATCAGGCTTATCAAAGATTAAATGATGATATGAGGCTTGGTTTATCTCTAGATTCTCTATTCTATTCATAGATCTATGTCTCTATTTTTGTGCCAGTACCATACTATTTTGATCACTAACCCCTTGTAATATTACCAGAAGTCTGGCAAAGTACTGCCTCCAGAATAGTTTTTATTTCTAAGAACTGTATTTGCTATTCAGGTTTTCTTTTTTTTTTTTTGGTTCTGTATGAATCAAAGTACAATTTTTTCAAGATCTTTAAACTATGACATTGGTTCTTTGATAGGAATTGCATTAAATCTATAAATTGCTTTGGGTAGTATGAACATTTTAACAATGCTGATTCTTCCAGCCATGAGCATGGTATGTTTTTCCATTTCCAATACTTGGGAAGTTCTCCACCATAATGTCTTGGAGCAGAGAATTTGTGCCCTTGGTACTGTCTTCTTCTCCTTCACAAATCCCTATAATTCAGATGTTTGATGTCCTGGAATGATCCCATAACTCTCTCAGGGAATATTCTGTACTTTTTCTCCATTTCTTTCTTTCTTTCTTTCTTTCTTTCTTTCTTTCTTTCTTTCTTTCTTTCTTTCTTTCTTACCTCTTTCAGTGCTTGGGATAATTCAAAAGTCTTATCTTCTTTATCTGAGATTTGTTTTTTACAGTGCTCAACTCTATTTCTGAGGAACACTACTGTATTTTGAGGCTCTTCAAATACCTTTCTAAATTACTCAAGTTGTGCTGTATTTCCTCATTTATGTCCACATCCTTGGTGACTATGTCTTTGAATTCATTAATTTCTTGAGAAAACTTCTAAACTGTTGGTTCTGTTTCCATCTTTTCCTCCATTCCAGTGATCTTATTTGCCATCCATATTCTAAATTCTAGTTCTGATAATTCAGCAATTTCTCTGTGGATGGGAATCTCTGTTGTATTTTCTTTGATGTCCCCAAGAGGCATTGATCTACTCTGATTTATCATGTTAGTAGAGTTCTTCAGCTGACTCATCCTCATGTGTATTTTCATCTTCTTCCTCTTTTTCCCTATTTCAATATGTTAATTATACTTTTTTGGTTGAATTGATAGGTTGTCACTGATGAGTTTACTCCTCACCATTGCAGTGCCCCTGGTGCAGTAACAAAGGCAGACAGGTGGTGACTTTGCACCCCCAGATAGTGTCTCCAGGGGGACAAGAATCAATAGGCAGTACTGGCCCAGAGTTCCAATCAAAGTTGCTCTGTCAATGCTGGCTATGCCCACCAAATCAAGCTCACAAAGCTGCCCAGCTGACAGTGCTGGCCCAGAGTTCATGAGAGATGCTTATGCTCTGGGCATCATCCAGCCAGTCGAACGCTAAGAGCTGCAGCGCTGTGGGTAGTGTAGGCCCAGAGCTCAGACAAAGTTGCTCAGGCAATGGGCACCACCTGTCTGGTCAATCTCAGGGTCAGGGGTGCAGGTCTAAAGTTCAGATAAGAGTCGCTCAGGCACCAGGCACAGCCCAACCAATTCAGCTAAAAAAGCCTCCACCCAGTGGAGAGTGCTTATCCAAAGTTCAGTCCAAAGTCACTTAAACCTCACCCCAGCCCACCCAGTTGGGCACAGAGAACCTTGCCTGGTGGAGGACAGAGGTCTAAAGTTCAGTTCAAAGTCACTTAAACCCTGGCCCTTCCCCTCACCCCCAGTTGAACTCAGAGAACCTTGGCTAGCGGAGGCCAGAAGCCCAGAGTTCAGTCCAAATTCACTTATACCTGAGTCCCACCCACCCAATTGAGCTCAGAGAGCCCCACCTGGTAGAGGCCAGAGATCCAAAGTTCAGTCAAAAGTCACTTACACCTCAACTCTGCCCACCCAATTAAGCTCAGAGAGCCCTGCCTGATGGAGGCCAGAGTTCCAATGTTTAGTCCAAAGTCACTTAAACCCTGGCCCTGCTGCCACAGTCTAGCTCAGAGAGCCTTGACTAGTGGAGGCCAGAGAACCAACATTCAGTTCAAAGTCACTTAGACACGTTTCTGCCCATCCAATGAAGCTCAAAGAGTCATGCCTGGTAGAGGCTATAGGTCCAAAGTTCAGTCATAAGTCAAAGTCCTTTGAGCCCTGGCCCCCTCTACCCAATGGAGCTCAGAAGTTGTCCTGAAGGGCAGAAAACAGAGCTGCCTGGCAATTCCTGAGGAGCTGGAGATGGGTAATTCATCCTTTCTCCACAAAAGCTTGGATTGCTGTACTACTGTTCTTATGCTGCAGCTTGGTGGCCAGCAGACTTCTGAAGCTTCCCCATGAGCTTGTGAAACACTCTGGACTCTATAAGGGGCAGTCCTTCCAGCAAACAGGGTGGGGGAAGGGTAATCTGGGTGCTCAAGAATGCAGGAAAAATATTTGGTATTTTATGCCAGAGAGAATGGGGCCTAGTCTCAGTGATGGGACCTCAATAATGGAGGACTAGGACTTAGCAACTGTTTTCCCGTGGAATAGCGTAAGTAGACTTTTGAACCCAGTTTGCTGGCGAACTGGTTACCCACTGTGGAGCTTATGTTTGTGCGGAGGGGTCTCCTTCTGAGGGCTCGGCTTGAACCTATTGCTTTTCTTCTACTTTCTTGTTTCTTGTTTCTTGAGTTAGTCTGGGTGATGTGTACCTCACGCAGTGTTCTCAATGTGACGATCCTCATTCAGCTTTCATCTGCTTCAGTCCAATATCTCTCCCTTTGGGCATGAGCCTCTGGCAAAAGCTGCTTCTAGTCAGCTATATTCTCATAATTCCTGCTTCTCAACTTTAATATCTGCCATTCTGATAGAGGTACAGTGGTATCTGACTGCAGTTTTAATTTGCATTTCTGTGATGGTAAGTAATGTTAAGCATTTCCCTATCTTCTTTTGAAAAACTTCTCTTCATGTCTTTTGCCCACCCACTTTTTAATGAGGATGTTTGTTTTTTTTCTTAACAATTTGTTTGCATTCTCTGTAGATTCTTGTGTATGAGTCCTTTAACAGATATATAGTTTGCAAATTTTTCTCTCATTATTCGATTGTCTGTTCACTCTTTTTATTATTTCCTTTCCCTTTCAGCTTTTAAGTTGAATTAAGCCTCCTTTATTTATTTTTATGGCTGCTCTATTTGCTTTTTGGGTCTTGATCATAAATTCTTCACCTAGGTTGACATGTAGAAGAGTTTTTACTAGGTTTTCTTCTAGAATTTTTATGTTTCATGCCTTACACTTAATTCTTTTATACATATTGAATTAATGTTTACATAAGGTAATAGATAGGGATCATGTTTCATTCTCCTGCATGTGGCTGTCCAATTTTCCCAGCAACATTTATTGACTAGAATTTCCTTTCCCCAGTGTATGTTTTTGTGTGATTTGTCAAAGATAAGTTGATTGTAGCTATATGGTTTTATTTCTGTGTTCTATTCTGTTCTACTGATGTATGTCTCTTATAATAGTACCTGACCATTTTGATTACTATACCTTTCTAGTATTATTTGAAGTCAGGTGATGGGATTCTTTCAAATTTTTCTTTTTATGTAGGATTGCTTTAGCTATATGGGATCTTTTGTGGTTCTAAAGGAAGCCTAGAATTATTTTTTCTATGCCTGTGAAATAAGAGGTTGACATTTTGCTGGGATTGCATTAAGGCTGTAAATCACTCTGGATATTGGATATGGACATTGTTTTGACATTGATTCTGCCAATCTATGAGCCAAAGGATGTTTTTTCTATTTGTTTGCATCCTCTTTAATTGCTTTTATCAGTTTTTTTAGTTCTCCTAATAAAGATCTTTCACCTTCTTTGTCAAGGAACTTTCTCATATTTTCTTATGAGAAAGTTTCTTTCTGTTTTTCTTTTCTTTCTTTCTTTTTTCCTTATACATACATATATGTATATATACATTGTGGGTTTTCGTTTTTTTTTTTTTGTTGTTGTTGTTTTTTTTTTTTGAGACAGGGTCTTTCTCTGTTCCCTGGGCTAGTGTGCAGTAGCAACGTCTCATAGCCCACAGCAACCTCAAACCCCTGGACTCAAGTGATCCTCTACTTCAGCCTTCCAGTTTGCCAGGACCATAGGGCACAATACCATGTTCAGCTGATTTTTGTATTTTTGTAGAGATAGGTTCCCACTCTTGCTCAGGCTGGTCCTAAACTTCTGGCCTCAAGCAGTCTTCCTGTGTCCCAAATTGCTAGGGTTACCTGTGTCAGCCTCTATGCCTGAGCACCTGGTGTTTTATTTTCTGTGCAGCTATTGGGAGAGTCCTTGATTTCACTCTCTGCTTGACTATTTTTTGTGTACAGAATTACTATTGATTTATGTTCATGAATTTTCTAACCTGAGACTTTATTGAATTTATCAATTCTAGGTGTCTTTTGATGCAGTGTTTAGGGTTTTCTAGGTACAAAATAGGGATAGTTCCATATTACTCTGAATGATTATTTATTGTTACTCTTTTTTCTTTTTGCATCTTTGACTTACTGTATTAGTCAAAAGCCTTGCCTTCATGACCTGAGGTTCCTTCTTCTGCTTAATATAGCCTATTGCTAAAGTTTTCTGCTGTATTTTATAATTCCCCAAATGACTTTTTCATTTCTTTCTTTTTTTTTTTTTTAGAAACAGAGTCTCATTTGTTGCCCTCTGCAGAGTGCTATGGCATCATAGCTCACAGCAACCTCCAGCTCTTGGGCTTAGGCGATTCTCTTGTCTCAGCCTCCCAAGTAGCTGAGTCTACAGGTGCCCACCACAATGCCCAGCTATTTTTTTTTGTTGTTGTTGTTGTTGTTGCAGTTTGGCTGGGGCTAGGTTTGAACCCGCCACCCTCGCTATATAGGGTCAGTGCCCTACTCATTGAGCCACAGCCACTGCCCGACTTTTTTATTTCTTTAAGTTCTTCTATATCTTCTTTCATGTTGTCTGTTAGTGAGTTTTTCATATTTTTCAATCATGTCTTAAAATATTGTTTTATTCTTTTGTGTTGCTTTTCAACTTTCTCCTTAATTTCATTCATCTTGTTTGCCATCCATATTGTGTTTTCCATTTCTGCCATTTCAGCAATTTCCTTTTGGTAAGGGTACATTGCTATGGATGTATAGTGATCCTTTGGGAGTGTCAAACTAGCTTGCTATTCATGTGGCCAACATTCTTTTACTAGTTTCTTCTCATCTGAAACTTTTTCTCTCAGCCCAAAGCTGATAGGTTTGTAGTGCACCTGTTCCCCTTTGCTGGGAACTCTCCTACTTAGTAAGAAGAAAGAGAAATCCACAGATGGAGCTTTTGTCTCCTACTCTGGGGACTAACCTGCAAGGAGAGAGAGAGATGTCTAGGAGCCTGGAATACAGTTATTCTCCTGCATAATCCCATTTCTCTGTGGTTGTCACAGACCAAGTTGGAGCTGGAGGATATTTATTCAGATTAGTTGGTTAGTCTGTAGTCTTTTGTTGAAAGCTCATGCAGGGTCTGGTCAAGTCAATTTCCATGGAAGTGGGTGGCATGACTTTGGCTCATGCTTGTGCCAGTCAGAAGACCTTAGTGTGTGGGTTCCTAGACATGTTGCAGGCCTGCTGTCAGTAGCAGGACACGTTGCAGACTTGGAGCGTGTCTGTGTGGGTCATGGGACCTTGGCAATCCAGCATTTCTGAATCTCTTTCTGCTCTATCTTCTGATAACCTTCTCTTCTATGTGTCTCTATAAAGTCTCCCTTTACCTTTATTATAAGAATATGTGTTGTAGCATTTGAGGACCACAGAGATATTCCAGGATAATCAGCCAGCACAAAATCTTTAATTTAATCACGTCTATAGCAAGCTCTTTTTTCAAATAAGACAGCATATATAGTAGGTTCCAGGCATTAAGATCTGATATTTTGGAGAACCATTTTTGAGCTTACTATAGCTCCATATGAATATTTGTATATAATTGTTCATAGGAATTTTATTATCATAGAGACAAACTGGGGAAGGGGTGAGTGTTCTTCAATAAGTTAATAAATACATCATGGCAGTATATCTATTTAGTGAAATTCAGTGCTATTATTCACTATAAAAAGGAATACATTTTTGAAATAGGTAACAAGAATAAATCTCAACTTATTCTTGAGTGACAGAAGCCAGATACAAAATAGTACATACTGCATGATTCATTCCATTTGTACAAAACTGTAGGAAAAATAAATCTAAGCTACAGTGAAAGAAAGCAGATCTATGTTCACTTGAGTCTGGAAGTAAAAAGTTGGGATCAAATGGAAAGAAATATAAGGGAACATATTGTAATGATGAAAGTGTTATATGTCTTGATTGTGGTATTGGTGACATGGGTATGTACCTATTTCAAGGCTGGTCAAACCATACTTGACATGTATGTGTATCATGGTATATGAATTAAATCTCAGTGAAGTTGTTTGAGATTTTAGATACAGATTTGAAACATTAGGATTTGCTTTTTTTTTTTAATTAACTTCAAAATTAAAAAAATCTCAAATCACATTATCAAAAGATCAACATAGAAAACTTTCCTCATGAAAATATTTAAAAATTTTTTATCTATCTTTATTATTTGCTGTTATTTAATTTTTCCTGTACATTATTTATTCATTTTAGACTTATTGTGAGATAAGTGAGGAATACATTTTTCTCTCTAGGCATCTGGCTTTCCTCCAAGCATTAAACAATCAATTTTTTTGTTATTGGAAATGTCACCCTCATCCTAAATAATTACCCAGATACACTTGGTTCTATTTTTGTGTTCTTTATTTTGCCTTTTAGTTCTTTGTCTTTATTTTGTCTTTTGTGTTCTTTATTTTAGCTTTAAGGATATTATTGTGTCTAGGAGTCCTTCTCATTGCCCTTCTCTTTCTGATGACACTGTTTCTTAACTTTTTTTTTCTGCATAACTTCTATCATCATCTAATTAAAATAAAAACAAAAACACATACAAAATTACATTTATCTCACAATCAGGGATGATGAGCATTTTTTAAAATGTTTGTTAGCCAGTCATTTGTCTTCCCCAGAGAATGTTCTGTTCCTCTCTTTTACCCAGTGGTAGATGGGATTATTTGTTCTTATTTTGTTGATTAATTTGAATTCTGTAGATTCTAGTTATCAACCCTTTGTCAGATTCATACCCTGCAAAAATCTTTCTCCACTATGAAGATTGTCTTTTTGCTTTACTTGTTGTGTCCTTAGCTTTGCAGAAGCTTTTCAGCTTCATTAAGTGCCATTTGTTAATTTTGGTGGTTGTTGCAATGGCTGCTGAAGTCTTTGTCCCCCTGAGATATCACTTAACCCAAGTGAGAATAGACCGTATAGCCAAGTCTCAAAGCTTCAGATCCTGGCATGGATTGAAGGAAAGGAAACCCTTTTATACTGTTTGTGGGACTGCAAACTAATACAATCTTTTCAGAAGGAAGTATGGAAAATCTTCAAAGAATTCAAATTAGACCTCCCAGTTGATCTTGCAATCCCCTTACAAGGCATAGATCCAGAAGAAAAAAAAAAATCATTTTATCATAAGTAAGTTTGCACTGGACTGTTTATCGCAGCTTAGTTTATAATTGCAAAAATGTGGAAACAACCTAAATGCCCACCAACCTAGGGATGGGTTAACAAGCTATGGTATATGTATACCATGGAATACTATTTAGCCCTTAAAAACTATGGAGACTACCCCACACTGTACCCTAGAAGTGCATTGATGTACATAGTTACCGTTCAATGGAAAGGAAGAAAAAAAAAAAAAAAAAAACTATGGAGACTTTACATCCTTCATATTAACCTGGAGAGAGTTGAAACACATTCTTCTTAGTAAAGTATTACAAGAATGGAGAAGAAAGAATCCAGTGTACTCGATTCTAATGTGAAGCTAGTAGATGATCTAATATATACCCACATAAGAGAAAACTCAAAAATTCAAGATGGAGGTCAGGGCACAAGGAAGCAGGGATGGGGATGGTGGGGGGATGGGGGCTACATTGTATGGAACAACCTCTTGGGGCAGGACACAATTATAAAAGAGACTTTGCCTAACAAATTGCAAATTAGGTGTAACCTAATTTTTTGCACCTTCCATGAACCTGATACAAACAAACAAACAAACAAAAAATATATATATAAACAAAATGAAAGCTTGTATAACAGGATCCTGGTTGAAATAACATCTAGTGTATAAGTTAATTTAGGTATAAAATATCTTACAATGTTGAATCTTCATATAAAGTCAACCACCCAAAGTTACTCAGACATTTATAAAACAATGTTCAGTCTTCGTATAAAGTCAGCCTTCCAAAGTTACTAAAAGTTGAATCCCTCACTCTTTAAAGACATTTCTGGCCTTACAATGATTACTTACACCTCCTTGGGATTATGCTCTTTAATTACGTGACATAATTGTCTTATTTCACATATTTCATCTTCACTAATTTCTTCCACTATTCACACAAGGTACACTCTAATATAACTTTGCCTAACCTTTGACTTACAGCTTGTCTGAGCCACTTTATTTCAGAAGATTTATGATTGGCTTATAGTTGGAATATTTTATCTAAAAGAAGCCTGCTGTTGTGTATATATCAATGCACTTATTTTTATACATATTGTAATTTAAAAAATTTTTAGCATACACATTAATTAATTAACTTTTCTCTTTAGAGAATTACCTATTTTGGTCATTTACTAATTTACCTATTGGGATCTGAGTGTTTTTCATTTTCTATTTATGTGAGTTAATAACTTAAAGATGTTGGCCATTTTTTTTTGCCATATGTAGAGTCTTTTTTCCTCATATTTTTGCTCATGATTCCTTTTAAACTTTGAATAAATTTTTATTTTAATGAATATAATTTCAGAGCTTTTTAAATAATCAAAGCTATTAATATTTTTCTTTGCAATTTATCCCATATTTTTGGTTCTCAAAAATTGTCCTATTTCTAATTCACAGATTTATTAAATGTTTATTTCAAATTTCTTCTATTTTTAATATGGATTGTATTTTAAGTTTTATTCTCTAAATAGGTTTATAAGATAATTCTTGAATTATTTATTTAGCTAGTGAAATAAGATTCTAAATTCACATTTTTAGCAAATAACTAAATTCTTTCATCTGCATTAATTGAAAAGCTCTGTTAAATTTATTTGTGATATTATCTTTTCAATTATACATTTTTATATGAAAAAGGGTTTGTGTCTCACTCTGTTCATTTACCAGTGTTTTCGTTGTTTAATAAATGAACTTCAAAGTAAAATGGACATCAGTTTTGCTTCATAATCAACAAAACATTTAAATAAAACAAATACAACTTTAAAAGTCTCTATTTTGTGCTTTCTTTTCACATTTCATACACTGCACAATATTTATAAAATACTCATTTTTATTGTTTTATAACTGGGATGGAAGGCAGTAAGAATTCTGCCAGATGGTTAAATGCACCAGAGAATTTATTTTTCTAATTTGACAGATATAAGGCAATTTTTATTCCCATTATAAATTCTAGATTAAAACCATATTCTTTGCTCACATCTCATGTTGGACATCAAGGATGACGTGCAAGTAAAAAAACGTTACTGAACTGATGGTCTCTTGAAATCTTACTTAATGATATGACAACTTCTGAATTCCCTTGTTAAAAACCAACTTACTACAAATAGGTCCTCCAGTTAGCTTCTTTTTCTTCCTTCCTTATATCTTTCTGTCTTCCTCCTGTCCTTTTTTTCTTTTTTTCCTTCTGTTACATTTGATTAGAGAACATTTATCAATAGGCATTGTGAAGATTAATTTTTCTTGAGGAATGATGGGTAACATAAACTAAGGAAAAATGCTATATGGCATCTCCTATTATAAAATATTTTACATTCTTGAGCTGTAGTCAGACACTGTTAGTTGTGACCAGTGCAATGTGAAAACTAAAATGAGAGTAAATTTTTTTCACTGAGAATCCCAGTGTTCAAAGAAACAAACAGCAACATACGCTAAATATTCATAGTGCTGGCCTGTGAACCACAGGCTTTTGAGTAATACTTTAATGAACTCGTGCCCTTAAATGAAAAGGGTAGCCATAGACATCTGGCCACTAAATTCTTTGGTGCACATATTTAAGGATGCGTTTTCCCTCAGAAGAGCAGCCACCTGTTACAGTAGAATCCTCACAGAACTGCACTGACAACCACCCACATAGCATGGTCTTATCATTGTACAGACTCTTCAGAGACTTTGGGATTGAAATGCATGGAGTAGCAAACAAGGGATGATGCTTGATGATGAAGAGTCAATCCAGGAAGAATCAGTCTTCATGGGTATAACATGTATTTCAATAAGAAACTCTCTCCTGGGATTCTGGGAAGATGGCTGACTAGTAGCAACCCTGGTCAGAGGATCCTGAGCAAAGAAAGAAAAACTGGTTGGAATCAGAATATAGGAAGCCAAAGACGGGGGGCTGAGCCCAGAAAGAAGTTCAGCAAGCTGTAAATCCAAGGAAGATCATTTAAGAATGCAAAATACAGGTACAAAGCAGGCCCCAGAACTGCTTGCTAGAGCCGCCCACCTCCCATGGGTGGCCGGTGGCCGCAGAGAAGTCTCCTGTGCTGGGAAGGCACAGAACGACTTGGCAGAGCCTTCCACACCCCCATGGGTGGCAGCAGACGATTCCTTCACTCTGGGAGGACCCAGAACTGCTGGCTAGAGCTGTGCACCCCACAGATGACAGAGGAGACCCCCGCTTCAGGGCTCTGGGCAGGTCCAGAACCGCTTGCTAGAGCCACAAGTCTCCCGCGGGTGGCGGGTGGCCAGAGAGGAGTTCCCCTGCTCTGGGCAGCCACAGAAGTACTTGCTAGATCCTTGTGCACCCCTGTGGGTGGCGGCGGATGAGTCCCCCACTCTGGGAGGACCCAGAACTGCTTGCTAGAGCCACGCACCCCACGGGCAACAGAGGAGACCCCCGCTTCAGGGCTCTGGGCAGGTCCAGAACCGCTTGCTAGAGCTGCAAGCCTCCCACAGGTGGCAGGTGGCAGGTGGCAGGTGGCCAGAGAAGAGTTCCTCTGCTCCGGGCAGCCACAGAAGTACTTGCTAGAGCCTGGCACACCCCCGCGGGTAGCAGCAGACGAGTCCCCCACTCTGGGAGGACCCAGAACTGCTTGCTAGAGCCACATGCCCCATGGGCGGCAGATTAGATCCCTGCTCCAGGGTTCTGGACGGGCGCAGAACTGCGTGCTAGAGCCGCACACTTCTTGCAGGCAGTGGGTAGCCTGTTTGATTTCTTGGAATGATCCCATAACTCTCTCAGAGAATATTCTGTACTTTTTCTCCATTTTTTTAACTCTTTCAGTGCTTGGGATAATTAAAACATCTTCTCTTCTTTATCTGAGATGCGTTTTTTGCAGTGCTCAACTCTATTTCTGAGGGACACTACTGTATTTTGAAGCTCTTCAAATACCTTTCTATATTACTCAAGTTCTGCTGTATTTCCTCATTATGTCCACATCCTTGGGGACTTTGTCTTTGAATTCATTAATTTCTTGAGAAAACTTATGAACTGTTTTTTGGTTCTCTGTTTCCATCTTTTCCTCCATTCCAATGATCTTATTTGCCATCTATATTCTAAATTCCAGTTCTGACATTTCAGCAATTTCTCTGTGGATGGGATTCTCTGTTGTATTTTCTTTGATGTCCCCAGGAAGCATTAATCTGCTCTGATTTTTCATGTTGCTAGAGTTCTTCAGCTGATTTGTTCTCATGAGTATTTTCAGCCTCTTCCTTTTTTTCTCTTTTTCAATATGTTAATTATACTTTTTTTGGTTGAATTGATAGGTTGTCCCTGATGAGACCACTCCTCACCATTGCAGTGCCACTGGTGCAGTAACAAAGTCAGACAGGTGGTGAGTTTGCAGCCCCGGACATTGTCTCCATGGGGACAAGAATCAGTAGGCAGTACTGGCCAGAGTTCCAATCAAAGTTGCTATGTCATTGCTGGCTATGCCCACCAAATCAAGCTCACAAGGCTGCCCAACTGACAGTGCTGGCCCAGAGATCTGGAGAGATGCTTATGCTCTGGGCACCATCCAGCCAGTTGAACATTGAGGGCTGCAGTCTGTGGACAGCGTAGGCCCAGAGCTCAGACAAAGTTGCTCAGGCAATGGGCACCACCTGTCTAGTCAAGCTCAGGATGGAGGGTGCAGGTCTAAAGTTCAGATAAGAGTCACTCAGGCACCAGGCACAACCCAACCAATTCAGCTCAGAAAGCCTCCACCCAGTGGAGAGTGCTAATTCAGAGTTCAGTCCAAAGTCACTTAAACCTCAGCCTGACCCACCTAACTGGGCTCAGAGAACCTTGCTTGGTGGAGGCTAGAGTTCAAAAGTTCAGTTCAAAGTCACTTAGACCCCGGCCCTCACCCCACCCCCAGTTGAGCTCAGGGAGCCTTGAGTAGCAGAGGCCAGAGGCCCAAAGTTCAGTCCAAATTCACTTATACCTGAGCCCCACCCACCCAATTGAGCTCAGAGAGCCCCACCTGGTAGAGGTCAGAGATCTAAAGTTCAGTCAAAAGTCACTTAAACCTCAACTCAGCCCACCCAGTTAAGCTCAGAGAGCCCTGCCTGATGGAGGTCAGAGTTCCAAAATTTAGTCCAAAGCCACTTAAACCCCAGCCCTGCCTCCACAGTCCAACTCTGAGAGCCTTGCCTAGTGGAGGCCAGAGGACCAACATTCAGTTCAAAGTCACTTAGATACCTTTCTGCCCATCCAATCAAGCTCAAAGAGTCATGCCTCATGGAGGGGACAGGTCGAAAGTTCAGTCACAAGTTAAAGTCCTTAAGCTCTGGCCCCATCCACTCAATGGTGCTCAAAAGTTGTCCTGAAGGGCAGAAAACAGAGCTACTTGACAATTCCTGACAAGCTGGAAATGGGTAGTTCATCCTTTCTCCACAAAAGCTTGGACTGCTGTGCTTTTGTTCTAATGCTGCAGCTCAGTGACCAGCAGACTTCCAGAGCTTCCCCATGAGCTTGTCAAATACTCTGGACTCTATAAGGGGCAGTCCTTCCAACAAGCAGGGTGGAGGAAGGGTGCTCAAGGATGCAGGAAAAATATTTGGTATTTTGTGCCAGACAGAATGGGGCCTAGTCTCAGTGGTGGGACCTCAATAATGGAGGACTAGGACTTAGCAACTGTTTTCCCGTGGAATAAGGTAAGCAGACTTTTGAACCCAGTTCTCTGGTGAACTGGTCACCCACTGTGGAGCTTATGTTTGTGCGGAGGGGTCTCCTTCTGGGGGCTGGGCTTGAACCTGTTGCTTTTCTTCTACTTTCTTGTTTCTTGTTTCTTGATTTAGTCTACCTCACACAATGTTCTCAGTGTGGCGCTCCTCATTCAGCTTTCATCCGCTTTAGTCCAATATCTCTCCCTTTGGGCATGAGCCTCTGGCAAAAGCTGCTTCTAGTCAACTATATTCTCACAATTCCTGCTTCTCAACTTTAATGTCTGCCATTCTGATAGAGATACGGTGGTATCTGACTGCAGTTTTAATTTGCATTTCTGTGATGGTAAGTAATGTTAAGCATTTCCCTATCTTCTTTTGAAAAATTTCTCTTGATGACTTTTGTCCACCCACTTTTTAATGAGGTTGTTTGTTTTTTCTTAATGATTTGTTTGAGTTCTCTGTAGATTCTTGTGTGTGAATCCTTTAACAGATATATAGTTTGCAAACTTTTCTCTCATTATTTGATTGTCTATTCACTCTTCAGATTATTTCCTTTCCCTTTCCAGAAACTTTTTAGTTGAATTAAGCCTCCTTTATTTATTTTTATGGCTGCTCTATTTGCTTTTTGGGTCTTGATCATAAATTCTTCACCTAGGTTGACATGTAGAAGAGTTTTTACTAGGTTTTCTTCTAGAATTTTTATGTTTCATGCCTTACACTTAATTCTTTTATACATATTGAATTAATGTTTATATAAGGTGATAGATAGGGATCCTGTTTCATTCTTCTGCAAGTGGCTGTCCAATTTTCCCGGCAACATTTATTGACTAGAATTTCCTTTCCCCAGTGTATGTTTTTGTGTGCTTTGTCAAAGATAAGTTGATTGTAGCTATATGATTTTATTTCTGTGTTCTATTCTGTTCTACTTGCATATGTCTCTTATAATAGTACCTGACCGTTTTGATTACTATAGCTTTCTAGTACAATTTGAAGTCAGGTGATGGGATTCTTTCAGATTTGTTCTTTTTATGTAGGATTACTTTAGCTATATGGGATCTTTTGTGGTTCTAAAGGAAGCCTAGAATTATTTTCTCTATGTCTGTGAAATAAGAGGTTGGCATTTTGATGGGAATTGCATTAAGGCTGTAAATCACTCTGGACATTGTTTTGATGTTGATTCTGCCAATCCATAAGCCAAAGGATATTTTTTCCACTTGTTTGCATCCTCTTCAATTGCTTTTATCAGTTTTTTTAGTTCTCATAATAAAGATCTTTCACCTTCTTTGTCAAGTAACTTCCCACGTATTTTCTTATATTTTCTGTGTTTTTCTTTTCTTTCTTTCTTTTTTCCTTATACATACATATGTGTATATATATGTTGTGTTTGTTTTTTTGTTTTGTTTTGTTTTGTTTTTTCTGAGACAGATTCTTTCTCTGTCCCTGGGCTAGTGTGCAGTTGCATCATCCCATAGCCTACAGCAACTTCCAACCCCTGGACTCAAGTGATCCTCTGCCTCAGCCTTCCAAGTTGCTGGGACCATAGGACACAATATCATGTTCAGCTGATTTTTGTATTTTTGTAGAGATAGGTTCTCACTCTTGCTCAGGCTAGCCCTAAACTTCCAGCCTCAAGCACTCTTCCTGTGTCCCAAATTGCTAAGGTTACCTGTATCAGCCATCATGCCTGGGCACCAGGTGTTTTATTTTCTGTGCAGCTATTGGGAGAGTCCTTGATTTCAATCTCTGCTTGACTGTTATTTGTATATAGAAATACTACTGATTTATGTTCATGAATTTTCTAACCTGAGACTTCATTGATTTTATTTATCAATTCTAGGTCTCTTTTGATGCAGTCTTTAAGGTTTTCTAGGTACAAAATCATATCTTCTGCAAATAGGGATAGTTCCGTATTACTCTGAATGATTATTTATTCTGTTACTGTTTTTTCTTTTTGCATCTTTGACTGACTATATTAGTCAAAAGATTTGCCTCAGGCTCTGAGATTCTTTCTTCTGCTTAATCTAGTCTGTTGTTAAAACTTTCTGCTATATTCTGTAATTCCCTAAATGACTTTAAATTTGTCTATATCTTCTTTTTTGTTGTCTCTCTCTTTAGTGAGTTTGTCATATTTTTCATTCACATCTTAAAATGTTGTTTTGTTCTTTTGTGTTCGATTTCGACTTTCTCCTCAATTTCATTCACCTTGTTTGCCATCCATATTGTGATTTCCATTTCTGACATCTCAGCAATTTCATTTTGGTTGGGGTACGTTGCTGTAGATGTATAGTGATTCTCTAGGAGTGTCAAACTATCTTGCTATTCATGTTGCCAACGTTCTTTTACTGGTTTCTTCTCATCTGAAACATTTCCTCTTAGCCCAAGGCTGATAGGTTTGCAGTGCACCTGTTCCCCCTTGCTGGGAACTCTCCTATTTAGTGAAAAGGAGGAGAAATCAGTAGACAGGGCTTTTGTCTCCTACTCTGGGGACTAACCTGAGCAAAGAGGCAGAGATGCCCTGAGAGCCTGGCACACAGGTATTCTCCTGCATAATTCCATTCCTCTGTGGTTGTCACAGACCAAACTGGAGCTGGAGGATATTTATTCAGATTAGTCGGTTAGTCTGTAGCCTTCTGTTGCAAGCTCAGGCAGGGGCTGGTCAAGTCAATTTCCATGACATGCATCATGACCTTAGCTGGTACTTGCACCAGTTACAAGACTTTTGTGTTTGTGTTCTTAGACATGTCACAGGCCTTCTGTCAGTGGGAAGGTAGGTCACAGAAATCTGGAAGTTATTTGTGTGGATCATGGGACCTTGGCAAGTGCAGCATTTCTGAATCTCTTTCCACTCTGTCTTCTCATCACTTTCTCCGCTATGGGTCTATGTAAAGTTTTCCATTGCCTTTCTCATAAGAACACTTGCTGTAGCATTTGAGGACCACAGAGATAATACAGGATAATCATCCATCCCAAAATCTTTAATTTAATCACATGTATAGTTAAGCCCATTTTTCAAATAAGACAGCAGATACAGGTTCCAGGCATTAAGACCTGAAATTTTGGAGAACTGTTTTTCAACCTGCTACAGCTCCATGTAAACATTTGTATGTAATTTTTCATGGAAATTTTATTCATAATAGCCAGACTTGGAAATGGGTGAGTGTCCTTCCATAGCTTAATAAACACACAAGTGGTGGTATATGGTAATTTAGTGGAATTCAGTGGGATTGTTCACTATAAAAACAAAATATATTTTTGAAATATGCAACAAGGATCAATGTCAAATTATCTTGAGTCACAGAGGTAGATACGTAATAGTACATAATGAATATTCATTCAATTTGTGCAAAACATCAGGAAAAATAAATGTAAGCTATAATGAAAGAAAGCAGATCCATGTTTACTTGAGGCTGGGAGTAAGGAGTTGGGATCAAATGGGAAGAGACATAATGGAACATTCTGTAATGATGAAAGTGTAACATGCCTTGATTGTGGTGATGGTGACATGGGTGTGTACACATGTCAAAGCTGATCAAACTCTACACTTAACATGTATGCACATCATGGTATATGAATTAAATCTCAGTGAGATTTCAGATCTAGATTTAAACCACTGGTTATTTTTAAAACTAACTTCAAAATTTAAAAATATCTGAAACCACATTATCAAAGGATCAACATAGAAAGCTTTCCTCATGAAAAAAAATTTTTAAATATTCATCTATCTTTATTACTTGCTATAATTTAATTTTTCCTGCACATAAATTATTCATTTTAAACTTATTGTGAGATAAGCGAGGAATACATTTTTCTCTATAGCCATCTAGCTTTCCTCCAAGCATTAAATAATCAATTTTTGTTTTATTTGTTGGAAATGCCACCCTCATCACAACTAATTTCCTAGATACACTTGGTACTATCTTTGTGTTTTTTATTTTCCTGTTTATTTCCACACTTATTTTCCTTTGCTATCTTTTTGTTTGCATGACTTTTTAATATATATTGTAGTTTTAAGAACATTTTTTGTATCTAGGAGGCCAGGGCCCTTCTCATTACTTTTCTCTTTCTGATGACAGTGTTTCTTAACTTACCAGAAGTCTGCATGACTTCTGTCATCTAATTAAAGACAAACAAAAACAAATACAAATTTATATTTCTCTGACAATCAGAGATGATGGCCATGTTCCTAAATGCTTGTTAGCCATTTGTCTGCCTCCCCTAGAGAAGATTCTGTTTATCTCTCTTCCCCAGTGGTTGATGGGATTGTTTGTTCTTATTTTGTTGATTAATTTGAGTTCTCTGTAGATTCTAGTGATCAATCCTTTCTCAGATTCATAGCCTGCAGATATCTTTCCCGTTCTGAAGATTGTCTTTCTTCTTTATTTGTTGTGTCCTTAGCTATGTAGAAGCTTTTCAGCTTAATTAAGTCCCTTCTGTTAATTTTTGTTGTTGTTGCAATGGCTTCTGAAGTCTTTGTCTTCCTGAGATATTACTAACTCCAGTGAGAATAGACCATATAACCAAGTCTCAAAGCCTCAGATGCTGGCATGGATTTGAAGAGAATGGAAGACTTTTACACTGTTGGTGGGACTACAAACTAATATGACATTTTTGGAAGGAAGTATGGAAAATCCTCAGAGAACCTAAATTAGACATCCCATTTGATCTTGCAATCCCATTACTAGGCATCGAATCAGACACCCCCCCCCCAAAAATCATTTTATCATAAGTAAGTTTGCACTGGACTATTTATCACAGATTAGTTTATAATTGCCAAAATGTGGAAACAACCTAAATGCCCACCAACCTAGGGATGGATTAACAAGCTGCAGTATATGTATACCATGGAATACTATTCAGCCATTAGAAAAGATGGCGACTTTACATCTTTTGTACTAACTTGGATGAAGTTGAAACAATTCTTCTTAGTAAAGTATCACAAAAATGAAGAAGCAAGAATCCCACATACTCAAATCTAATATGAAGGCAAGAGATGATCTAATCCATCCGTTTTCCGTAAGAGAAAACTCAAATGAATTCAAGGTGAGTGGCAGGGGAATGAGGGAGCAGTGAGAGGGGAGGTGGGAGGGGATAGAGGTTAGATTTTATAGAACACCTCTTGGGGGCAGGACACAATTGTAAGAGGGACTTTACCTAACAAATGCAAACGAGGTAGCCTCATTCTTTTTACCCTCAATTAACCTGAAACTATATTAATATATGTACACACACACACATATATATAAATACAGTTTGAGTCAGAGAATTCATATATATATGAATGCATATATATATATGCGCTACAGCTCAGCACATAGGGGGCCAGCCACATACACCACCAGAGCTGGTGGGTTCAATTCCAGCTGGGGCCTGCCAAACAACAATAACAATTACAACAAAAAGATAGCCAGGCTTTGTGGCAGACGCCTGTAGTCCCAGCCACTGGGGAGGCTGAGGCAAGAGAATCGCTTAAGCCCAATGGTTTGAGGTTGCTGTGAGCTGTGATGCCATAGTACTCTATCAAGGGTGAAATGGAGAAACTCGGTCTCCAAAAAAAGAAAGAAAGAAAGAAAACAAAAGAAAAGAATAGGAAAAAAAATATATATATATATATACACACTCACACATACAAAAACAAAATGAAAGCTTTTATGACTGGATCCTGGTTGAAATAACATCTAGTGCATAAATTAATTTAGGTACAGAATATCTTACAATGTAGAGTCTTCTTATAAAGTCAGCCTTCCAAAGTTACTCAAGCATTTACAATGTTTCTTAAAATGTTGAGTGTTCTTATAAAGTCAGCTTTCCCCAGGTACTCAAACATTTACAAAATACTTTACAACGTTCAGTCTTCTTATAAAGTTAACCTTCCAAAGGTACCCAAACATTCTTTTCCATCCCTAACTCTGTACTTTGTTTGCAAAGACATTTCTGATCTTACAAAGATTACTTACACCTCCTTGGGGTTATACACTTTAATTATGTGAAGTAATTGTCTGATTTCACATATTTCTTCTCATGGGCCCCTTGTCCAGCCCATAAACTTGCTTCTTCAACCTCTCTGGGGACACCCTATGAGATCCTATATCCATCAGACATATATCTTTCTACAGACTGAGGAATAACATATTTAGTGATGAGCCAAGGATTCCTCCCCCTGATAGCATTGACTTCCCAACATACCAATTCACAACCCTCCATCTCTTCAATTACCTTAGAGAGAATTAAGATTGCTAGAAAGGATGCCTAGAAGAAGTCAGTGCTTCACTTTTAAATTATTGAACGAATTGTTAAATATATACAGTACAAAACAATTTGAAACCAACCTTTTTCCTGCAATAGCTGATGTTTTGAGAGAGAAGAGTGTTTGGATTTTTTGTTTGTTCATTTCATTTTCAAAATACTAAGAGCCGGAAGGACTCAGGAACATAACTTTTCATCATAAACAGCATTGGGAAAAATATATCATGGCAATTTCCATGAGCATTATAAAGAGAAGTTTTGTAAAAACAAAGAGAAGCACTCATAGTGCATGACCGGTAAGGGTTTGCAAGGAGGGATGCATCACTCCATCCCTCCCTACAATGAGCTACAGATTGACATAGGCGATCCTGGAGAAACCGGCACCCATTCCCAGCTTCCAGGGAAGATGACAAGCCCCTGATGACAAGCCCCTGGGGTCTAAGAGGCAGAGCAGGAGGTGAAGTGTGGGTGTGAGGGGAGTAGAGGGTGTTTGTCCATCCAGGTTGAGGGCACCTGTTACATCCTCAGTCTCCTACAGCTCTCAGGTTATAAGACCATACTCGAGATTGATCTGTGCCACTGATTCAGATGGAAAAGTACCTAAATAAGAGGGAGCTACAGACAGGAAAATCCATACCCTTAGCTAATATTACACACATCTTATCAGCCAGATTTTATAGCAAGGGACTTCAGCCATGGAGGCAGGAGGAGAAAGTCCATTCCTGAAAGCCGACAAGAAGTACATGTCGGTAGACGTCAGCAGAGGTCACAACTTGACCAAGCATCGAGGATCCCACCCTCCAGTACCTGTGATAGACTAGGATTCCAGGACCTCACACCCTTCCCTACCTTAGAGAAAATTACTAGGGAGGTGCAATAGGGAGAGACTTAAAGTCACTGTGTCACTAGTGATTAGGATAAATGAGCTCAAACTTTCACACTGACATGGAAAATCTTACAGAATTATGCCACCGACCTGCCTTTCCAACCAGTCCCTGTAGTGAAGTTGTTCACGTCACCATAATCATGCCCAGGTGTTTTTACTTCTGCATACTTGCTGGTAACATTTCTCCTGATCTCCTTGAAATTCAGTTCAACTCGTGCCTTTTTTATGTCATTAACTCCTAATATTGCTTAATGTGGTCAGCCAATGCTTCTGAGAGGTGGATGAACCGAGTGAGAAAGAGTTGATGAGTGACAATTCTTAGGATTGTCTTCCTATGTGAAATTTATCTCATTTTCTAGTGTTTCTGAAAAGGTTTTAAGGACCATCTCAGCAAGATAATTTTTAACTTCTTTAAAATGCTATCAATTGTTGCTGTTTTATCATATGTTGTCATATATTATTCTATAACTATACAGGCTCCTATTTGTACATGTAGGGACATGTAATCACCCTCAAGAATGTAATCCTCTTGAGTGAAACATTGTACTTCACATGAAGATTAAATAAAGTGAATTAAAGCAAGCTCCTGCACCTACACTGTCCCCCAATTTTCACAATGCCAGCCTAAAGGAAAAAAATCCAAAGCAAGACACTACTACAACCAAAACTGTTACACTCCAAACTAGGCCACACTTCAAATGCTAACTACACAAATTACTAACACTAATTATATCTCTTCTATGTTCATCTTCTCTCTTTTTTTATTTTTGCTCTTCAAACATTGAAAAATAGAACTCCTTATGTTTAGTGCTTCAAAATTTTGTAAGGGTTAGTCCTTGTTTGCAGCTATTTTCCAGAAGAAAATTCAGATTAGATTTAGGCATGCAAAACAAGATAGAAAGTGAGTTAATTTTATATGTGTAGTGAAATCAAACAGAAGCTCCATTTGTAAGTGAATGGACTAATCCTGGCCACAACAGAGTTCAACGTGTTGGTAATCTATGAGTAATTGAAAGCTCTGTCAGAATTGCTCTGAGGAAATACATTTGTAGAGTAGTAATTTTCTATCCACTATTATGACATAAATATATACACATGTGAATTTATTATGCTGACAAGAAAGCTGGAAACTAGAGGCCAGTTCTCAGTTCATAAAGCTAGAGTTGACCAAGGAATTTAATTTCTCAATAAGAGATAAACTAAGGGAAAAAATTCGAAAACTACAATTGCTAGAGATCTTCATGAAACAAAAGCAAAGGTAATTTTTTAGAATATGGACCTTAGTTCACATTACTATTAAACGAAAATCAATAGCCTTATAAAGAGATAATCAATTTTAAGTCTTTATTTGTGTAGAGATTATGTAATAGAAGCAGAAACTCTACACACAAACAGAATGGAATTATCCCTCATGCTACTAAGCAAAGTGTAGGGTTATCGACCTCATTAATCAGGCCCAATCATATGAAATGAACAAGGAATTAATTTTTTGCAGTATTTCCTAGAGCATGATGGTGATTCATATTTATATTTTAATTCAAGGAAACAGTGAAACAAGGGCTGAAGCCAAGCCATTCACTCAAATATGTCTTCAAATTTTGCAATTATTAGAAGATACAATCAGGAACAAACTAATAACTCATTGAAGGGTTTCAAATGTAGACAAACTCTAGGTACTTGTCTGCTGTGTACTGGTGTACTAAACCCATTTTAATAAAGCCTTCTTAGCATTTCCATGCATCTTGGTGGCCATGTTCTGTTTACTGGGTGGGCTGGCTGTCTCAGAGTTCACTATGCTGTACACAGAGGATGTGCTGCTGGACAGAGACTGGATCTGGGGCAAGTTGTTGGTCAGCTCCTTGATCTGTTAAGAGTTAACAACCAGCAAAAACATAACACCCATCTCTGATCTTCCTTCCCCAGACCCTTGTCTTTTCTAACTGCAAATGTTAACATCCATCAGACCCCTGACAAAATGTGAGCTCTTAAAGGGCGTGGTTGATGTCTATGACTTAGTCCCCTTTGTACTTGCTGGTGCACCTCTAGCTTAATCTTACTCACAGTAGTAAACACTCGTTGAATATATGAACGAATTAAGAAAATAAAGTTAAGTGATTAGAACAATTATTGTAGATGGAATGGCACATTCATTTTTGCCCTTTGTGTCTAATAGGATCTTAGAATTGCTCCCTTCCAAAAACAAAACAAAATTCTCCTGAGTTCCTTCAGAATGTGTATTTGATCTCCATTGATGTGCCTACTCATCAGCTTGGGCACCTCTGCTGGAGTTCTTTAGGGTGAGAGGTTCCAGGAACTTATTCAAGACAGAAGCAAAAATACCCAATATATGTGTGGAAGTCTACTAAGTTGAGGACAAATGCCAAAGGTGTGGTTAATGAAGGCGTTACTGAAATGTCTTTGACTCTTTCTCTCCATAATGTCGCATCAGCTAAAAAAGGAACTGTCAAATTTCTTTAACTTTTTATGACAGAATCTGCTGCAATCTCTATAACCAATCCTCTTGACTACTGTGTTGTGTGACTTCTCCAGAATTTTCTCCATATCTAATATAGCACACACATAGTACAAATTTCTAAAATATATGCTAATAATCATATGATTAATGCATTCCATAGAGGACAGATTGTTTCCTTTTCTTTGTATATCATTTTTTAAGTGCTGTTGAGTATAACTTGAATTTCCTATCCCACTCAGTGACTATGTTATTAACTTGTTATAGAAGCCTAAGGTCTTGTGCCCAGTTTGTGAGGAAAAATGATTTTCATAATTATTTCTGTCCTAAAAACTGTTTCACAGTAGGTTTGTAAAGTACAAATGGGTTCGTTTGTTTCTTTAACCACCCATCCCTTGCAAAATCTTATTGAACATACAATAAGAACATACATAATAAGTTCTCAGTAGCCTTAGGAGGGTAGGATGGGCTATAGAGAGACATCCAAAGAGACTGAAGAATTTCCAGGAGCCAGAAAAAGGATAGTGTCTTATTTGATAGATAAAGCCAGAGCAGAAAGCTGTGGAATAGTGGTTCTCAAAGTGTTGTCTCCAACGCAGCAGCAAACACATTACCTGGGAACTTCTTAAAAATGTAGATCTGAGACGTCACCTCAGACCCATTGAGCCAGAAAATAGGGAAATGAAGTCATGGAATCTTTTAACAAAAGCTCCAGGTAATTCTGATACACATTAGTGTTTGAGAACCCTGGACTAAACAATTTTGCTTGGCCCATGTAATCTGAAGAAGTTTGATTCTGAAAGATAGAGACTTTTATGGACTGAATTGTGATTTGTGTCTCTCCAAAATTTATGTTGAAGCCTTAACTCCTAATGTATTTGGAAAAATGGACTTTTCCTGAAGCAGTTAAGGTTAGTGAGGCCATCAGAGCAGGGCCCTAATCCAGTAAGGCTTGTGTCCTTGTAAGAAGGAAGAGACACCAGAGACTCTCTCAAGCTCACACAGAGGAAATGCCAAGTGAGGAGACAGAGATGGTAGCTGTCTACAAGCAGGAAGGGAGGCCTCCCCAGAACCTGATCCTGACAGCAACTTGATCTTGAAGTTCTTGACTCCAGAAGTGTGAGGAAAGAAGTTCCTGTTATTTCAGACACCCAGTCTGTGGTATTTGTTATGGCAGCCCAAGCAGACAAATGTGTGGCACACAGATGATTCAAAAATTATTTGAATGATTTGGAAATAAATTCCAAAGATTTCAATAAAAATCCACATTTCTCTCAATAAATTTGGAAACCTAACAAATAAACCCATCACCACTGTCCACCAGCTCTTCCTACAGTGCAATGTGTGTTAGTCAGATTGTTTTCTACAATAACATAGGGAGCCAGCAACTTACCTTACTTCATACATAGTTTAAACAACTTAAAATAAGCAATTACATTTCAATAAAAATTCAGATTTATGCTTTTTTTTTTTTTGACAAATTGGAAACAAAGGGAAGAAAACCATGGAAGAAGTAGCCAGACATGTGACCTGGATTTCTAGGTGTGGATGATGTTATGGGAAGGCTGGTTTTTTTTCAAGCTGAGCAGGTAGGGAGCAAGAAACTGTAACTCAGGGTGACCTCAAATGGAAGAAGGCTAACTCTGGGTTTCAACCCCCACAGTTGCCATCCTAGTCCTCCCAAGGCAGTTTTGTTCTCATTTCCTTAGAGTGTAACTCTAACTACAGAGTGTAAATGTAATTACTCAGATTCCTCTGGGTATCCAGGAATTTCAGAATTCTCTAGCGAGAGTGAGGATCAACAATCTTGTACATAAGCCTTCAATTTATGGCCTTATATTTAGGCTCTTCCACAATTTTTCTCTTGGCTCTAGTGTTTCCTACTTCCTGACAAATATTACTCTTGAGCAATCAGGAAATATTGATCAGAATTGGCAAGAATTCTCCAAAATTGTAAGTTGCTGTTTTGTATATTTTCCTCAGACTTTATGTACATGTTTATCAATAATGACAACAATGTAAATTTTTCTGTGATAGGACTATGCTAAGAATTTCAGAGATTTTCTGTAACAAATGACAGAATAGTAAATCCATAATTTCTTCTTATCAGATATTGATATATTGTGATGAAATATCTTTCAATAACATGCAAGAATGATTTCTTCCTGATACAGACATTTGCCAGTAGAAAACATTGAGGGAAGGGAACCCTGCATGTTGGGGGTTTCCTGTTTTTGTTTTTCACTTGACATCAGTGGTGTCATGGGCTGAACTCAGTTGGCCTAAATTTCCTATGTGGACACCCTTAAACCTCAGAATGTGACCACAGAAGGTTACCATATTGGGAGATAAGGTCTTTAAAGAAGAATGTTCTTCATCCAACATGACTGACATCCTTGTAAAAGGAAATGTGGACATGGACTCACAGACCACATGAACATACGGGCCTGAGAGACAGGCCTTCAAGAAACCAGCTCTGCAGACCACAGACTTCTAGCTTTCAGAGTTGTGAGAAAGTAATTTTCTGCTGACTGAGTCCTCTGGTCAGTGGTACTTTGTCAGACAACCCTACCCGTCAATACCAGAGGATTCCTCCAAACAAGTAGCATTTCTGTGTTCACTGTTCAGCTTTATTTCTTGCATTCCTGATTTATCAATGATTTTTCTTGGGATTCAGGATTTGTTACAGTATATAAATCCCTCCCCCCAAGAAATGCCAGGAAATAATATTCCCAAAGAAAGAATAATCACTTGTACTTGTCAAATCTGAGCTTCCCTGTAGGACAGTTATTTGCTGCCGACCGTCTATGTTAGTTCTCACTGCCCATCTCTTCCTCAAAGTATATGGCAGTTTCTTGACCACCAATGCCTTCCTTTTCCTTATTTTTGCTTCACAGAATAACATTTCCTTATTCTTCCCCTCAATAATTCTTATTATTAAGTTTACAATATTTATTTATTTATTTTTTGTGTATGTATCCTCTATTTTTTTTTTAATTGAATAGGAACTACGTACATTAATGCAGTTCTGGGGTACAGTGTGGTGTTTTCACATACAATTTGAAACATTTCCATCAAACTGGTTAACATAGCCTTCATGTCATTTTCTTAGTTATTGTGTTAAAACATTCATATTCTACTCTTTGCAAGATTCACTTGTAAGATAAACCACAGAAGTGATCCCTCCAATCTCCCTCCCTCCAACAATTCCTCCCTCCCCTCTCCCTCCCCCCTCCTTGTATTCTTAGGCTGTTACTAGTTTATAGCTTTCATATGAAATCTATAAATTAATTTCATAATAGGGGTGTGTACATTGGATACTTTTTCTTCCATTCTTGTGATACTTGCTAAGAAGAACATTTCCCAGCTCCATCCATGTGAACATGAAGGATGTAAAGTCTCCATCTTTCTTTAAGTTTTACAGTATTTAAGGAGAGAGGGAGACACATTCACAGCCTCAGTCTGCCATCTTGGACCTGAAAAAATTTTAGAATAATATAGTTTTTTTTTTCTTTTTGGTAGATTGTATATGTATCTACTGAAGTCTAAGGAAGAAAAAAAATATTCTGGTCTGGTCTGAATAATTTTGAACATAATTTTGGAATGCATTAATCTTAGTCTCACTTCAAACTCAGATGGGCAAGAATATGATTTCATTTTTTTATAACTGAAATTAATTTGTATCGCAACCCCTTATGTTAGCAAAAAATAATGCTTTAAAAAAATTGTAATAACTGTAGTCAATTCAGGGTCACCCTAGTGAACTGAGGT
Source organism: Otolemur garnettii (assembly GCF_000181295.1). Taxonomy (NCBI): domain Eukaryota; kingdom Metazoa; phylum Chordata; class Mammalia; order Primates; family Galagidae; genus Otolemur; species Otolemur garnettii. The sequence goes on from NW_003852521.1 coordinate 3,693,143, forward strand.
TTTGCCACTTTTCTCCCTGGGATTACAGTGAAGTCCCAAGGAACATTGTATTTCAGTGGTTTGCTGTGTCAACCTGGCCTAAAGGAATGAATGCTAGACTTATACTTTATGCTTTTTGTTTGTTTGTTTTCACCAGTCTAGTCCATATTCTTATCATCTCATCTCTAGATGAAGTTAATAGTTTACACATCCTTTTCCCTTTTTGTAGGATCACCTCCACATGACCACAATTACTACATGACTGCTGGAGTAGTGATTTCCCAGAGCAGACACCACTGAGCACTCAAAAATTCCACACATGGGCCTGTGAGATTCAGCAAGTGCTCTGAACACACACGCACACATGTTTACATATTTCTGGGAAGAGGTCTTTCATTTTCATTAACCTTTTAAAATCATCTTCGACTGCTTAATTTGCCCCATTTTTCTAAGTCACCTCATTCATCATTGCACTCTACAGATGAGAAACGTATTTTCCTAGTTACTTACCTTCCCACCCATCTAGCAAACTTTATCATAATGTTTTATTAATTTCCTCACACCTTCTCACTTACCTTTGCCCTCAACTATTTCCCTAAGAAAATGTAATCCAAAGAGGCATTCATATGCTCCTACACCTTCATCTATTCATTCACCCACCTTTGACCTCCAACACTGTCTATTACTGGGAAGGAGACAGCCATGTGCCAGAAAAGCCAGTCCCCCTATTGGGGTATCCCTCACTTTCCCTTTCTTCTCAAAAAAAAAAAAAAACCCACTTTACTTTTGACATCACCAATTTTCTGTTTCTCAGATCTTTCCCTTCTGTAAGCAAACATGTTTTTGATATTTCTCCCACATAAATACAAATCACTCAACCCCCATTTTCATCACAAGGTGCCCCCCTTTTTGTTCTCCCTACAGTAAAACACCTCAAATACTTGTCCATATTCACAGCCTAGACACTTCACTTGTCCATATTCACAGCCTAGACACTTCACTTATCCATATTCACAGCCTAGACACTTCACTTGTCCATATTCACAGCCTAGACACTTCACTTGTCCACATTCAAAGCATAGACACTTCTCTCCCTGTTTTCTTGGGCCATTTCCTAACCAGCTTTCACCCACCCCATTCCACTAGTACTGTTCTTGTCAAGGTCATTGGTGACAGTTCTCTTAATGGTTTACCACATCATTCAAAGTAAAAGCCAGGGTTTGGCTAGGACCTGTGATGCCCTATGAGACTGGATTCTTCATAACCTCTCTCATCTTATCACCTACATTTTCTCATAGTGATTCTATCTACTCCAGCCAAATTGGCCTCCTCTCTGCTCTTCAAAATATCAGGTATGCCCAGTGCGTTGGCTTTTTCATGCGATAGTTCCTCTGTCTAGAATGATCTTCTCCTAGAGTATTGATGCTGTTTTTTTCACTTCCTTCGGAGATTTTTCTCAATATTCACCTTGTGACCTTGTGAGTCCTTTTCTTGGAACCTCTCCTAAAATTTCAACCTTCCTTTTAAACACTTCATTTCTTCTTTCTATGTGTTAATTTTTCTCTTCTGCACTTAACTTTCTAATACAGTATACATTTTACCCAACTAATTTTAATTACCTGTTTCCCTTAATAGGCTATAACCTCCATGAAGGCAGGAATTATGTCTGTTTTGTTCACTGCTATATCATTGGAATCTAGAACAGTGCTGGGTACATAGTAGTTTCTTATAAACACTTATCGAGTAAATCAGTAAATGGATCTGGCTTTACACTGCTGTAGCATTTGCCTCTGTTGATTATGCCTTCTTCCTGAGAGACCTGCTCCACTTCCCCCCATAACACACCCCTGCTTTCCTCCCACTTCACTTCCTTCTCTACCAGTCTTTTTTACCCATTTTGTTCCTCAGAACTCCAATCTTTTAATGTTGGAATATCCCAGTAATATAGCTTGAATAATGTATCCTAAAATTTGTATTTGGAATTCCTTAATGCCACTCTCTCAGAAGGTAAACTTACTTGGAGATAGGGTAGGTTTTTATAGAGAGAATCAATTTTAAATGAGGTTATTAGCATAGGCCCTAATCCAGTGTGATGGGTGGCATTAGGAGTCTCTCTCTCTCTCTCTCACACACACACACACACATCACACAGACCCCACATGCACAAACCACACATACATGCACACACCCACAAACCTCACACACACATCCCATACTTCCAAGCAATGCACGCACACATACACATACCACATGGACACACACACACCACATGGACAAACAGACATTATACACACACAGAATGTGGTGAGAAGATCTAGGCAGAGACATAATTCCACCAGCCAAAGACTTCCAGAAAACTCCTGAAGCCAGGGAGAAACACCAATCCAGGGAGAACCACTGTTAAGGTGCTTCCTCACAGTTCTCAGAGGAAACGAGCCCTGTCTATGGACATCACGATCCTAAACTTTTAGCTTCCAGAACTGTGAGACAATAACTTTTTGTGTCTGAGCCACGTAGTCTGTGGTGCTATATTAGGGCAGCCCCAGAAAATGAAAATGCAGAGGGATTATTTGTGGAGTTTTCAATTTCTTTTTGTTAAGTTACCTTTCTGTCTCTGGTGATCTTGTAATCACTGTTGACTTTTCAGCTTCATACCTTTAATCTGCCTGCAAGACTTTGAACCTACATTCGAGATACATTCAGACCCCACACTACCTGCTTCTGCCCTGGTGGCCGCCATCACCTGCTACCTGCTGGTGACTTACAGCAGTTGTCTCCTAGTTGGTCCACCTGCTCCACTGTTATCACCCCTTCACTGTACCCCTAGTAGAGCATCTAGAATGATCCAGTTGAAATGCAGCTCAGGCAACATCACACCTTGGATCAAAACTCTGTCATCTTGATTCTTAAGTCCTCGTGTGGGCTGTGAGGCCCTGCAAGGTCCTGTCCTTAGTGACCTCTGTGGCCTCCACTCCTGCTGGGTCCCTGCCCAGCTCACACCGCTCTGGCTGTCTGGGCATCTCTGCTGTCCAGTGTGCCAGCACTATGTCCTCATCTGTACCTGTCCCCCATCTGCTTAGAACACCCTCTCCGTTATCTACATGGCACATCACGGCATCCAGCAAATATTTTGTGAAGGAATAGTGAACAAACAGAGAAGATTCATATTAAACAGACAAAAGTAAAGCCTTTTAGTTTTACATTAAATTATGCCTCCAGGCGGCGCCTGTGGCTCAAAAGGGTAGGGCGCTGGTCCCATATGCTGGAGGTGGTAGGTTCAAACCCAGC
>NW_003852521.1:3696429-3702961 GCF_000181295.1 Otolemur garnettii
AAAAATATACCAACATCTAAGCCTCACGCTAGACTGGGTGAATGGGAACTTCTGGGGTGGGGACCCAGGCAGTGCATGTCAGCAGAGTGTGAGGCACTCTACCCAGGGGGACAGCTTGAGGCTCCATCTCAAAAAAAAAAACAGATAAAAAAAAAAAAAAAAAAGTTTAAATTATGCCTCCATTTGTTCCTTATAAGCTTCCTTTGTGCAAGTAACACCTAGACATTTTCTGTTCTCAAGTGAGTGCTCCTCGTAGAAAAGTCACCTAAGACATATTTAATCATTTGTAGAATCCGATAAGAGCAAAATCCAAAAAATTCCTATTCATGTCACCTTGTGTGAACTGCTTTGCAACTGGTGGTTTTAGATGAGTCCATCTTGATGGGGCCATTTTTTGTCCTCCTGGCAGCAGATGAAACCAAGTGAAGCTTGGCCTCATGAGGATGATGCTTTTTGATTAGTGGTTAGGGTCTCACTCCCACTTTCTGTGTATTTCTTTAAGCCTTTTAGGTGAGAAAATCCACAGACTGAGATTTCTAAAAATCCTAAATTAAATCTCTTTCCTTGTTTTATATTAATAGTTTTACTTTTATGCAAAGCATATAAATACTCAGAAAAACAAAAGAAAGCAAAACATTTTCTAGTCTCTCTTGTCAGTGACTATGTTTGTAAGACTATGTTCTAATCAAGAGTGTATCAGTTCAAAAGAATTAGTATGTAACCTTTTGTCTCTCTTTCTGCGTGCTTCTTCCTCTATCCTGTTGCCTGGAAGGAAGATAAGATGGCCGGAACTCTAGCTGCAATTTTGGATTATATGGAAAAGGCCCATACCCCAGTGGATAAGGGAGGAGATGGAAGGGAGTGAGATTAGTTCTATGGAGAACCATAGTACTAACCCTTGATGTCTTACTTCTGGGCTTATGTGAGAAAGAATTTCTCTCATATTTAAGTTACCATTATTTTAGAGTTCACATACAAATTAATAAGCTCAAATACCACAACTATCCAGTACCTAGAAGTTTAGTGCTTAAAATAAGTTACTGTTAAATTGCTTAAATGAATCAAACTAAAGAAAGAATTTGCAATGATAAAGACTTTATTTTCTATATTTGATTTCTTATAATCATTTTGGAAAAATAGTTGTGTCTCCAAATGTACTTTAACTGAAGGAAGCTGATATGACTAAGCATTATTCTAAGTGATTGTGGAAAAACTTCTGTTACTGAAAACAAGTGTTTCATTCCACTTACTTTTTACACATAACTTAACACAAGATAAGGGGAAGGTCTGAGGTCAGAAGTAGGGGTCATTTTTCTTAAGTGAAACACTAAATCACAAGAAAGCTTTTGGTGATTAGCAATCAAATGTGAGGTTTTTAATCCTCATAAAAATAACAATTGCTGGGGCAGCACCTGTGGTACAAAGAAGTAGGGTGCTGGCCCCATATACTGGAGGTAGTGGGTTCAAACCTAGCCATGGCCAGAAACTGCAAAAAATAAAAAAATAAAAAAATAACAATTACATATAAATGTGGAAATGCATAAGGTTTTCTGGAAATATTTTTGAAAGAATGTCTTTTTATCTTTACTCTTGCTGTTCTCCTAGACCTTTTGAGGTTTATTTAACACAGCGTCCTGCTTAACATTCAAGTTTAGCTGCGCTAATTATCTGTTCCTCTCTTTTGACTGGTTCCGTACACACTATAAACAAGCACATCCCTTTGCTCTCTTACCACTCTTGCAAAACATCTCATATAATTGGGAGTGACCTAGGATTCACTTATCATTAAAATATTTTTTGTTAGAAAAGATAGACAGTGTTGAAATTACAGGCATTTTATGAGTTAAAGACAAAACTTAGAACTCTCAAGTAATGTTTCCACTGTAAACATCACACACAGACAAAATAAACACAATATTCACAACACAATATATTTTATTTGATTTTCATATTGAAGTTTTTTCTTGAATTATTTATGTAGAAATCAAAATTTAATTGCTTTGTCATCATTTGTCTTTAAGAATTCTGAAAAAGAAAGAATAGTTGCCATAAGCATGAGAATATTTTTATTCACAGTGTCATGAGCATCGTAGCATCATTTATCTTAGTATCATTCACTCATCTACTGGTATGACAAACATCTGTTTGGCTTTGTCCCTTGTCAACAGCCTGCGACAGGGAATCATGTAGGACAGATCAAGAGAGCACCTTCCAGAAGGTGATAATCAGAAAGGAGCTGGAACATGGAAGGACTTTCTAATTAGTCATTAGTAAATATTCACTCGTAAGCTCACAAATGGATGACCCACAGGTCAATTCTTTGTCCTCATCAACGAATTTGTCCAAAGTTGCTCATTGAAAAAGGAAAAGAGTGGAGGACAAATCTCATAAGTGACCTCACAGTTTACAAAGCAGAGAGTGAATAATCAGTTCTCCTCTATATTCTAGAGCCTGGTACATTTCTTAATTTGATGAAGAAGGCTACTTCTTTTAATGCTTTTTTTTAATTCCAAGTAACCAGATGTGGTTAACTTTCAAAAGGGCTCGTTTGTCTGAAATGTCTGTACATGATAAGGAATTGGTGTGGGCAGCACTCTTGCCTCTCACTGTATGCACCTCTCTCAGAGATGCAAGAGTAATTGGTAGATAAAAGCAACCAATTAATCAGGTGTCACCTGTTGACTTTTGATGACTCTCTTGAAAATATTAGATAACCACACCAAAAACTGAGGTAAGACCTTGAATTGCCTTTTGACTGAGCATGGGGGGAGTTTAACCTCCTTAACTTAGTTAGGGTTAGAATCTGTCCCCTCTTCCGTGTTCTATGAATAAAATTTTATTGGAACACTGCCACTTCCATTAATTTTACACACATCTGTGGCTGCTTCCATGCCACAGTCACAGAGTTACATCATTATTCCACAAAGCTGATAGCCTTTAAATAAAAATGTGCTAACCTTTGATGTGATAATGACAAGAAATTTCTTGAAGCACTTGCCAAGTATTACAGATTTTTATGAGTTAATGTAAATATCACAAAAGAAATATGCCTTGTACCCATGTATATAGAAAATTAATTTTGATAAAAAAACTTATCACATCACAAAGGAAAAAAAATCTATGCATGTTTTCTCTACTCAAAAAAAAACTAATAAATTCTTTTGGGAATTAATGCCTACACTCACTTTATAGGTAAAACAAGCTAAATTTGACCTTTGCTGTATGAAGCCTGCTATGTTTCAAGGACTCAATTAGGCCCAAGGAATGCAATGCCTTGGTGTTTTTGTGATACTGAGTCATGTTATAATTTTGCAGTATTTCCCTGGACTTAAATTAAATGAGTTACTATCAGTCAATCATGGTACTCAAACTTAACTGAATCAAGGCAGCATGGTCAAGTCTCAGAAAGAATGCCAGTTTTTCTCATGAGTGTGAGTCAGGCTCTTCCACTGTTCATCTTGACACAAGAAAGGAGTAAGTCTGAGAAACCAGGAGTATGATTCAGATGCCAAACCCTTTGCTCAAAGTTTTACGTGAATCATTTTAAGCTGTCTAGCGGGTTTTGCTAAATGTCCTTCTCATGATGAGAAATTATTTATCCCTAAGTTGCTTCTTCCCAAGTGACTCTTACTTATTTACATAGTCAGGTGGCCGCTATAAGAACACAGTGAGAAAGTGCAGGTATACCTACCACGGGGAAACTGTCTTCAGCTTTGCTCCAGCATGCGTTTCATCAACTTTCAGGAGATTTTTTCTCACTACCATAGAACGGAGAAGGAAAATGTGCATGTTAAGGTTCTTATGAGAAAGGATCTAAAGAAGCAGTTAGGACATAATGATGCTGTCCTTTGTGCTCTGGAAAGTGTGCAGGAGCTAAACAATTGTCTCTGAGATTAGCTAGTACCCATGCATTTTTCCGTTAACTTGGAATTTCTGAAATTATTCTTATAGACTATAATCCAGTGGGCAAAGAGGATAATTTTGTCTCATCTCACCGAAAAGAATTATCCTTAATCCTCATCATACAAACAAAAATACCTGGAATAAAAACAGAGTACTTCACTGCCTAGGTACTGTGTCCAATATTTAGACAGCACAGAGAGACATAGGACTTACAGACTCTAAATAGACAAAATACCCAATAGTTGAGGGGAATTAAATGAGAGTGCTGGATATGTGCATGATCAGAGTTCCGTGTATTTCCTAATGTCTAACTGACTGTACTTTATATGCTTAAAAATCACACTTTTGATAAGAGTTGTTCCCAGATTCAGAGTAGATGTCTCTGTGATCATTTTTAACACAGATGGCATCATAGAATCAACTGGGAAGCTTTTAAAAATAATGTATGTCTAGGGCTGCACTGCCAAAGGTGCTGGATTTTTGGCAGTTTGATTTGTGTAAGGCCCAGACATCAGTAGTCTTAAAAACTCTCCAGGGTAGTCTACTGTCAGCCAAGGTGGCAAACTACCACTTCATGTAATATAGACAGAGGGAAATACAGAGAGATAGGTCTCCATACATATCTTATATTTGAGTCATTTGTAATTTCTCAGTTAAGCAGGTCTCAGTTTCCTTACCTATTGTATTTATTCAGAATTGAGTTCAAGAATTTCATTACAGCCTTTTGATTTTTAAGTCGAGAAAGACTGTCAGTGAAGATTGAATCTATTTGGCGTTTGGCTGGGGCAGGGTCTTCTGAGGTGTTCCTGCTAAGGGAAGTGAAGGAAAGGAAATCAAAATGTTTTAAAAAGAAATGATAAACACACAAATGTTCTAAATTTCTAGGAGTCGGACAAAAAGCAATACCACCACCCAACTCATGTCTATCACATACACACACACACACAAGAAAGAAAGATAACAACTAAACACAAGGATAGAGGATCAAGGAATAATCTAAAACACTATAGTGTGGCCTGGGAATGCCTTAGAACATATTCTGTATCCAGCATATAATTAAGGAAAAAAAAAAAAGGTTTGGACTATACTGAAGATCTGTTCTGCCATTGAAAGGCAACTTCTTTTAACATAAATGCTTCTTTAGAAGCTTTGATACCCTGAGCTGTGTCATGTAAATATTCAGCTATGGGCCATTTAAAGAAAGAACCCCCAAGAATTTGTTTTGAGCAGAAAGTAAAAAGCACATACTGTGATTCGTATTAATTTTCTTTTTGTGACAGGGTCTCATTCTATTTCTCTAGGTAGAGTGCTGTAGCATCACAGCTAACATCAACCTCAAACTCTGACCTTGAGCAGTCCTCTTGCCTCAGCCTCCTGAGTGGCTGGGATAACAGGCACCTGCCACAAAGCCTGCCTAGTTTTTCTATTTTTAGTTGAGATGGGGTCTCACTCTTTCACAGGCTGCTCTCAAACTCCTTAGCTCTAGCAATCCACCCACCTTAGCCTCCCAAAGTTCTAGGATTACAGGTATGAGCAACTGTGCCCAGCCTGACCTTAACATTTGCTTTCATTTTTACTATTTCTTACATATTTAGTATTTTTCAGTTAGATTCAATCTGATTGCAAGTTTATAAATGATTGCTACATAAGTAAAACAATTGTGTCTGGAGTCAATGAGTATAGCATTATCAAAAGCCATATTTCCTTAGTCTATGGGCCTGAAATATTTTATTCAAGAATACATTTAACTTTATTTAACCACTATGAACATTAGCAAAGAGTTATTAATTTTGAACAGTGTAAATAACTTGTTAAGAGTGAAAACACAGTTTGTGGGTTAAATAATTATAACATTTAGATAAGGAGAATACACTGTCTTTGCCTAACTCATTTTCCAATAAGAGACTCCAGGTATTTTTTGGCAGAAAGTTGACCCAGGAGTCTGCTAAAGGCACCAGTGAAAACTCCATCAGCATGTCCAGCACTTCTAGAACAAGGGGGAAAAGATAGCTACTATTTCATAAATGATTTTCTAGAACACTGTGTTGCCTTATTAAATAGCAGAGAAACTTACCATGAAAGCTTCTCACTAAAACTCAAGTCTAAGAGGAGGATTCTTCACACTCTAAATAGTTACTTTCTATTGACTTGTATCAAGATACATTCTATAATGCTAGCACAAGACTTTGAAAAATTAACATGAACTTTTCTAGAGGTATAGTTCAATATTATTTCCTGGTAGAATCTTTAAAAACTAATTATTTTCTACATGTATTAGTGTGAAAAATATATATAAATTAGTTTTTATGTATTTATTTCCGCTGCACTGAATAAAGACAAATGCAATGAGAAAATATCCAATTTGGGCAAGTTCAGAAACTTGTGATACCTTTTGCTATTTCTTGTGCCCAAATATTTGGAAACAAAAGCTCTTAAGATATAGGGGTTCTTGTGACATTTCAAACAATCCCTTCATCCAAATTAGGACCCTTTTATCCTTTGTCTTTACCATAGAGCTGCTCCATTTGTACTGCGCGGCTGCTGTAGGCAAACAGTTCTGTGGATGAACAACCTTAACTGTTAGACATCTTTTCTTCACGTAGAAACTCTTTCATTAGCACCATCATCA
>NW_003852521.1:3703061-3759343 GCF_000181295.1 Otolemur garnettii
CACAAGCTGCAGTGAATCCGGGTGAATAAAGCCCTGACACGTGGAAACCTGTGGTCTTATGCTATAGGAATAGCTGATGGGGAAATAAAATTAGAGCATTTTCATCTCTGAAATACATATTCTAAATTACAACTCACGCCAGCAGTTTTATAAAAATAAACTCACCTGGAATCATCAATTGGTGTTAGTACATTTTCAGATAACAAAGTTTTCAAGACATCAGTGGTTATTTTTAATGAAGTTTTCTTAGGATCATTTGCTCCTTCCCATGGTAGTTCATTCCCCAACCTGTTAGAGGAAAATATGCTAGAAAGATTATGCATTCCTTTCACAGGACATGATGCTTATGGTTTTATAATCTTTAAAAATAAGGTACTCATGGTGTACATATACCACAATTTATTAATTTACCAAGTATAGAACATAAATGTCTTATCGCAATAATTAATTAAATGTGGTGAAAGCTATATTAATTAGTTCTATGTAACTATTCCAAATTGTATAAAAAATCAATACATTATACTCCCACCCAAAAAAATAAACCTAGGTTTTTTTTTCAAGAGAAAAAAAATAAGGCACTCAAAATTCTGAGAGGTATTACCTATCTATGAATGGCATGATTTAACTTAGTGGTCCCCATGGTTAATGACAGTATAAATGGTGTTTTTTTTAATTATCCTATAAAATAGAAGTCTTATAATTTTTTTTATAAGCTGGATATACCAATCATAAGAACTACTTAATTCAGTGTTACCAGAGCATTAAGCAAAGGACACTTCCTTGGAGTACTTCACTGTACCAAGAATATCTTCACTTTGTAAAGTCAAATTTCAAAAGTGGAAATAATTTAGACAAAATAGAAACTTAAAAAAAATTAATCAGTATGAGAACCAATAGCAAGTCATGTATTTGTGACATAAAGCATCATTTATCATTTCTTCCAAACATTTCTCAAGACCTGAGTATTAACTGCTTTTCTCTCTCTAGGACCCTAAGTTTGCTTCATATGTTCCTCTGTATCAATCAAGTCCAATGAATCTTTCCATCTGTGAATGGTTACTCCATTCCAATAAATGTTGCGGTTTCTTCTGGTTTCTCATCTTGAGCATTAACACAGAAAGCACCTACAAGGTTATATTGGAAGGTTAAAAGTAGCCATGCCTTTATCTGAAATATGACTTCATTTGCAGATGCAGCACCAGCACACTATTAGAATTGTGTGTGTGTGTGTGTTTGCGATTAGGGTAAGCCTTCAAGGCATGTGTTAGCTCCTCAGCATTTGTGTATCGCTTGGTGATGTAGCAGTTGGTAGTGAGTAATAACCAGTCCTCTGTGAGTCTGGGGCCTAGCAACCAGTGCAAACTTGAGCAATCTCAGTTGTGGTTGTAGTTCTGTTGTGTGAGAACCAGTCTGATAGTCCATTCTGTTTAGATATCAAAGCAACAAAGGAAACACCTTTTAACAGATTTCCCAGAGAACATGAATAGTTGTGAGGTTATTCACTCTATTGTGTATAAGTCTGCCTTTGCAAAAAATAAGGAATGAGCAAACAAACAAACAAATAAAAGATTATTTTCCTTCTAGATACAGTGGTGCCTGTAAACTGGAAGGAAAATTCAAGCTAATGTACTTTTGTTTCTTGTTTACTCTTTAACATTGATTTATTTTATTTTAATTTATGGATGTGAAATATAGAATGCAACATAGAACAATAATGTGAAGGAATTATAGTTTAAACCAAGTACATGAAAAGTTATTCATTGGGTGTGGATAGCTCAGCAGATCAGTTAGCCCACATTCTGCCTAGAGTTATTTCTGTCCAACATGGTCTTGTACAAATTTGTCTACTCAACTGCTAATCTTAGTTATTTACTGTTTGATCTTGAAAATGAGCTAAGATGTGGTTGGCAACTACAGAGAAACTGAACTGAGAAGACTACTGATAAAACCTTATTACTTACCTAAAAGTGGTTTTGAAAAAAATAAACTCAGATACCCACTTTGCCATATTTGGAAATGTGATCCATCCTCCTGGTAAAACTAACCACGGAGGTTGTTGTCTCTCCTGCCCTGAGACTGAATTCCATGACTCCAAACAATTATGTTGACTTGATATTGAAAAGAAAAACTTGCTTAACACATCAGTAAAAACTTTAAATAAATCATATATAATTTCAAATATTTAGTTGTCCAAAATAACAAATTGGAAATTCCCATTTAGGCAAAGAAGGAAGGTTCAGCTCTGAATGGAAAGAGAACTGACTTCAGAAGGGCACTTACCTCAGAGAAGGAGGCATTGCGAGGAGAGGATTTGCCCGTGTCTGGGAGAAGAGCACACAGAAAAGTGCCAGCAGCACAAGGAGCTGGGGCTTATTTCTGGTTTCCATGTCTGTGCTTCTAAAGAGAGAGAATCCCATCAGCCCTCGCAACCACAGAGGTCACTTAGAAGGTAATTCTGAATGTTTAGCAGTAATTTCCAATGGCTCTTACAAGTTTGGAAGCGTAGTTTTCATCTGGTAGAAAGAGTTAAACTGCAATGTTACTACTTTTTAAAATCAAGACTGAATAAAAAAGAAAATAGCCAGGCATTGTGGCGGGCGCCTGTGGTCCCAGCTGTGTGGGAGGCTGAGGCAAGGGAATCACCAAAGCCCAGGAGTTGGAGTTTGCTGTGAGCGGTGTGATGCCACAGCACTCTACCATGGGCAATGGTAGAGGCACACAGTTGGCCCAAGTAGATATTAAATGCCATATGTTTGTAGTGCTAGAAATAACCCTGTGGACAATCTTTTTACAACAAACTTATAACATACAAGTTTAGCATCTTTTTGACTAAGGAAAACAGCTTTAGAAATTGATATCCTTTTGCTGTGAGCTTTTAGTATCTAACTGATATAAAACTAGGGTGCTATCTATTTAATAGCTCTTCTGTTCTTATGTGTATGTATGTATGAACATAATGTATATACACATATCAGTATGAAAAATATTTTGTATAAACTTTTTTTCTATCATAATTATAGATATTACTGGGAACTTATTTTATGAAGCCTATGTTTGAACAATTTAACTCTATTAATAGTTAAATAATAATATCCAGAATATTATTGAGTGAATATTACCATTGAGTCATATTTTTCCATAATAGAAAAAGTATATTGGGTGGCACCTGTGGCTCAAAGGAGCAGGGCGCCGGCTCCACGTACCAGAGGTTATAGGTTCAAACCCAACTCTGGCCCAAAAAACTGCAAATAAATAAATAAATAAATAAATAAATAAAAAGCATATTAAAATCCAAGTTTGTATTTAGTGCTCTTAATCCATTCACATATTTTATTTCTGAATATTTTCTATAGTAAAACTTAAGAATTCAAGTTCTGTTTTCTTGCTTCTTATACAAATCACAGCACTTAAACTTAACATACCGAAAAAAACACATTGTAGGTTGACTTATAAAAAAATACAGCACTTTCAAAATAAGTTGAAAACTTCAAAAAAATACACCCACTGAACTCTTCTATCTAAAATCATATATAAGCAAGCAAACATCAACTGAATGCATTGTTTTTTAAAATCTGTTTTAAATAAAAGAATTAACAGGGTAAAGCAACTTACAACCAAAAACATTCAGAAAATCTATTTATATAAGAGAAATTGAGGTATTTCTCTTCGTACCAAGTGACTTGAGAAACTTGAATTTTTCCTATTGAAAAAGAGAAACACTGTGAAATTCTATTCAAGACATAGAAAAATTCAGTCTATTGTGAGAAAAGTTCCAGAGGCAGGGGGGTAAAGGAAGAAAGGTAAAGATTTCACTTACCTTTCTGAGGAGGGTCCTGGAGAGTGTGGGAGCTGTCCTGGTGCTGAAGTCCCAGCAGGAGGAGGAAGCCTCCGCCAATTCTCTGCCCTCAGTCCTGCCTAAAGGTTGCTGTTACTGCCGCCTACTGCTCTTGACTCTACCCTTGACCAGCCTTTCAAACCCCGTCCTTTTATAGGGCTTATACTTAGGGCTGAGCAATCACAAAGCTCTCTAAAAGACGTCACAGGATGATGGCCTTGAGATGAATAGGACTACAGGTTCTTATTTAATTGTCATTGTGTCTTATTTATATAAATTTATAGTGAGTAACTTCAAGATGAGAGATAAGAAGATATTTACTCTTTTTTGTGTGGGGGGTATGTAGTCTCATTTTGTCACCCTCAGTAGAATACTGTGGCGTCACAGCTCACAGCAACCTCAAACTCTTGGTCTTAAGCGATCCTCTTGCCTCAGCCTCCCGAGTACTGAAATTACAGGTGCCCACCACAATGCCTGGCTATTTTTAGAGGCAGGGGCCTTGCTCTGTTTCTAAATCCTGAGCTCAGGCAATCCACTCCCCTTGGCCTCCCAAAATTTCCTTTTTTTAAACAAGAAAAGGTACCAAGTTTAAGATGAAATGTTTTAATCTTTAATTAGTCATAATAAAATAAGAATATGATTATAGTGTCATAGCTAGGGCTATATTCTTATTTTCCTATATAAGAATTCTTATGTTCTTTCAGAAAATAAGGACTTTATGTGTAGGAACAAATGCTAGGGGCAACAATCACTTCTGTTCATCATGCTTATAAATGTATAATTATTCTTTATGACAAGACATCAATTCTTATAGTGCCATTTCTATTTTTAATGCTATTTATGTATAGCCTGATTTAATATTCCTGAAATCTATCATAATTTTACAAATAACTTTTCACCTCTCTATTATTAGACTTTTTTGGTACAAATCCTAGGATAAAATTTTCAGAAAGTCTCTAACATAATAAAATATGCACACTGTTTTAGAAAGCAACAAACGTATGCTATTTCATATTTGTACAAAATGTTATAATTCTCAATGTCCTTTCACATACATTGTATCAAATGACCCCCCCTAATGAATTGTCATCAGATTGTGTATCTCAAGGGATTTAATTATTATTCCTTTTTAAAGATTATTCTTATTTTAACAAATTCTTGCACTATATGTAACAGAATCATTTTATTTTCTGTGTGCAACCCCAGCACACACACATGTGCACCATTTTTTGTACACTTCTGACGCAGTCACCTGACAGTTGGTTTCCAAGAATTAGTTGGGATGCATTTATATAGTACTTTGCCAGATACATGTATAACTTCTGTTTGTGGGTTTTTCATTCAAAATAGCCTAGCACACATCCAATCAAGTTTTAAAGTAAAAAATGCAGCCATTTGAAAAGTTTTATAACAGAAAACTAAAATGCTATCTTTTCTTTTATTTGAAAAATATGTTTTTTTAATAGTTTTGTTTGTAAGTTTCACACAGAAGAATGGCTCTAAAGTTTTCTTTCTTTCTTTAAGATGTTTGTATCTATTCACTTTATTCAAAGTCAGACTAATCCAGTAAAGGAATATCCTACTATGCTTAATCATATTTTCTAATCCAGTTACAGGAAAAATTAAATGAATAAAAATTTCGAAATGTCTGGAAATTTGCTTCCCAGTTGAAGGCTCTGAATTAACCAGCATTCCTATGGCTTAATTCCAGGAAATCTTTTTTTACATCATTATCACAAACTAAAGGTTTAAGTGGTTCTCATATGAAATTTTTTTGGTCTTAGCTCCTCATCACCCAATTCTAAGTTCATCTAGAAAGTTAGCTGATAGAGAGTCACAGACCAATCAATGGTGAATGATAAGCAGAAAAGGGTTTTTTAAAAAGACATAAAAGTTGAGTATTATTTGGTCTAAGCAAGCATTTGCTATTCATAAAGAGTAATTGTAGTAGATTTTTTCAAGAGTAAAGACAATTTCCCCTACTGTAATAAGTAAAAAGAAAAGTAAAAGGAAATAATTCATTTTTATTACCTCTGGAGAAAAATAAGCTGAATCAAAGAAGTATATTTTTCTTATGAATTTAAACTAGAAACCAAAAGTTTCAAAATGGAATCACAGCACCATCTGCAGGTTCAAACTCCTATTTCACTGATTTTATAAAAATTGTTTCTTTTCTTTTTCTTTTTTAAGAAAATGGAGTGTAAACCAGAGGGCTTTTATACAACACCAAAGGATGCTTCCAGAAAAATAAACATAAGAAAATGTACTGTGGATAAATTTATCCCGAACATCTTGTTCCTATAAAACTTAGTAAATACAAAACCACAAATGTGAATTTACTGTTTGAATTTGCTTTTCCTTACTTTGACATATCCTTCCATCATTTGCCCGTAATATATAGCAAAATTCATTTTCTACCTTAAGGCCTGTGACTTACGGTGATACAAGGGAAACTATCCTCACTCATTTATACGGGTAGATAAAACCTTCTAGATCCTTCATTTACAAATAAGTAAACTGGCATCCAAAAAGGTTAACTAAATTTTTGCCAGCTCATTTTTCTGTTTTTTGATAAATAAGGATATAAAGCCAGGTCTTCTGATCTCCATTTGGCATTCTTTTCAATAAGTGCTAGTAATGTTCCATAATTGTTACTATCACCATTATTGATGCTAACAGATCAGATAAGGAAATTGAATGATCATCAAAATATTGACAACTCTGACCCTTTTCACTAACGGAACCAAGGGCAGGGAAAGAAAATGAACATTTTAAACTAAAACATACTTGGTATAGAAAATTAGGTGGAAGGAATTTTCAAGCTCAGGAGATTAACAGGATTCAGATTTGCCATTTCTTTCTTTAGTGAAAGAGCTTCCTATTGTGGATGATATGCATTGACCCTGTTCTCTTCTGCCTTTTCATGTGACAGCTTTGCCTGCCTAACTCCTCCTATTGCACACCCATTCTTGAGACCTGTCACTGCTCACCTCCTGGAGAGGTGGGTCTAGATCAGAGATCTGGAAAGTACTGGCTGTGAGCCAAATAGGCCCATCCCCTCGATTTTTACATCTCTGGAGGTAAGAATGGTATCTGTCTTTAAAACTATTTTTAAATAGTTTTAAAAATTAAAAGAAGAATAATATTTTATGAAAAATGAAAACTATAAAATATATGTGTCAGTGTCTATAAATAAAGTTGTATTGTACCATAGGAAAGCTCCTACTAAATGTGTTCTGTATGGCTGCTTTTGTGTTTCAATGGCAACACTGAATAATTGCAACAAAGACTTAAAGATTTCAAAGGCTAAAATATTTACTATTCTTATAAAAACAGTTTTTAGTCTCTGGTCTAGGATCTCCAGTTTGAAAGATATTGAAAACAACACATTTGGCTTCATATTCTTAAGTCCAATAGCTTGCATATTTTTATTAGGAATTATACATTTGGTGTATCTATCTAATGTATAATATAAGTATTATATATTGTTTAAAATATATGTGCATATATACATAATGTACTTTTACTAAAAGTACACATTTACATGAGATGTATATATATTTGTATAATACATTGAAAATTTATATGTTTAAAGCATATGTACTAGAGGACATATTAAAAACACATATATGCCCATTCATGTTTTAACTTAGAAAATTTGTATTTTTTTCAGAATTTTGTAGTTTTGTCATATTAGTGATTTGATGAAAGTAATGTTATAATAATGGTCATTTCCCCCTGTTTAGTTATCAATTAGAATTCATTTTAGACTCTAAAAAATCTTAACAAATATTAAGCAACTGGACCATAATGATCGAAATGGTATGACTGACGACAACCTCTCCCTTAGCTCCAAGGCATCATTTCCCATCCCATTTACTGGGATTATCAATGATCTTGAGTTTCCTATGACAGTGGTTTGTAGAGGAGCCTGCCTGAGGCTCTGTAGCTCACTGAGTATCAGAAACAGTTCCACGGAGGCCCTGGGATTCAGACTGACAACTCTGAGCTCCATCCTAGAATGGAGTGCGCAGGCAGAGTGTGCTTGGCCACCCTGCCTCCCTTCGCCCCTTGTTCTTCAGCTGTTCTAGCTGCTCTCCAGTTTCTCCCCACAGGCTTCTCATTCCCTGGCTCTCAGTCAGTCAGCCTGTTTCTATCATTTTGCCCCAGCTCTGTGACCTCACTGTACACCTGAGTTTTAGCTTGTTCTTAGGACAGGTCTGCTGCCACAGGCCTTCCTTCCAGCTGCCCCCTCTGCTCAGTCTTCTCCATTTGTCTCTTTGGATCCTCTGTCTGCTTTTCTCCACACCCCTGTAACCTTTAGGGACTGCAACATCCAGGCCCTATGGACTTCTGGCTTCTGGTTGGACTCATCCAAAGAGAGGCACTGGCTGAAAATCAAAGAGACAAAATAGGAGAAAAAAGAGATCTCTAGGTACTCCCTTCAACCCCCAGCATGGTTTGAAAGATCCCTGGCGGCCCCTCTCCTGCATCCCTAGATATGCCAACAGCTTCCTGCAGAGGTTGGTCCGTGGGTTCTTTGCCATCTCGTTACTTTTGATATATGTATGAAACTCTCCTCAGTCCATATTAAACTGTTCTTAATTAACCTTTGGAGGGTGCCACTTGCATCCTTCCTAGCCACTTTCTGGTGTACTCTCTCTCTCTTCTGTACCCACCCAGTTTCTTCTTAGGAACATCTAGTTTGAGGACTACATGGCTACAGAAGGCCTGTACATTTTTAAAGTTTTAATATTTTTGACTTAAGTTGGTAGAATCCTTAAAGTAATCAATGTGTAAGCTTGAAGGAAAGTCACCCTTGCCCTAAGCATGTCCATCTAATTAATGAGCAAGTGTTTTTTGAAGATTGTGGTTGAAACACAACTAAATTAGAAGTGCATTCAAGCCCTTGAACTACTCATCTCCCTCCAGAAAAAGGCTGGGCCTTTCAGCCGTAGACGCCATCTTCCAGTAATTCACCAAAACGACAAACACAAAGGGAAAAAGGAGAGGCACCCGATACATGTTCTCTGGGCCTTTTAGAAAACATGGAGTTGTTCCTTTGGCCACATACATGCGAATCCACAAGAAAGGTGATATTGTAGACATCAAGGGAATGGGTACTGTTCAAAAAGGCATGCCACACAAATGTTACCACGGCAGGACTGGAAAAGTCTACAGTGTTACCCAGCATGCTGTTGGCATTGTTGTAAACAAACAAGTTAAGGGCAAGATTCTTGCCAAGTGGATTAATGTTCATATTGAGCATATTAAGCACTCTAAGAGCTGAGTTAGCTTCCTGAAACGTGTTAAGGAAAATGATCAGAAAAAGAACGAAGCCAAAGAGAAAGGTACCTGGGTTCAACTGAAGCGCCAGCCTGCTCCACCCAGAGAAGCCCACTTTGTGAGAACCAAGAGAAAGGAGCCTGAGCTCCTGGAATCCATTCCCTATGAATTCATGGCATAAAGCATATAACATAGCACACAGGAGTACCAGTGGACCCATGCTTTTAGGTACAAGAACCTATTTATTCCCCATGAGCTCATGGCATAATAGGTGTACAGCATAGCACACAGGATTACCAATTAGACCCCATGTAACAGTGATACAAGGTGCTGGAACCTATTTCCCATGAATTCAAAAGTCAATCAATGCTATGTCACATTCAATGGCAAGGTGCCTCCCTGAGCTACTGGAGCCTCTTCCCTATGAATTCATGGGATAGTAGTTAAAAATAATAGCTTACTGCTGCAGTAAAAATGTTTCTTGTTCCACTACAAATGTGATTTTTTTTTTGCTGCAAAGAATTATTAAACCAAATTTTAATGTATCAAAAAAAAAAAAAAGAAAGAAAGAAAGAAAAGAAAAAGAAGGTGGACCCATTGCTGATACAAGTCCAGAGGAAAGGTCAAGAGGCTGTCACAAGTCACAAGCTAGACACCAAACCCAGATGGAGGTCTTAACAGGAGGAGCAGAATAGCCCCGGGGAAGAGACCTGAGGACAACATGGTCCCCACCTCTCCATGGCTTCTGGTGCCGGACCCCTTGGGAAAGAAACTCACAGTCTGGAAAGTAGAAGCTCTGGGTGGCTATTATAATTTTTTTCTTAATGATTCTCGTATCCTGTGTGTATAGTCCTTTCACTATACTTCTCAGTCTTGGAGACTGTTCTAACTTCTGACTCATAAAACCATAATTTTCAGCTAGATAGAATTTCAGGAAATTTAGTCTGATCACTTTGTTTAGAGAAATTAAAATTCCATACCCCAAAGAGGTTCGTGACTTCCAGTGAGTAGCAGAACTGAGATGGGGATTTCTCTTTTCTCTACTCAAGTGGATTAGGAAGCCAGTAAATTTGAAGCCCACAGAATAGAGGGTGTGTTGTGTAACCCCAAGCGATAGGGAAAAGTGGGGAGAGGATGAGTCTGCCTTCCTGCTGTGGTCATCTGGCTTTACTATTGATGCTTGATTAATGTGTACTGATGATGTTAATAGGCAGTTGAGTCCAGTGACTGACATTTGTTTGATAATAGTTCTTATCCTAAATAATAACCAAATGAGTTACTGTCTCTGTTGGTGAGAGGCATGAGAACAGAACAGAACAGCTTCCTAGGACCGTGCTACTCTCTGCCTTCCCACGGTGCCTCACAGAGTCTACAGTTACTCTGTCTCAAAACAAAGCACCACACAGGGAAAAGGGAAGCCTGGTTTTTCTATGGAAATAATGCAGAGGTTAAGTATTAGACAGGAAAAGCATGTAATACTTCTTTCTTCTCTCCATACACTAGAACTATTTTTGGCATTTTTGCTGGGAAAGCAATGAGAATTAGACATTTTGAAGTTATCCATATTTCTACGCATAGCCGTCAATGGCCTCTGACAACCATATACTTGGGAATTCTTGTAATTTAAGGAAGGGAAATGAAATGTGGGATTCTGAGACTTTTGCATGACCAAACTGAGGAGTCTCCAAAGAAGGCCAGGTCTCCTGTACAAACTAGACACATTCTCCAAGGCTTCTTTCCTCCAAGCTCCTTGCCACAGTGCTGCTAAAGTACACAGTTCTCCCAAAGTGTCTCTGATCACACACTTTGTAAAACCTTCCTCTGAGTCCCTGTTTCTCATAAACTAATGTCTCAACCTAGTCCCAGACTTACAAGCTAGGCTCACCCTGCTCCCATCAGTGTACACAATAAAGAAACCATTTCTAGTATTGAGGGGAGGAAAAGAGAAATATAACATTGTCAATATAATTTTATTATTTTTTTGAGATTGTCCTTTGTATACAAAATAAAAGGGGCTAAATGTAAGCCCCAAATTGCAAATAGGAACTATATTTTTGGAGTTAGCCAGTGATAATATTTTCTCTTTCTCTTTTTCTCTATTTCTCCAGATTTTATTACTGAGTTTAAGCTGCTTTTAATTGAAATGATTCTTTTTCTATAATATCAGAAAAAATGAAGTTGTGCCTCATATTTGGAATTCTATGATGCATTATTTATTTTCTAACATGGTGATAAAATCAAAACTAATTTTCTGATATGAAATTTTATGTTTTCTCTCACAGTTAAAATGGTAATGTCTTACTTGTTAGTCTGAAATTCTAAAATACTCAACAAAGGGCAGCTGAATTTCCTAATCCTTTTGAGTTTGTTTTATTTGTTTTAAGCACCTAGAAAACACTGTATTAAGGATTAATTTGCATGTCCTGGTTTTCTATTCAGGTCCAGATGTCTATGTCTCTATTTTTGTGTGAGTACCATGCTGTTTTGATCACTGTGGCCTTGTAGTACAACCTAAAGTCTGGTAGGTTGATACCCCCAGTTTTGTTTTTATTATTAAGAATTGCCTTAGCTATACAGGTTTTTTTCTGGTCTCATACAAATTGAAGAATTATTTTTTTCCAATTTTTGAAAGTGTGATGTTGGTATTTTAATAGGGTTGGCATTGAATCTGTAGATTGCTTTGAGAAGTGTAGACATGTAATCCCAGTAAGAATGGCCCACATTACAAAATCTCAAAACCGCAGATGCTGGTGTAGATGTAGAGAGAAGAGAACACTTTTACACTGCTGATGGGACTGCAAACTAATACACACTTTTTGGAAGGAAGTATGGAGAACTCTCAAGGAACTCAAAGTAGATCACATTTGATTCTGTAATCCCATTATGGGGCATCTACCCAGAAGAAAAAAAATCCTTTTATCATAAGGGCACTTGCACTAGACTATTCATCACAGCTCAATTATAATCACCAAAATGTGGAAATAGCCTAAATACCCACCAACCCAGGAATGGACTAGAAGGCTGTGGTATATGTATGCCAGGGAATATTATACAGCCACTAAGAAAGATGGAGACTTCACACCCTTTGTATTAACCTGGATGGAAGTGGAACACATTATTCTTAGTAAAGCATCACAAGACTGGAGAAGCAAGAATCCAATGTACTCAATTCTGATATGAGGACAATTAATGACCTAGTACACAGTGGGGGTTGGAGGAGGGGAGAGTAGAGAGAGGGATGGAAGGAGGTGGGTGGGGAGTCACTATATGTGACATACCTTTTGGAGGTGGGACACAATTATAAGAGGAACTTTACCTAACAAATACAATCAATATAAACCTGGTTCTTTGATTTTTTTTTTTTTTTTTTGCCTGGAGCTGTGGGTCAGTGTGCACTGGGAGGATGCAGGGTGCTAGTTGCTGTATGTGAACTGGAACAGCAGGGCAGAGATCTGACAGGCTAGGCAAATCTTGTGAGGGCCTCTGGTTGGAGCCTCTGGTGGGAACCATGGGCTGTGGCCGCAGCTGCAGCCAGGAACCCTGGAAGTCCGGGACATGAAGAAGCCTTTTTGCAGCTTTTGGTTTTCAGGGAAGTACAGTGAGTGGATTTCCTGGAAGAGTGTGCAAATCTGAACAGTACATAGCGGCCAGATTTGAGGGTGGGTTGGAGCAGATTTGCTACCAATTTGGTAGCGGTAAAGATGGCCATTCTGGGAAGGTCCCCTCAGCAAGGGGTTGGCCATTATGACCTTCACGAGAAGGTTGTAAAGCTTGGCCCCCTGTGGGAACATAACCATTTTAGTTCTGCCTGCTAGGATTGGTCCTCTAGTCATGACGGGCTCAGGGACTCCAGCACCCCATGAGAATTGTTGTCTGGGGGCACGGTGAGTTTTGCCCCTGAAGGATTCTGGAGAGATCTGAGTTCCCAACCTAGCAGAACCCTGAATGCTGAGGAAATAATCAAGTAATCACTGTGGACAATTAAGTTGGGGATCTGGTCTATATATACCTAGATTCTAGAGACAGGTTATCAGCTGTATTGTCTGTCCCCTTAAACTATAGAACCACCTGATGTCCCAGCAATATATTACAACACAAATATATTTCTACTAAAGTCAGACCCTCCTGCTTTTTACTTTGCTTACTTTTTCTCTTTTATTCTTTGTTAGGATTTTCTTTTCTTTCTTTCTTTCTTTCTTTTTTTTTTTTTTTTTTTTTGGTTGTTGTTCTTTGGTTTATTTGTTACTGAGTTGCTTATTTTTGGTAGAGCTTTTCAATATTTTGCATTGATGTGTTTTGCTTCTTGCTTATTTGTATGGTTGGTTCTGTTCTAAACTTCTTTTTTTACTTTCATCAAGAGCTATATTTTTTGGTTACAGTATTTTAACCTCATTTATTCTCTCTCCATATTTCACTCCAGTACATTCTCTCTTTGGACAGAGACTCTTCTACTTTTCTCATCTCTCCCACAATAGTTGCTTCTACAACAGCTAAGATATTCCCTCCATTTTTCTTGTCTTTCTCCTTTCCTTCTTTACTCCACCCTCTCACTCTTCTATTAGATATAATGGTATTTTTAACTTCCTTTATCTATTCTTATCTTGATATTATTTCTTTCTTTCTTTTTATTTTTCTTTGTGTGTGTGTGTCTGTGGAGAGCTGGGAGGACACAGCTGTGGTCTGGCTCAAAGGGGTAAGAGACCTTTCTACCTCTGGTCCTAGGAAGATAGTATTGGCAAGACCACACTGCAGAATTTTTCTATTTAGTTTTCATTCTCACTTAATTATTCCTTAGTATTTTCTGTTTTTTCTCTTTTCCTTCTCTTCCTAGTTTTGGCACAGGAAGAGTCCGGTTCCACCCAAGCTGGTAAGGACTGTCTGATTTCAAGGAACCCTCCTAGTCAGCCCACTCAAAACCCTTGAGTTACAAGTGTGGCTATCACTGTCCTGATCAATACCATTTCTTCTGTCACTCTCAGCCTCTTTTCCTGATCTCCTTCTCTTTTGTTGTCCAAGTTTTTTTTTCTACTGTTATTCCTCCTTTACTTCTTTCTTTCCTTCTTTTTCTTTTCTTTTCCTCTTTCCTTCTTTTTTACTCTGTCTTCCTTTACCCCTTGTTTCTCCCTGGCTACTCCTTACTTTTCTCCTCATTTTGGAATTACACCAAGAGGTCTTCTCATCACATAAACTCTGAGACAAGGTCCTTTGAAGCAAAGGAGGAACTGAGAAGTAAAAAGATGCACAAAGAAGTGAATAAGAAGAAAGCACACGTGAGGAGGAATCAACAGAACAATTTAGGCACCATGAAAAACCAAGATAGAGCAACTCCTTTAAGGGACCATGAGGCAACTTTTACAGAAGACTCAGCCCATAAAGAATTAATAGATATGATAGAAAGGGAATTTAAAATATGGATTATTAGGACAATAAAGGGAATGGATGAGAAAATAGAACCAAAAGTTGAATGAGAAATATCTAGAATGTAGAAAAGACAAAGATGAGGCTAAGGAAATGAAGGAGACAATCAAGGAATGTGAAGAAGAAGCAGAAAGTATCAAAAATAGATTAGACCGGCTCGGTGCCTATAGCTCAACCGGCTAAGGCGTCAGCCACGTACACCTAAGGTGGCGGGTTCGAATCCCCAGCCCGGACCCGCCAAACAACAATGACGGCTGCAACCAAAAAATAGCCGGGCGTTGTGGCGGGCGCCTGTGGTCCCAGCTACTCGGGAGGCGGAGGCAGGAGACTCGCTTGAGCCCAGGAGTTGGAGGTTGCTGTGAGCTGTAATGCCACGGCACTCTACCCAGGGGGACAGCTTGAGGCTCTGTCTCAAAAAAAAAAAATAGATTAGACCACAGAGAAGAAAGAACATCGTTAGAGAATAAAGTCTTTGAGTTGACACAGGTAGTTATAGAGTCAGAAAAGAAGAGAAAGAAAGCAGAAAAGGAGCTTAGACAAGTATGAGACTCCATGAAGCATTCAAATATATAGATAATAGGAATCCCTGAAGGGGAAGAAGATTGTCTCAAAGGTATGGAAGCCCTACTGTAGACTATAATAAATGAAAACTTTCCAAGTTTTACTAAAGTTCCTGCCACACTCCTTTCAGATGGATATCAAACTCCAGGTCATCTCAACTCTAATAGAGCCTCTCCAAGGCACATTGTAATGAACCTGTCCAAAGTCAAGATGAAGATAAAAATTCTGCAAGCAGCTAGGAATAATTGCCAATTGACCTACTAAGGCAGAGCCATTAGGATGATAGCAGACTTTTATTTCTTTTTTTTTTTTTTTTTTTTTGCGATTTTTGGCCAGGGGTGGGTTTGAACCCACCACCTCCGGTGTATGGGGCTGGCACCTTACTCCTTTGAGCCACAGGTGCTGCCTGATAGCAGACTTTTCATCTGAAACTTTCCAAGCTATAAAATCTTGGTCATCCACGTTCAGCATCCTTAAACAAAATATTTTCATCCAAGAATCCTGTATCCTGCTAACATTGGCTTCAAAACTGATGGAGAAATCAGATCTTTTGCAGACATACAGAACACATCATCCCAAACCAAAAGAAAATACTTTTTTCATGCCATCAGCTCATGGCACATACTTCAAAATCGATCACATCCTAGGATACAAATCAAATCTCAACAATATTAAAGGAATAGAAATTATGCCGTGTCTCTTCTCAGACCACAAGGCTACAAAGGTGAAGTTCAACTCCAACAAAAATGTTCATCCCCACACCAAGTCTTTGAAATTAAACAACCTCCTTCTGAATGATAGTTGGGTTCAAGAAGAGATAAAAGAGGAATTTGTTAATTTCCTCAAATATAACAAAAATGAAGACACAAGTTACCAAAACTTATAGAGCAAAAGCAGTCCTGAGAGGAAAATTTATTGCACTGGATGTCTACCTTCAAAAAACAGAAAATGAGCAAATCAGGACACTCACAAACCATCTTAAGGAATTGAAAAAAGAAGAATGATCTAGCCTTAAAACCAGCAGAAGAAAAGAAATAGCCTAAATTAAATAATAGATTAATGAAATTGAAAAAAGTTATTCAGAAAATCAACAAATCAAAAAGTTGGTTCTTTGAAAAAGTAAATGAAATATATAAGCTTTTGGCCAGACTAACTAGAAACAGAAAAGCAAAATATCTAGTAACCCCAATCGGGAACAATAAAGGGAAAATAACAAAAGATGCCACAGAGACACAAGTGATTAATTCTGAGTACCACAAGAAACTCTATGCCCAGAAATTCAACAATGTGGAGGAAATCCATCAATACTTGGAATCATACTCTCTCCCTAAACTTAATCAAGAAGAAATAGGTCTTCTGAACAGACCGATTTCAATCACCAAGATCAAAGGAACAATAAAAAAATCTCCCAACAAAAAAATGCCCTGGTTTAGATGGCTTCACTCTAGAATTCTACCAAACCTTTAAAGAAAAGCTTATTCCCATACTGCAGAAATTATTCCAAAAAATTGAGGAGAATGGAATCTTCCCCAACACATTCTATGAAGCAAACATCACCCTGATCCCAAAACCCAGGAAAGATCCAACTAAAAAGAAGAACTAGAGACCAATTTCACTAATGAATATAGATGCAAAAGTTGTCAATAAAATTCTACCCAATAGATTACAGCTTATCATTAAAAACATCATACATCATGATCAAGTAGGTTTCATCCCAGGGATGCAAGGCTATTTTAACATATGCAAGTTCATAAACATTATTAACCATATCAACAGAAGCAAAAACAAAGACCATATTATCCTCTCAATAGCTGCAGAAAAAGGCATTTGATAAAATTCAATATTCATTTCTAATTAGAATTCTGAAGAATATAGACATAGGTGGCACATTTCTTAAACTAACTGAAGTTTAACAACAAACTCACAGCTAATATTATATTGAATGGAGTAAAACGGAAAGTTTTTCCAGTCAGAACTGGAACAAGACAGGGATATTCTCTATCACCACTATTATTCAACATAGTGCTGGAAGTTCTGACCAATATATTCAGGCAAAAGAAGGTAATAAAGGGCATCCAAATGGTGGCAGAGGATGTGAAACTCTCCCTCTTTGTGGACAATATGAGCTTATAGTTCATTGTACCCAATAGGCAAGTTTATCCCACACTTCCCCTCTCACTATTGCCCCTTCTTGGTTTCCAGTGACATCTTGTACACAGCATTTGGTTCCCACTTATAGGAACATACAATGTTTGGTTTTCCATTTCTGAGATACCTCACTCAGGATAGTGGTCTCCTGTTTCATCCAAGTTGCTCCAAATGACATTATCTCACTCTCTTTTATGACTGAGGAGTACTCTTTGGTATAAATGGAGAACATTTTCTTAATCCATTTGTGAATTGATGGGCACTTAGGTTGGTTCCATATCTTTGCAGTTGTGAATTGTGCTGCAATAAACATTCAGGTGCAGGTGTCTTTTGAATAAAATGATTTCTATTCCCTTGGATAGATACCAAGAAGTGGGATTGCTGAATTGAATGGTAGGTCTACATTTATTTCTTTGAGGAATCTCCATACATTTTTCCATAGAAAACAAATTTGCAATGCTTCCAACAGTGTGAAAACATTCCCTTCTCTCTGCACCAACACCAGCAAGTATTGATTCTTAACTTTAATACCTGCCATTCTGATAGAGGTAAGGTATCTCATTGAAGTTTTAATTTGCATTTCTGTAATGGTAAGTGATGCTGAGCATTTTTCATATGTTGATAGACTCTTTCTATATCTTCTTTTCAAAAAATTCTTTTCATGTCTTTTACAACTTTTTCTTTTTTATTTTATTTTTTATTAAATCATAACTGTGTACATTTATGGGTACAATGTACTGATTTTATTTTATTTTATTTATTTATTATTTTTGAGACCGAGCCTCAAGCTCTCCCCCTGGGTAGAGTGCTGTGGCATCACAGCTCACAGCAACCTCCAACTCCTGGGCTCAAGCGAGTCTCCTGCCTCAGCCTCCCAAGTAGCTGGGACCACAGGCACCCACAACGCCTGGCTATTTTTTGGTTGCAGCCATCATTGTTGTTTGGCAGGCCTGGGATGGATTCGAACCTGCCACCTTAGGTGTACATGGCTAGTGCCTTAGCCACTTGAGCCACAGGTGCCGAGCCCTGATTTTATATACAATGTGGAATGCTTACTATACATTTTGCCCACTTTTTAATGAGGCTGTTTATTTTTATCTTAATGATTTGTGTTCTCTGTAGATTCTGTGTATGAGTCCTTTAATGGATACATAGTTTCCAATTATTTTCTCTCATTTATGGTTGTCTATTCACTCTTTTGATTACTTCCTTTGCCTTGCAGAAGCTTTTTAATTTAATTAAGCCTCACTCATTTATTCCTGTGACTGCTCTATTTGCCTTGTGCTCTTGATCATAATTTTTTCACCAAGGCCATTGTCTAGAAGAGTTTTTACTAAGTTTTATTCTAGAATTTTTAGGTTTCATGTCTTACACTTAAGTCTCTTATACATCTTGAATTAAT
Organism: Otolemur garnettii; assembly: GCF_000181295.1. Lineage (NCBI taxonomy): Eukaryota > Metazoa > Chordata > Mammalia > Primates > Galagidae > Otolemur > Otolemur garnettii. The sequence goes on from NW_003852521.1 coordinate 3,721,712, forward strand.
GTTTACATATGGTAATAGATAGGGATCCTATTTCATTCTTCTGCATGTGGCTGTCCAATTTTCCCAGTAACAATTATTGAACAGAATTTCCTTTCCCCAGTGTATGTTTTTGTGTGCTTTGTTGAAGATAAGTTAATTGTAGCTATACAGTTTTATTTCTGGGTTCTCTATTCTGTTCCATTGGTTTATGTCTGTACTTTTATAATAGTACCTGACATTTTTGATTACTATAGCTTTCTAGTATAATTTGAAATCAGGTGATGGGATTCTTTCAGATTTGTTCTTTTTATATAGGATTGCTTTAGCTGTATGGGATCTTTCGTGGTTTCAGAGGAAGCTTAGAATTATTTTGTCTATGTCTGTGAAATAAGAGGTTGGCATTATGATGGGAATTACATTAAAGCTGGAAATCACTCTGGACAGTATGGGCATAGTTATGACATTGAGTCTGCCAATCCATGAGCCAAAAGATGTTATTTGTTTGCATCTTCTTCAATTACTTTTATCAGTTTTCTGTAGTTCTCCTAATAAAGATCTTTCACCTCCTTTGTCAAGAATATTCCTAGGTATTATCTTATCTTTTCTATTTTTTTCTTTCCTTTTTTAATATATACATATATATATATACATAATATATACATATATATATTATGTATATGTGTGTGTGTGTGTGTGTGTGTGTGTGTGTACATATTGTTTTCCAGTAAAGGTCTTGATTTGTCTCCCAGGCTAGCATGCAGTGACATCATCTCATAGCTCACAGCAACCTCAAACCCCTGGATTCAAGTGATCCTCCTACCTCAGCCTTTCAAGTTGCTGGGACGATAGGGCACAACATCATGTTCAGCTGATTATTGTATTTTTGTAGAGATAGGTTCTCGCTCTTGCTTAGGCTGGTCCTAAACTTCTGGCCTCAAGCAGTCTTACTGTGTTGGACTCCCAAATTGCTAGGTTTACCTGTATCAGCCACTATGCCTGAATAACAGGTGTTTTATTTTCTGTGCAGCTACGGGGAGAGTCCTTGATTTCACTCTCTGTTTGACTGTTATTTGTATATGCCTGAGAATTTACTGAATTTATTTGTCAATTCTAGGTGTCTTTTGATGCCGTCTTTAGGGTTTTCTAGATACAAAACCATATCTTCTGCAAACAGGGATAGTTCCATATTACTCTGAATGATTATTCTTTGTAACTCTTTATTCATTTTGCATCTTTGACTGACTGTCTTAGTCAAAAGCCTTGCCTTCAGGTTCTTTCTTCTTCTTAATCTAGTCTGTTGTTACTAGACAGACTTTCATGTAATTCCCTAAATGGATTTTTCATATCTTTAAGTTCTTCTATTTCTTCTTTTCTAGCCTGAGACTTTCCTGAATTTTTTTTGTCATTTCTATGAGTCTTTTGGTTCAAAATCATATCTTCCACAAATAGCAATAGTTCCTTATAATTGTTTATTTATTCTTTGTTACTTTTTTCTTTTTGCATCTTTGACTGACTATATTAGTCAAAAGCTTTGCCTCAGGCTCTGAGATTCTTTCTTCTGCTTAATCTAGTCTGTTGTTAGAGCTTTCTGGGTGTGTTTTGTAATTCCCTAAATGACTTTATATTGGTCTTTACCTTCTTTTTTGTTGTCTCTCTCTTTAGTGAGTTTGTTATATTTTTCATTCATATCTTAAAATATCATTTTATTCCTTTGTGTTGGTTTTCAACTTTCTCCTCAATTTCATTCACCTTGTTTGCCATCCATATTGTGCTTTCCATTTCTGACATCTCAGCAATTTCCTTTTGGTTGGGGTACATTGCTATGGATGTATAGTGATCCTTTAGGAGTGCCAAACTAGCTTGCTATTCATGTTGCCAACATTCTTTTACTAGTTTCTTCTCATCTGAAATATTTTCTCTCAGCCCAGGGCTAATAGGTTTGCAGTGCACTTGTTCCCCCTTGCTGGGAACTCTCCTACTTGGTGAGAAGAAAGAGAAATCCACAGATAGGGCTTTTGTCTCCTACTCTGGGGACTAACCTGAGCAGAAAGGCAGAGATGCCCTGAGAGCCTGGCATACGGGTATTCTCCTGCATAATCCCATTCCTCTGTGGTTGTCACAGACCAAGCTGGAGCTGGAGGATATTTATTCAGATTAGTCGGTTAGTCTGTAGCCTTCTGTTGCAAGCTCAGGCAGGGTCTGGTCAGGTCAATTTCTATGGAAGTGGGTGGCATGACTGAATGAGATACTATTCAGTCCTTAAAAATGATGGGGACTTTATATTCTTTGTATTAACCTGGATAGAGTTGAAACACATTCTTCTTAGTAAAGTATCACAAGAATGTAGAAGAATCCAGTGTATTCAATTCTAATATGAAGCTATTAGATGATCTCATACATAGCCACATAAGAGAAAACTCAAATAAATTCAAGGGGGGTAGGCAGGGGAACAAGGGAACAGTGAGAGAGAAGGTGGAAGGGGATGGGGGTTACATTGTATGGAACACCTCTTGGGGGTGGGACACAATTATAAGAATGATTTTACCTAAAAAATGCAAATGGTGTAAACTAATTCTTTGTATTTTCAATGAACTTGAAACTATCATACACACACACACACACATAGAAAAACAAAATGAAAGCGTGTGTGACAGGATCCTGGTTAAATTAATTTAGTGTACAGAATAATTTAGGTGCAAAATATCTTTCAATGTTGTGCCTTCCTTTTTTTTGTTTGTTTCTTTGTTTTTGTTTTGAGACAGAGTCTCATTATGTTCCCTCAGTAGAGTGCCATAGCGTCACAGCTCACAGCAACCTCAAGCTTTTGGGCTTTAGCGATTCTCTCACCTCAGCCTCCCAAGTACCTGGGAATGTAGGCACCTGCCACAATGCCTGGCTATTTTGTTGTTGTTGTTGTTGTTGTTGTCGTCATTGTTGTTTAGCTGGCCTAGACCTGGTTCGAACCAAGCAGCCCTGGTGCATGTGCCGGTGCCTTAACTACTAAGCCACAGGCACCAAGCCAATGTTGAGTGTTTTTAAAAAGTCAGCCTTGCAAAGGTACTCAAACATTTACAAAATACCTTACAATGTTGAGTGTTCTTATAAAGTCAGCCTTCTAAAGTTACTCAAATATTTACAATATATCTTAGAATATTGAGTCCCCTTTTAAAGTCAGCCTTCCAAAGTTACTCAAACATTCCCCTGCATCCCTCACTGTGTACTTTGTTTCGTAAAGACATTTCTGATCTTACAATGAATACTTACACCTCCTTGGGTTATGCTCTTTAATTATGTGAGGTTATTGTCTTATTTCACATATTTCATCTTGATGAATTTCTTTTGCTATTCACACATGGTACACCCTAATATAACTTTGCCTAACCTTTTACTTTCAGCTTTTCTGAGCCACTTTATCTTAACAATATTTATGACTAGGTATAGTTGAATTTTTTTTTAATCTAAAAGAAGCCTGCTGTTGTGTGTGTGTGTGTGTGTGTGTGTGTGTCAATGCATTTATTTTTATAAATGTAATTTAAAATTTTTTTAGCATACACATTAATCAACTAACTTTTCTCTTAGGGAATTACCTATTTTGGTACTGTACTAATTTATCTATTTTGTTTGGAGTGTTTTTCATTTTCTATTTATGCAAGCTAATAACTTAAAGATGATGGCCCCCCTTTTTTTGCCATAGGGTGAGTCTTTTTATTTATATTTTTGTTTATGATTGCTTTTAAACTTTGGATAAGTTTCAAATTTAATGAATATAATTTCAGAACTTTTTAAATAATCAAAGCTATTTTTTCCTTTGTCATTTATCCCATTCTTTAGTTCTTAAAAATTGTCCTTTTTCTGTTTCAAAGATTTGTTAAATGTTTATTTCAAATTTCTTTGATTTTTAACATGGATTTTATTTTAAATGTTTATTTTCTAAATAAGTTAATTAAGTGATTCTGGAATTATTTATTTAGCTAGTGAAGCAAGACTCTATATTTATGTTTATAATAAATGGCTTACTAATTCTTCATCTCCATTAATTGAAAAGCTCTCTACAATTTATTTGTGATGGTATCCTTTTTCTCTTATACAGTTTTATATGAAAAGGGGTTTGTATCTCAGTCTATTCATTGTCCAATGTTCTAGATTGGGTTAAAAAAACAAAGTAAAAAGACTCATTGTACTCAATAAATTTTAATAAGGTCAAAACTATAATTTTTCATCTCACATGTCTTCCTTATTTGTATCTGGATTTTATAATTTCCAGACTTCCTGCTTTTTAGAAGACAGCATTTTCATTCTTTAATAAATGAACTTTGAAGCAAAATTGTCATCAGTTTAATTTTATTTCATAATGAACAAAACATTTCAAATAAAACAAATACAACTTAAAAAGTCTCCAGTTTGTGCTTTCTTGTCACATTTCGTACACTGCACAACATTTATAAGATACTCATTTTCATTGTTTTATAACTGGGATGGGAGGCAGCAACAATTTTGCCAGGTGGTTAAAATACACCAGAGAATTTCTGCCTTTATTTTTCTAATTGTACAGATATAAAGTAGTTTTTATTCCCAGTATAAATTCTAGATAATAACCACCTTCTCTGCTCACTTCTCACATTGGACACTAAGGATGACATGCAAGTGAAAAAACAGCCTGGTTACACAAATGATGCTCTCTTGAAATCTTACTTGTTGATATGACAACTGCTGAATTCCCATGTTAAAAACCAACTTACAACAAATTGGTACTCCTGTTAGCTGTTTTTTTCTTCCCCATCCTTATATCTTTACTTCTTCCTCTTTCTTTTTTTCTTTCTTTCCTTCTGGTCCATTTGATTGGAGAACATTTATTTATAGGCATTGTGAAGATTAACTATCCTCAAGGAATGATGGATAATATAAGCTAAGGAAAAAATGCTATCTGGAATCTCCTATTATAAAACTTTTTACATCCTTGAGCCATAGTCAGACACTGTCAGTTGTGACCAGTGCAATGTGAAAACTAAAATGAGAGTACATTTTTTTTTTTACTGAGAATCCCAGTGTTCATAGAAACAAACAGCACCATAAGCTCGATGTTCACAGGCTTTTGAGAAATACTTTAATGAACTCATGCCCTTAAATGAAAAGGGCAGCCACAGACATCTGGCCACTAAATTCTTTGGTGCACATATTTAAGGATGCATCTTCCCTCAGAAGGGCAGCCACCTATTGCAGCAGAACTGCAATCCTCACAGAACTGCACCGAAAACCACATAACATGGTCTTGTCACTGTACAGACTCTTCAGAGACTTTGGGATTGAAATGCATGGAGGAGCAAAGAAGGGATGGTGCTTGATGATGAAGAGTCAATCCAGGCAGACACATTCTTCATGGATATAACATGTATTCAAAGAAAAATTCTCTCCCCAGTGACTCATACTTAACTTGTCTATGAAGTTATAAGAGAAGACCCCAGAAAAGTGCTATTGCAGTTGCCAGATCTAACTGTAAAAGAGAAATGTATCCTTCAGGAAAACGGTGAGCCTAGTGTTCAACTCAAAGTGGATTTTTAGTCAAATGAACTGGATGTGTGGCTGATGCTTTTCTAACAACCATTCTATAATGATGGACAAAAGTCATATCATTATGTTAATAAATCCAAGAACTCTGCCCCAGTAATGTGAATAACTATTCTTGGGGAGCATAAAAGGAATCTCTCTGGGAAAAAAAATGTAAGTGCCAAAAATAAAGCATCCTATGACACCAACAGAGTTCAGCTTCCTGTGATTAATTTCCACACTTCTCACAGTGGAATCAGGAGCTTTACAATCTCCACTGTTCTGTCATTTTGTGGTCATATAATCCATTACAAACCCAAGATTGTGACATCTCTGTACGCTTCACTTGTCATGCTATAGAAAGTGAAATTAAAATTGCTTAAGATCAAAATTTTTTTTAAGTGACAAAGTGATATTTTTTCTCTTTATAATCATGTTGGAAAGTGAATGAGGATTGTAAACCATAAATATCTATTTCAATCAAAAGTATACATACTGCCTATAGCTAATTCTCAGGTTAGAGTGATTATCTCTGATAAGCATCCCATTGAATACAAATACATAAATATATAACTATTTGGGAAAATCATACATTTTGAGACATAAGGAAAAAATCGTATTCAAAGACAATTTGCTTTACATTGTAATGTCCAACATTCACAAATGTATTTCAACTTGGAAATTCATTAGTTGTTTGAGTCATGCCCTGGAAATTCTGTTTAGCTTATTAATATTGTCCATTCCATAAAAGACAAGACAAGAAAGAAAGAAGAACCCTAGGTACCCTCCTCAAGAATCCGGGAATGCCTTTATGATGGAGTCATAAGCAGGTGGGGGCGGTGCTGACAGCCCAACTCGAAGACTGTTAGTGGACCAGTGGAGGTCAGGGCGGCTCAGACTGTGGCAAGTGCTGATGCCAGGAGACGTATTGGAAGAGGGGAGAGTCACCAGCTGACTTTCTGTTTCCACAGGAAGTGGTGGACTTTGCAGAAAGGGATGAAAAGTAGAAGCCCTGAAGCTTAATTTTCTTGGGAAGGAATTTCCTTGCTCCAGGGAAGCCTGTCTCTGGAAAGTGAGACTGGCCAGGCTGAGGTTGCTTCGACGTTCACAGCCACTGTGGCGGTAAAATCCAGTTCTGTTGAGGCCATGGGTGTAAGATGACCTAGATCTCCTGCTGGAACTCCACTGTGAGATGGGCGCACTGGCTCTTCTTCTAGACAGACACACAAACAGAGCCCAAATAAATCCTCCAATTACGAGCCCAATTGCCATGGATACTGTGAAGGACATTATAAGGTCCTCTGAAACAAGGAAAACAAATAACTAAATTGATTTTGAAATAGATATTCAAATCAAGTAGAGTTTAAACTGTAATTCAGAGAATGCATCATTCATTTAAACATACTTTGAATTAGAGAAATACAAGATGGTGCCAAGTAGCTATGAACAAATGGAATCTACTAATATTTCTGTTTATTCAAGCTGAAAGATAGAAAATAACAGTTTCAGGTTGCTTGTGATAATTTATCATCTTTAGGAAATAAGAAATAAAAGCAGTCTCACTAAGGCCATATGTTAGGTAATTGTTTATAGAGTTACAATTGAAGTGCAAAGATCATTTCCTTTTGAGTGACATTAGCAATGAATGAGCCACGTTGATAAAGAATTCCTTCATCACTCTGACTTTGCCTTTTCCTCTGCATGCTTCCATCAGTCACTCGGATTTCTCCCACCTGCAGCTTTCATGATGCCTCACTTCCTGTGCTCATTTTGGGAGAGGAAGTGCTGAGATAGAGGCATCTGGTGAGCTGACTGATTTGTGTCATATTTCCTGAACTCCCAGACAGGCACTGTATCTCTGAGTCCTTGATGACTTGACCTGTGCTGACTACTGGGTTCATTCGTGTTGCTGAGATCCAGCTCATGCCAGTAGCCTGCCCTTGTTGTGATAATGAAATTCCTGTCCCCCATACCTGCACAGAGTCTCTGTTACACACTTGTATCCTCTCTTTCAGAGGACTGCATTTGTTCAGATTTCCTACTTGGGAGGTGGGACAGGGAGGGAATACCTTCCCCAAATGGCCTGTTGTGAACTAAAAACATGTTCTTCAGCAGATATCTGAGGCTCTGCTTTGCATGGATAAACCTGGATATTAGAAGATTTCTCCAGCCTCACTGTCCCCAACATTTTGCCATTCACCACCCCCTGATCTAACCGTGGAGCCATGGTTGTTTCCTCACTGCCTCAAAGCACGCCATTCTCTCTAAAACTCTGTGCCTTTCTGCATATTTTTCCTTGTATCTGGATTCAATGCTTAATCATCTTCTGTCTGGAAAACTCATTCTTTAAGATCTATTTCAAGTATCTAATCTTTGATAAAAAAAAACTCTCTGACACTTTCTAGACTAAAATGAGTGACCATTAAGTAGTAAGGCATGCCACCTTACCAAATTTCTCATCTAGGGGTTCAGTACTGAGACAAATATAGGTTGGAAATAAGCTGACTGGGATTGTAAGATTGCAGGGAGGAGTGGCCACAAATGCTTGGTACTTCTCCCACAAAGAGGAAGAGTCTACTTTTCCACCCCTTTAATATGTTTCTGTGGTAGAACTAACACTTGATTTATCTTAATAATTGATTGACAACTATCACTGATCAAGGGACAATTATTTCCACTCATGTATGATATAAAGAAAACAAATACTCATATTGACAGAATTGATGTCTTTGTTTTGTGTATAAACCTATTTAACTACTACTAGGGTCTTCCTGAAGGCTCTAAAATCTCAGGATACAAACAGGTGTAATGGGTGAAATAAAAAAGACATATTTCCTTTATTTCAGAAAAACAGAATCCCGGAGAAAATAGATTCAATAACCCAATAAAGAATTTAAAGGTTATGGAAGTTTCTATACATGGTCTTAATGTATACCTTAGACCCTCTGGAACAGAGTCTCTTCTGATTAAAAAAGTGTTATGTTTTATTACATGTTCTGACAGATGAAATATGCATGTTATTTCTACTGGAATAAAAACACATTTCATATTTGAGAAAAAAATTGAAACTTTAAAAATATACAACCAAGGGAAGATAATTTCTCTCCTATTAAAATGATTGAGAAAACTAGTAAAGACAACAAAACAAAAATACATGGTGTGAGAAACACTGATAAGTCAGACAATTGTTTTATTTCTAAAATATATTATTGTTCTGATATCAAAAAATTCAGATAATATCCCAACTCCAGGAGATAAATTATTAAAGAGTATCTTGGACTACCATGATCTTAAAAGACAAATTATGATTTTGTAAGTAAAAAGATTATTTTTTAAGACACTAGAATAGTATTTCTAGGAGAGCAATTTGACAATTTACCTATTTAAAATAATCATCGTCTATGGCCTTATAATAATTTGATTCAACATTGTAGACCTATAATCTGAACTTCAAATTTGGAGAAATGACTCAAAATGTCATCAATTATAGGGTTATATACATAGCTGAAAAGGATTAAATTGTGAATTTAAAATATACACGAGATTCATAAGAATAGTCTACACATCTCAATAACATGTAATTTAAATTTTAAATATAAAGTAGGATTAGAAGGAGGTACAGAAGTTATTTATAAAAATGATATAGGAAAAGATAATGCATTACATAGGAATTTGCTTAATTTTGCTCAGTTGGATACATACCAGGAAAATCACTTCCTAACCCTTAAAGTCAGTAAAATACATATATAGAAATCATTGCACTAAATCTTATAACCCTACTATACATACAAAATCTTTAAAATAGTTATGAGTGATTAGAGCCAACATAAGACTTTCAAAGACCTCCTATGATATATGGTAAAATATTTATCTATCTTGTTAAGTTCTCTTAAGTCCAAACTGCAAAAATAAATGTAGAAATGCAGAAAAGCAATGAGCAAGAAATGTCTGCTGTCATAACTGAAGTGCAGCCTAGTCCTCCAGAATGATTCCTTTTATTTAACTCTAAGTTATAATTTTCTGATCTGCCTACACTGTAGAATTCAGGAACTATATAACAAAAGCACCACCTATTGGTCGAACAGCTTTAAATTTTCATATATATAATTCCATTCTGGCAGACTTTTGGCAATAAATTTTGGCAGCTTTTTTTTTTTTTTTTTGCCTTAGTTGGAGGAAAATGTAACTCAAAATAACAAAGACATTGGCAGAGATATTGCTTCTTTGAAAACTGGATGCCTTCTTACTTTCCAAAAATCTTAAGAAAAGAAAAATAAAGCTTAATATTACATTTTACAATTAAAATATAATGTCAATAGTGAGACCAAATGATAACTTTTAGAAATGTCGATCTCCCTTGGACAGCAGAAGGAACAAACTCGAACACTGGTAAGGCATTTTAGTAAATTAAATACTGTTATCATAATTTGTAACCTGTATCTACACAATGGCAAGTTCATGGTACATGAAAAGCCCTCCATGAATGCTAGTTCTGACTGCTAATAGTTGAGCCATTTAATCAAATCATTTTACCCTTCTTGGCCTGGTAACTACAGCTACAATAGAGCCATCCAATTCTAAGATTCAAATATTCAATATGGTTTACAAAAATGTAATCAATACCTCAAATTCTAGCCATTGGTATTAAAATTAAGTAGAGGTCACCATCTAGTGACCTTGAGTTGAATCATTCCAATATGTGAAATAGATTTTTTCATTTTCTTTTTTGTTTCATTTGAAAATGCTAAGAGCCTGAAGGACTCAGGAACATAATTTTTCATCATAAACAGCATTGGGAAGAATAAACCATGGTGATTTCCATGAGCATTATAAAGAGAAGTTTTGTAAAAACAAAGAGAAGCACTCATAGTGCATGACCAGTAAGGGTTTTGGAGGAGGGATGCATCACCCAGTCCCTCCCTACGATGAGTTACAGATTGACTTAGGCGATCCTGGAGAAACCGGCACCCATTCCCAGCTTCCAGGGAAGATGACAAGCCCCTGAGAGAAGCCCTGGGGTCTGAGAGGCAGAGCAGGAGGTGAAGTGGGGTGGGAGGGCAGTGGGGAGTTTGTCCATCCAGGTTGAGGGCACCTGTTACAGCCTCAGCCTCCTGCCGCTCTCAGGTTATGAGACCATACTCGAGATTGTTCTGTGCCACCGATTCAGATGGAAAAGTATCTAAATAAGGTTCAGTAGATGAGAGGGAGCTACAGACAGGAAAATCCATACCGTTAGCTACTATTACACACATCTTATGAGCCAGATTTTATAGCAAGGGATTTCAGCCATGGAGGCAGGAGGAGAAAGTCCATGCCCCCAAGCCGACAAGAAGTACGTGTCGCTAGATGTCAGCAGAGGCCACAACTTGACCAAGCGTTGAGGATCCCCGCGCTCCCCTACCGTGATAGACTAGGATTCCCCGGGACCCCCAAACACCTTTCCCTACCTTAACGAATTACTAAGGAGGTATAACAGGGAAAGACTTAAAGTCACTGCGTCGCTAGTGATTAGGATAAAGGAGCTCAAACTTTCACACTGACATGGAAAATCTTAGAGAAGTGTTGCCGACCTGCCTTTCCAACCAGTCCCTGTAACTTCCATACACAGCTTTCTGGTGAATCTATTCACGTCACCGTCACCATAAATGTGCCTGGGTGTTTTTACTTCTGTATAACTTGCTGGTAACATTTCTCCTGAGCTCCTTGAAATTCATTTCAAGCCGTACCTTTTTTATGTCACTAGCTCCTAATACATTTAATGTGGTCAGCCAGTGCTTCTAAGAGAGCGGATGAACGGAGTGAGAAAGAGTTGACCAGTGAAAAAAATGAATGACTAGAAAGTCCTTCTTAGAATTGTCTCCCTCGGTGAAATTTATCTCACTGTCTAGTGTTTCTGAAAAGGATTTAAGAATCATCTCAGCCATATGGTTTTTAACTCCTGTAAAATGCTGTCAATCATTGCTATTCTATCATATGTTGTCATTATTTATTCTATAACTACGCAGGTTTGTATTTTCATACGTATGGACAAGTAGTCACCTTCAAGAGAGTACTCCTCTTGAGTCAGACACTGTACTTTAGATGAGGATTAAATTAGGTGAATTAATGCAAGCTCTTGTACCAATAGTGTCCCCCAGTTTCCACAAAGGCAGACCAATAACAAAAAGGACAAAGCAAGACAGCAGAACAACAGAAACTGTTATCTCCTGGAGGTTTCCAAGTACTAAGAGAGTAACTGACTTCAATGATATTTTCTTCTATTTCCTTAGGGCAAGGCACAGCGAATTTTCACAGGCCGTCTTTCTTGCTGCTTTTGTGGGGAACGTTTATAGAGGAGGGAAGCCCATTAAAGAAAGCGTAGGTAGGTAGTATGAGGTGGTGGCTATGTGTGTTGTCGCTCTCAGTGAACTTTGTTGCCAACCCTGCACTAATTACCTTAATAATTGCACATATCCAGTACCTTTTAGTGAGTGATAACTGTAAAAATGTAAGCTATCATTATTGGTAATAACCTAATACTGTTATCTCAGCATTCAGTAAAGTAAACCAAGAATGTTATATTTGTAAAGCAACTTTTTATGTACCTTAAGTATAAGTCTGGGAAATGTATATGGTCCAACATAAAAGTTTTTGCTTTTCTACACTATTCTTTCTTTATTTTCCGAATTCAAAGTACCAAGAAGAAAACTGATTTAGGAAGCAATAAATAACACAATGCACTGTACAAGAGTCTCAAAATAACATTTTTGGGAAGTCAGTGGTCAAAGGAGATAGCATCTTAGATATAGAAATGTGGAAATTTAAAAATTGACCTTGGTATTTCAAGAAGCCTTTGCATTTTTATGTATTTACATCTATCGTGACATTTTATACTTACTACTTCTAGCCTATTAGCAATAATGAAATCTTTCATTTATTTTTTCCAAATCATCAAACATGGTATCTGCTCACCATAACCTTGTTAGGTTTTGCTAATGCTTGTCAGCGCAGCACTCTGCCTGGTTTTTATTGTTCCCACCTGTTTTCCATTATCTTCACATACTAAGAGAAAGGAACACTAGGACCTGTCTTTGGAATAACAGTAAGTTTGAATTCCCTTTTAAACACAGATTTCCATATTAAAAACCTCTACATTTTTAGGCCACAAATAAATATTCTCTTACTAAATTCAGGTTTATTTTAATGATTATTATCAATGTTTTTGTCAGTAGATATTATTTTTCTTAAGTAGACTGGAATTTTAATTTTGGATAATTGGAAATAATAGATCTGGCTTCCACAAATTAATTTCTGTAATAAGAGTTACTTTACTTTTGAATAGTTTGTATAATTACTTATTTTTGTAGTGATGAATTTAATTTAGATAAACAAGCCAATTATCGTGTGTGTTTAGTACATTTACTTTTGAAGACAGCAAAGGATATTTTAACAAGCATATAATTTAGACCCCCCCCCCACAATTCAAGGTCTTATCATTAATGCTACTACCTAGAATAACCTGTTACCAAAATCACTCTTTACACTATGGAAGCATAATGTCTATTTTTCTTAATTTTGTTATATACTTCTATTAGGATGTTCACCAACAGCCATCCTTTCAGGCATGAAACAAACATAAATGTCTGGTGAAAAACAAAAAGAATGAATTAGTTCCCTTTGTACAAATTTCTGTGATGGTTGACAATCAGGAGAAATTCCTGGAAACAGTCACTGTTGTTCACTGTTCACTAGAAAGTTCCCCAAATCCTGCCTTGAATCACAGCAGTTAGTCTGAAATAGTTTTCTGAGAAGATAAAAAAAAGCTTGTTTTGGACATAAATAGAGCTATAGAACGCTTTAAAACTGCCATTTTTGTTTTAATTTTTTTTTTTCAGAATTTAACTCAGATTGCTCCCTTTGCTTTTAAAATTTCTCTGAACACAAGTGTACTTGTCAACCTCCAGCCTTTGCCCTTCCTTGGACCTCTAGTCTGCAGAGACTGGTAGTTTTGACCTCCTGTGCCCTTAGTCAGCATCAGGGGACACTGTAATTCACTGTGGCTGGATTCACTCAAAAAAATCCTTTTGTATTGTTCCTTTTTCCCACCACAGACGTCCATTAATTTATTTCCACTTACTCTTTTCTACTATACTTTTCTCAAATTTCATATTATTCCACATTTCATCTTTGTTATCACACTCTAAATTAGTTCATCTAAGTATAGATTTATTTAAATTCTCTTTGGAATTAAAGACTGTAACACTGACAATATAAATCAAAGTTGCCCCTATAGAAAATCTTAGTTTCATAAAATAAGATACAAATAAAACTCAATTCTTCCAACCAAATTCATATTCCATATTCTAAACAGAAATCACTTTCACCTTTTTTCCTTTTCTGACTTTTTATTCTCATTATTTTCTAATTATATTTTGTAACACCAGCCAAAATCTCTACTTGTTGTCCTGATTCTTCTTAAATGTTTTCATACCCACTTTAAAGACATTTTATGTACTATATATTTCTTGTAATAAACCTCTGAAAACTCTATAGCAAACAAAATGTCTCAGAGTTTTCTAATGTGTTAATAAATTATTCAGCAATTTCTCTGCATCCTAAATTTTAAATTCAAAACAGTAAAAGAAAATACCTTACCCCAAAAGTTTTCTGGCCATGGACTTCCTAAACTTGTTGTGTTATTAGCCATAATATCCACAAGATATAGGAAAAAGAGAAGAAAAGAAAGAAAGAAGAAAAACCAGTATGTCCAGAAGAAGCAGCTTGATTCTATGTCTTTGTAGTTCAGCAAGAGAAAAATAGTTTTCACACAACCCCTCATGTACTTCTGTTTGCATGAAAGGAAATAAGTGTATCATGTTTCCTGCTTTTATACTCAAATTAGCAACTGGTTTTCTTATCTTGGAATTCCACATGGTTCCTGAGATACAAAACAATGTCCTTCTCCTCATTTCCTCAGCTAAATTCCTAAGTACTCTCCTTCCAGCCCTCTCCAAAGCTGTTTTCAGGATAATAGGCTTTTTCTTGGTGTTTCTTCATCACCTACTGACAGACATAGGCACACTCCAAACGCTCAGCCACAGTACTCTGAGTTACATTTACATGGAACTTAGAAATAAATGCTTCCCAATTCTTATAAATTATATAGTAAATTGATGGTGAGGGGGAAGGAAGTGGTCTATTCAGAATTCCAAGTTCTACTCAAGTGCAATTAATTTTACCTAACAATCCATTGTTTATACATTTCAGATACTTATTTAAAATTCTTAATGTTTCTTTCCCTAGTTGGTATATTAATTTTTTCAAGTTATTTCTTAATTCATTTCATAAATATGTAATTATAATTTATAAGTAATTTTTGGTGACTCTTAAATTAGTATTTAAATATGAAAGGAACAGTTTCTACACTGATGGAATCTATTTAAAATCAAGTAGAGGACACATAACGCAAAGCCTTCCTTTACAAAAGAATGTTAAGGACCATAATAAGTTGCAAAGATTATAGAAATTTGTTTTTCATGGCAAAGTACTTATCTGAAATAATATAGGAAAGGGTTGCATGAAACTTTTTGGGAGATACAGGTTAGTTAAAATTTCCAGAGTCTGTCTATGAGCTTTGCTGGTTTAGCCTGGATTCTCCAAGCATTGGCAGCCATTGGCAGTGTGAATAACAGTGCCCAACTGCACTTAATAACTATGCTGAATTACTTAACCACCATCTGGCTTCTTCAATCTTTGAGTGACTCTAGCATGAACTTTTGCATTAACCCTAATAGTTCCTGCTTATCTTCTCAACGTTTATGAACATAAGTTACCATTAAATTTATTGGAAACTAAAATACTTACCAATCTAAAAAAGATAATAGATATAAGTTAAGTTTAAATTCATTGGAAATTAAAATGTAGATGATCTAAAAGAGAAATATAGAACATCATAGAAAATTTATAGAATTCACTAAGCAAATACGAAGACTCACTTCTTAATATTCTTGCCAGAGTTTACTTCCTAATAAATACTCATTATTCTTTAAAAAAGACAAAAACAGTTCACATTTCAACAGTTACCTTTACTTTTAAATATAGTTAACAAGGTTTGTAATAGAAAATTAAAAGATGTCATTTCTGAAAAAAATATAATCTAGATGAAAGTGAAACACTAAACACTTTTCTAAAAACATTGAGAGAGATTCTTCAATTACTATATGATTTTTAAATATTCATTTTGCTCTATTAAAATCTACCTTATTTCATTAAATTCTAATTTCAAAGATGTGTATAATTTCAGAAAGAGACACATAGACACCATTTTCCCTCAAACAGCAAATCCAAATGAGTGGAATGGATCACTGTCTTTGCTTTAATTACCTTCTGTGCAGAAACAGCTCATTCCATTTCAGGGCTGGGAT
The DNA here is from genome assembly GCF_000181295.1 of Otolemur garnettii. NCBI lineage: Eukaryota > Metazoa > Chordata > Mammalia > Primates > Galagidae > Otolemur > Otolemur garnettii. The sequence goes on from NW_003852521.1 coordinate 3,737,638, forward strand.
GCAGGCTGAGACTTCCTTTTATTGTTTTATGTTTAACTATCTAAATTTTTTCCTAGTAAGTTTTCAGTTTTGCAGATGGTCAGATTCCAGTTCAAACCCTGAGGAAATTTTTTTTTGTATCAATTTATGACCTAGGAATATTTTTCTCTTTTGGTAATAGCTTGTTGATAGTTTAACTCTAACTGGCATAAATAATTTGCTTGGAGAGGATTCATACGTTTCCTGGCAGAGATCCATACAAGTGAGTGTTTATGTCTATGTGATTTTCAAGTCCCATGACTTGTCATGCCATAACAGGAAGTTGATTTTTATCTTTAAAAAAATGTTAACCTCTGCTTTTCTACCGTTCGTTATTTCACAAGTTGGGTCTTCAGATCTAAGTTTTTCAGAAATCATAAAATACATTTGGAGTTTATGCTTCCCTCAGACATTGAAAGAACTCCCTCATTCTCTTCACTCAGGTCTCTGCCCAGAAGTTACCTCTTCAGACGGTATTCACTAACCACCGTGTCTCAAGTGAGTTTACCACTTAAACTGCTCTCTCTCCCCTGATCTAACATTATTATCTTCTTCAGAGATATTGTCACTTCCTGCCATTACATGATATGTATATGTTAGTCTTACTAGTTGCTATAAGAAAATGGCCTAAACCAAATGGCTTTATAAAAGCAGAAAATGATTTCTCACGGTTCTGGAGGCTGGGAAGTCCAAGATCAAAATCTCAGCAAACTAGAGTCCATTTAGGGGTCATTTCCTCAAAGATAGCCATCTTTTCACTCTCAACTCACATCATGGAAGGGGTGAAGAATCACTCTCAGCCTCTTTTATAAGAATAGTAATTCCATTCAAGAAGGCTTCACTCCATCATCCCATAATCTCCTAAGTTCCCTACCTCCTAATATCATCACCTTGGTGGGTGAGGATTTCAACATATGAATTTTGAGGGAATGTAAACATTTAGATGGTATCAAAATCCTTTGCTTTTTTGGTTGTGTTTTGTCTCTTTCACCAGAAACAAGTTTCATGGGGATAGGAACTTATTACTCTTGCTCAGAAACTATATCTCCAGTAGCCAAAATAGTACCTAGAGCATAATGGGCTCTTAATTCATATTTATTAAATGAGGCAATGAAATAATTTGAATGTTTCCTCTGTTTGTCCTTTAAGTATAATCATGTGGGGGGAGAAGAGTTGATCTGGCACTGATGGTAATGAGACAGGCATTGAGAATTGTTTCAGTATGTTTTGTGCTGCTATAATATAACAGAATTACCAAGCCTGAGTAATCTATAACGAACAGGCTCATGGTTCTCAAGGCTGTGAATTCCAAGTGCAAGGCATGTGTACATGGCAAATGCCTTCTTGCTGCATCATCACACAGCAGAAGAAAGAAGGTCAGGAATGCAAGATGGGGATGAACTCACCCTATTGCAACAGCATTAATCCCACTGATGAGGGCAGGGCTCTTAAGGCCTAATCATTTCTTAAAAGTCCCATTTCTTAATACTGTTACAATAGCAATTAAATTTTAACATGAGTTTTGGAAGGGACAAACATTCAAGTCATGGAAAGAACCAACCTGGTAAGGCCTGAAGAATTCAGTACTGCCAAAAAACCATGATGCTTCACTGACTTTATCTTACCCCTAAGAATATTTTACTTTGATTCATATTTTGATAATTTATAGTAAGGATCCTACAGCCTATGTATATTTTAATAAAAAAACTATTTAGCATGGTATAATTTGCTATGATTGCAATAATGTAAGCTACTAAGTAAATAAAATAATGTTCATTCTTAAGTATTACCAAGTCATTTATCTAAAAAAGTCTCATTCTAAAACCTACTAGTATCAAGGGCCAATATTTGTCTTAAATTTTAGAAATCAATTTCATTCTTTTTTTAAAAAAAATTAAGTCTTTACTATTTTTTCTGATTCTCTAAACATACATTTGATATATTGATATTCAAATTCTCATTATACTGGAATCCAAATTGCCCAGACCTAGAAGATACTACTCATTTCAAAGAAGCCAAATGTCAATTTGTAGCCTCTTCAGTCACCACGGTTGTCAATTCTTTCTTTTTACCTTTAAATCTTCTTTTCAGTCTATAGATATTTATCCTTAACTAAGAGAAGGAAAAGAAAAGCTGAAGAGATTTTTCACTACAACATTAGCCTTTATTTTATTTTGACCTTTTAGCTCTGATCATAATTTTGAAAGCCACTTACGTTGTTGATGATAATAGATTTACAAGCCTCATTTTCTGTTTTTTATATTCGTACATATGCATAGCATATTCCCGCACATGTTTTTCCTGTTTTGTGCATTTCTCTTAAATATCTATATGTAATATATATATATATATTTTTACTTCCATCTGCAATGCAAATTTTTTCCATACCATATTTTTTTATATCACTTTTTTCTTAACTTAGCTTCAGGTCAAGTTTTCATAAACCACTTTCTCATCCTTTTCTGAATTTCTATTCAAATTTTAATTATAAAATTCTTTAACTGATTATTTTCTGAATGTGACCCATATATTGAATTTTTCTCATGGATTATGACACATGGTGTGTCTCGCTCATATTTTAAAAATCTTATACCATCTCTCTGGACATAAAGTAGTTACTTAATTGCTATCATTTATCTTGATTACTAGATAATTAATATTATGTATGTCTTCTTCACTATTTTAATTATTAGATGTTAGTTAACCTAATAAAATAGTACTATTATTAATGATTCTCTATTATACTTTATTATAAATATAACAAAATATGTCATGCATATTTGATAATGCATGATAATGTTTGTTGATGATTCTTAGGAGTATTTAGTATATTGTTATAACTATTTGAAGGCTTATGAGTAAAATATTAGAGCAAAATTGCAAAGTGTCTTGATCTTAGAAATATAAAATTTATCAAAAACCATTTGATTTCATAATTTGTTACATACTGTCCATACTTCCCTGAATGGAATCTGTCAACTTAGGAATATTTATCCGACCTGTTTCTCTAATTGCACTTTCCACCAAGTGACAGCCAGTGAGCAGTGGGCTGTGCTGCTCATCCTGGGGATGGCTTTTTATTTTATTTTTTTCTGTGGGGAGGTCCTTAGGTGCAGAGGACTGAGTTGGCTGTATTCATCCTTTCCTGATAGGCTTCACTAGTGGCCCATGCTTTCTAACATCTTCGTGTGTTTATTTTCGCCACATCATTTATTATTTATCTTACTTTATTTATTTATTCCTTTTCATCCCCATTCACCATTTCTATGTCCCTCCCTCCAACAACCACCATTCTAACGTGTTATCACTCTACCTATTACTTGATAGATCCCTGTGTAACACACAGCAAGTGAGTGCATACATTTTTAGTAAGTGGCGTGGTGCTCTAAGCTCATTCTGTCCTTCCCTTTTTCCTCACAGCACTATGCTTTCCAGATCCATCCATTTTGCTTTGTGAACATCTGGTCTGTTGTGCAGCACTTCAGGTATTGCAGCACCCTGCCGGGAGCAGCCCTGCTCTTACTTATTAATAAGGTACACATTTAAAGGTCTCTTTCATAGACACACACGGGATCCTGTTTATAGTCATTTGTTCTCTGTTCAAATTTTTATAGTGTCTTGTTTCTTCATACATTTTATGCATAATTACTTAATATTTTGATTGTGATCAACTGCAAGTTCTTAGATTCTAAATGTGTTTTGAGGTGTTTTCCTTGTCTTTTCAACTGAGGACACTGGCAGTGTCCTTAGATGGCTTTCACCTATAATTATTTCCTTGTATTTGATGACATTTTTATTGTTATTTTATATTTGACTAAAAAAAAATCATAAGAGGCAAGATTGAGGCTGCTTTCTTCTAGAATAGACTTGCATTTTTTCTTATTACGGTGCAAGGTTTTCCCTCAGATACTGTAAATTTTAATCCCATACATACATTAGGGTAGATTATTGATTAAACATTCTCAGGGGAAACAGGTATCTCTTTAGAGGACTTGGTACTATGGCAGGGAGAGATAAAGATATCTCTTTATCTCCCTTTGCTATAGGTGGATTATTTTTAACTAACCCTTTTACTGCAGTGTAACTTTTTTAGGCATTGCAGTTTTCTGAAAAGTGTTTCACATTTACCACTTCCACCATGACATCCTGGACATGTCTTTTCCTTTCCAGAGAGCTCAGAAATTCATTTAAAAGTATTTATTTTATTATTATTATTTTTTTTCAGTTTTTGGCTGGGGCTGAGTTTGAACCCTCCACCTCTGGCATATGGGGCTGGTGCCCTACTCCTTTGAGGCACAGGCACTGCCCTAAAAGTATTGATTTTATTTTTATCTTAAGAGAAATGTTCATTGATTTGTAGGAATATACTAATGAAGAAGGTGTGTGTTGAGGGGGGAGATCGATATAATTTCATTTCAGAGAGATTTCTTTGTCTGTAAAACGTAAAATAGATTGAAGGTGGTATAGGTGAGGGAAATGAGTAGATTAATTCAGGGCCATTTCAGTAAGCAATCCAAGAAAAGAATTTATGGTAACATGTTCTAATGTGGTGGCAATAAAGCTGTAGAAATCTCTCATATTCAAGAAATATTTAGAAGATAAAAATGGACAGCTGTTGTTCAGACAACTGTTGTTGGGTGTGGTGGCTGGAACAGAATTGCCAGCAATGTGAATGATGATCAGGGAACCTGGATGAGGGCAGATTAGTGAGAGAAGGGCTGTGATTTAGTTTGTGGCAAGATGACTTTAAAGTGTCTCTGAGATCTTCAAAAAAGATTTCAGTTAGGCAACTGGATATAATGTCTAGATTTCTGAAGAAAATCAAGCTGTGGACATGAACTTGAGTGAGGTTGTTTTTTGTTTGTTTTGTTTTGATGCTCATTTACATGCAACAGGGGAAAAACAATCCTAGAATTAAACTTTAAAAGTCTTTGGTGTTTAATATCTACATAGAGAAAGATGAGGCTGGAAGATGGAATAAAGTTAGCAGGAAAAGAGAGAAACCCAGAAATGTAGATCCTGTTACAGAAGCCAAAGAGACAGTGACACTCAATACTGTCAGGGTATCAATTCTCCCCAAATTGATCTGTAGATTTAATAAATTCATATCAAAATCCCAGCAATGTTTCTAATAAACTCAGATAAATTTACTCTAAAATGTATGTGGAAAGGCACAGGCTGTAGATCTGTTGAAACATTATTTTTTTTGAATTATAGATTTTTTTTATTAAATGATAGCTGTGTACATTAATGCAATCATGGGGTACAGTGTGGTGTTTTCATATACAATTTGAAATATTTTCATCAAACTGGTTAACATAGCCTTAACGTCATTTTCTTAGTTATTGTGGTAAGACGATTATATTCTACTCTTAGAAAGATTCACTTGTACCCTTGTAAGATGGTTTCATAGAAGTGATCCCTCCAATCATCCTCCCCTCCCCCTCCCCATATTCTTAGGCTATGTTATAGCTTTCATATGAAAGCTATAAATTAGTTTCATAATAGGGCTGTGTACATTGGATACTTTTTCTTCCTTTCTTGTGATACTTTGCTAAGAAGAACATTCTTGAAAACAAGAATGAAGTTGGAGGAAGCACTGTCCTCAGTATTAAGGTTTACCATTTAGTCATGTTGATGAAGACAGGGGGGTGTTTACAAGCAGCAGACACAAAGGTCAAGAGAATCGAACAGAGACTGACACAGAGAAGCACACAAAGTCATCCAACTGATTTTGTTAACGAATGTGCAAAATCAATTCAATTCTGAATCACCTTCTACCAAATAGTGCTGAAGAAATTAGGCACCCAGAAACACAACTGCAACAGCAACAAAAACTTCAATCTGACTCTCATACCTTACACAAAAATTAGCTGAAGATAAAGCAAGAATTTAATGTAAAAATGTAACATAAAAGATATAAAATATATTACTAAAAACATGAATTTTTTTAAACATAGGAGTAAACATTTGGAATCTAGGGCTAAGTGAAGAATTCTTAGATTAGACACCAAAAGGACAAGCCACAGAAGGAAAAATTTATAAATTAGGCCTCATCAAAATTTTAAATTTTTTCTCGTTTAAAAAACAAACCCTAAGAGGATGAAAAAGTAAAGCTATAGGCCTTGTGAAAACATTTGCAAATCACATATCTGACAAAAGGCTAGTATCTCAAATATACAAAATCTCTGAAAACAAATCAGTTTAAAAAATCCTACTTTGAAAATGGGCAGAAGACATTTTAACAAAGAGAACATATAGATGCCAAGGAGCACCTGAAAACATATTTAACATTGGCCAGGCGCAGTGGATTACACACCCATAATCCTAGCATTCTGGGTGGCAGGCGTAGGTGGATTGCTTGAGGCCAAACCAGACTGAGCAAGAGCAAGACTCCATCTGTAGTAAAAATAGAAAACTTAGCCAGGCATCATAGTGCAGACCTGTAGTCTCAGCCACTTGGGAGACTGAGGCAGGAGTTTGAGGTTGCTGTGAGCTAGGCTGGTGCTATGGCACTCTAGCTTGAGCAGCAGAATGAGACTCTGTCAAAAAAAATTAACATTAGTCATTAGAGAAATGCAGATAAAACCACAATAAGATTTTTTTCTGGCCAGGGTTTGAACCCACCACCTCTGGCATATGGGGCCGGCACCCTACTCCTTGAGCCACAGGCGCTGCCTCACAATAAGATATTGCTACACATCTACACATCTACCAGAATGCTTGAAATTTTTAAACTTTATAATAATGACAACACCAAATGCTGGCAAGGATGTGGAAACACTGCACTGCTGGTATAGTACTGATAAAGATCTCTGATGGTGCAGCCATTCTGGAAGACAATTTGCCAATTTCTTATAAACTAAACTACCATATATATCACCCAGTAATTATCCTTGTGGAGCTGGTAGCCCACAGTAATGAAAATTTACATAAGTACAAAAACCAATACAAGCAACCGTTTTCATAATAGCTCCAACTTGAAACTATTCAAACATCCTTCTCTGGGTAAGCAAACGAACAGTGGTATGTCCATGCAATGGAATGCTACACACCAACAACTTGGACAAATCTTGAAGGAATTACATTGAGTTAAGAAAGCCATTTTTAAAAAGTTACATAATGTAAGAGTATAAATCTAATAAACACATGTATATGTAAAAAAAAAAGTTACATAATGTGTGAGTCTATAACACATTCTTAAAATGCCAAAGTTTTAGAGATAGAGGACTAATTAGTGATTACCAGGGGTTAGGGAAGGACACTAGGGGTGGGATAGCAGTAGATGAGTTACACAAAGGTAACAGGAGACAATCTTTGTGGTGATGGAACTAACTGTTCTGTATCTTGATTGGTGGATACGTGAACCTGCCCATGGGATAAAATTGCACAGAATAAGCACATGGGTGCATACACACGTGAACACGGATGGGTGTAACATGTGAGAAATATGAGACCTATGGATTGCATCATTGTTAATATCCTGGCTGTAACATTGTACTTTACAAAATTGTAGTTTTTCCAGATGTCTCCATTGGGAGAAACTGTGTAAAGGGTATAAGAAGTCCCTCTCTATTAATTTCTAGAACTGCATGCAAATTTATAATTGTCTGAAAATGAGAAGCCTAATTAAAAAAAGAATGGGACTTCAGAAATTCATGACAAAGAGGACTCACAACTGGATTTTGTAAGGAATTGCAATACATTCTGGAGGGACTGAAAAATGAATGATGAAGTGGAGGAGAGGACAGAAGAAGGCATAGGAGAAGGTCACTAGCAATTGAGTCCATCCACCTTGCCAAAACCAGAGAATCTTGTGACTTTAAAATGCCTGGTTTGACCGGCACCTGTGGCTCAGTGGGTTGGATGTTGGACCCCATATACTGAGAGTGGTGGATTCAAACCTGGCCCCAGCCAAACTGCAACAACAACAAAATACCTGGGCATTGTGATGGGGGGCCTATAGTCCCAGCTACTCAGGAGGCTGAGGCAAGAGAATCACCTAAGCCCAGGAGTCGGAGGTTGCTGTGAGCTGTGTGACGCCATGGAACTCTACTGGGGGCAATAAAGTGAGACCCTGTCTCTACCCAAAAAAAAAAAAAAAAAAAAAATGCCTGGTTTGAGCAAAAGTATGAGTGAGATGTGGAAATGTAAATAAAGAGATTAACTATGTTTATTATGCAGATCACTGTCCATTTCTTCCATATGTCCCTGTCCCCAGCCTAAGAACACCTGACAGCCAGGTATGCAGGTGTTCCCCATCCTACCTCCCCAGAACCTCTCTAACTCCACTGTCCACTTCTTCCCTTCTCCTATCCTACCATAAGAAGTGGTCTCCAGTGCTGTATGGCTTCCTCTGAGCCAACTCTCCTCTCCTCACTCCTTGCCACAGTCAGCACAGAGCAGCACCAGCCCTTTCCCCCTCTACTTCTCTCAAGGAGAAGATCCTCGGAGTTCAAAGTATCCAATGTACACAGCCCTACTTTGAAAGTAATTCATAGCTTTTATAGGAATTTCATAACCTAATTATAGCCTTAGAATATGGGAAGGGGGTGGGAGGGGGAGGTGAGGCGGTGGATGGGGGAAGGGAGGGTGATTGGTGGGGTCACCTTTATGGTTTATTTTACAAGGGTACAAGTGAATCTTTCTAAAAGCAGAGTATGAACGTTTTAACTCAATAACTAAGAAAATGACATGAAGGTTATGTTAACCAGTTTGATGAGAGTATCTCAAAATGTATATGAAAACAGCACACTGTACCCCATGATTGCATTAATGTACACAGTTATACTATAAGAAATTTTTAAAAAGTTATTATTACATGGCAAAAAAAAAAAAAAAAAAGAAGTGGTCTCCTTTCCATGGAATTTCTGGGGAAAAATAGAGCACCTAGTCTGGATGTCCATGCTGCAGAATAGAGCTGTGAACCCCAGTACTTACCAGACTACAGAAAGCAACAGCTCTCTTCCCCATCCACTTATGATAAGGCAAAGGGTTTCTCTGTAAGGTGGGGATTCTAATAATATCTGGAATATATGGAATTTAAGGCTAAGTGAAGAATTCTTAGATTTGACACCAAAAGCAACAATTTATTAGAGGGAAATTTGTAAATTCCAACTCATCAAAATTTTAAATTTTTGCTCTTTGGGGGTAAGAATTAAAAGAGTGGGTGTGAGCATAAGTTTACAACATATAACAGACTATGCAAGGTTTGTTAATAAAATGTAACAATTATAATAATGTTAAATCAAAGCAGAATAAAGCCAAATGGAAAGGAGAGCTGAAGAGCACCATGGGGTGCAGAGTGAGGTGATGATTAGGGTGACATGCGCTGAGGCTACCATCGCCCATAGCCCTTTCTTCTCCAGGCAGCCACTTCTGCTCTGTCCCTTCTGCCCTGGTGCATGTTTATGCTGCCACTGTCCTCCATGGACGCACAGTGAGATCACCTGCCCGAATTCTTTCTGTTCCTGTCTGCAGAGACAGGAAGCTGATAGAGTTGGGATCAGGAATTCTTTAATGCTCTCAAATAATGAGAATGTTGGAAATCACTCTACAGACGGATACAGGGAAGTATTCTCTTTGCTCTTCCCCTTCCATAACCTCCTCCTCCAAGACACCAGCCATGGGCTTAGACTTTCTTGTCAACATTCAGGCCCCAAAGGAATCACTGTTTGTAACCTTAACCAAGTCATTGAACTCCAGCAAGCCTTTTTCCTAACCTGTAAAGTGGGCTATCACAATTTAACCTAAAGCCAGTACACCTAACCTCTGTTTTCCTTAAAAGCTTATTGTACAAGATAAGGGCTATACAATACCATCTGCCTATCCCAAGGCATGAGAGTTCCTTTTTATCTTTTGAGTCATTTCTGATTTGTATTTCTTTCTAAATATAACATTTTGTTTTAGCAAAAATTTTGCATTCTTTAATAAGGTTTTTAGTAGCTTATTATTTTTATTAATTTTCTGTTTCTATTCTTCATTTTTTTCATGTTTTATGAACTAGAACATCTCTTGACTACCATTTGGGTATGTGTTTTTTAGTTTCAATAAATTTAGGAGGTCCAAGTGCAGTTTCATTACATAGATGTTTGTACGATGGTGAAGTCTCGGCTTTCAGAGTGTCTGTCATCTGAATAGTGTACATTGGACTCCCTAGATAATTGTTCATGCCTTATCACATCTCACCCTCCCACCTTTGGATTCTTCAATGACAGTTATTCCATGCTGTATGACCATAGCTTCCCTCCCACTTATCAGTGAGAACATTCCTGAGTTACTTCACTTATGATAATGGCCTCCAATTCTACCTCCAGTTGCTGCATTCTTTTAATGGCTGAGTAGTATTCCATTGTGTGTGTGTGCGTGTGTGTGCATGTGCGTTTTTTTTTTTTATCAACTCATTGGTTGATGGGCACTTAGGTTTATTTCATATATGAGTGAATTATGATATTGTGAATTGTGCTACAACAAGGATGTAAATGCAGGTATGTTTCTTATATATTGACTTCTTTCCTTTGGGTAGATATCCAGTAGTGGGATTGGTGGATTAAATGGTAGACATACTTTAAGCTCTTTGAAAAATAGTCATACTGTTTTTCTTAGAGGTTGTACTGACTTACATTCCCACCAACAGTGTATAAGCATTCCCCTGTCACAGCATCCATGGCTAACATCTATTATTTTCTGATGTTTTAATAATTACCATTCTGACTAGAGTAAGGTAGCATCTCATTGGAGTTTTAATTTGCATTTGCATTTTTTGATGATTAATGATGTTGAGCTTTTTTCATGTATATCTTATTTGTAAAAATGTCTGTTCATGTTATTTACCCACTCTTTAATGGGATTATTTGGTTTCTCCATACTAAGTTGTTTGAGTTCCTTATAGATTCTAGATAATAGTCTTTTGTCAAATGAATACTTTGTGAATATTTTCTCCCATTCTATAGGTTCTATACTTACACTGTTTATCATTCCTTTTCTTTACAGAAGCTTTTTAGTTTAAATAAGTACCATTTATTTATTTATGGTTTTGTTGCAATTACTTTTGGGGTCTTATTCATCAATTCTTGCCTCACCCAATGTCCAGAAGAGATTTTTCTAAGTTTCTTCTAGGATTTTTATGGTTTCGGGTCTTACATTTAAGTCTTCAATTCACCCTGAGTTAAATTTTTTATTTGTTAGCTACAGGGATACAGTTTCCTTTTTCTGCATATGGCTATCTAATTTTTCCAGAACAATTTATTAGACTGTTATTTCCTCAGTGTATGCTTTTGTCTGCTTTGTCAAAGATCATTTGTTTGTAGGTATTTGGATTTATTCTGGGTTATTTATACTATTTCATTGCTCAATGCATTTGTTCTTATACCAGTAAGTACCATGTTGTTTTGATTACTGTTGCCTTAAAGTATAATTTCAACTCAGACAATGTGATGCCTTCAGTTTTGTTCTTTTTCTTAGGATTGCTTGGACTAGTTGAGCTCTTTTGTTGAATTAAGAATGGTTTAAATTTTGAATTGTTGAATTTTAGCATTGTTCTTCCCAATTCTGCATAAAATTACATGGGTATTTTGATAGAAGTTACATTGAAACTGTAGATTGCTTTGGGCAGTATGGTTATTTTAACAATATTGATCCTTCTAATCCATGAGCACGGGATGTTTTTCCATTTGTTTGTGTCATCTATGGTTTATTTCACCAGTGATTTGTAGTTCCCCTTGTAGAGATATTTTATCTTTTTGGCTAAATTTATTTCCATGTTTGTTTGTTTTGTTTGCAGCTATTAGAAATGAGATTGAATTCCTGATTTCATTCTCAGCTTGGTAGTGGTTGGTATATAGAAATTCTATGGAGTTTTGTATGTTAATTTTCTTACTTGAGGCATGCCTGTTTTCATTTATAAAATCTGAGAGTCTTTTGGAGCTGTTCTTAGAGTTTTCTAGGTGTAAGATCATATCATCAGCAAACAGAGATAATCTGACTTCCTCTTTTCCAAGTTGGTCACCCTTTATTTCTTTCTCTTGGCTGATTGCTCTAGCTAGGACTTCCAGTGCTGTGTTGGATGGAAGTGGTAACAGTGGGCATCCTTCTCTTATTCCAGTTTTAAGGGGGATGCTTTAAGCTTTTCCTTTCCTCATTCAGTATGATGTTGGCTATGGCTTTTATTATTTTGACATATGTTCCTTCTATGCTTAGTTTGTTGAGAATTTTTATCATGAAGGGATGCTGAAATTTATTGAATGGTTTTTCTGCATTTATTGAAATGATCATATAGTGTTGGTTTTAATTCTGTTCATATGATACACCATATTTATTGACTAACATATGTTGAATATTCCTTGTATCTTGGATAACTTACTCGATCATGGTACATTATCATTTTGATGTCCTATTGGATTTGGTTTGCTAGTATTCTGCTGAGGATTTTTGCATCTGTCTTTATCAGTTATATTGGCCTATAGTTTATTTATTCATTTATTTATTTTTTGCTGTGTCCTTTCCTGGCTTTGGTATCTGGGTGATACTGACTTCCAAAAATAAATTAGTGAGGATTCCTTCCCTCTCAACCTTTTGATTGGTGCAAGTTCTTCTTCGTTCATTTGCTTAACTACCATTTGTTACTGGTATTTTACCTCATTGTTTATTTGCCTACTGATTTCCTTCTTTCAATTCCTCTCTTTCTTCTGTTTTTCTATCTCTGAGTGTAAATTTCTTTATCTATTTATTTAGGTGAAAATAATACACATTTCCAATGTTGGGAAGTAATTTAATGAAAGGACCCATGTAAAACATTTAAATCATAGGTCAATATACAGTAGCCAATATATAAATAGTGCCTGGCATACATGAAACCCTATTATTAATGTCTTATAAAATGACTTGCATTAGAAAATATCTTAGGGCTATTATAGCTATTATTTTAATCTAATTTTATGGTAATTACCTCCTTTTTATAGTGACTACTTTCTAAAAATAATAATTTCTTACAGTATTTTTAAGTGTCAGTCTATTCATATAAGAAGATAGCATTTTTAAATAATGAAAAAATGTTATTAAATTGCAGTGGGGACAAAATTTGGTTTAATTAAATGTCTGAATCAAATTTTTATATAAATTATATTTATGAAATTTAACTGAAAATTTAAATGACAAGTAGAAACAGAGAAAGGGGAAACAATAAAATAGTAGTAGAAAATATATTTCAGTGAATATTAAATTTAGAATATAAAATATTCTTGTTTCTGATAGTGGAATAGTGGTATGATATTATAATTTTAAATAATTTACAATAAATTTTATCTTGAAGAAATGTAGACAAATAATAAAGCAGAAATATAGTTTGTATTTTCCCATAGGTGGAAAAATTATCTGTAACATAACAATTTATCTCAGGAGAATTCATTTGAAGAAGCTTATGGCTCACCAGCTCAGATAAATTATCCAGATACAAAATATTCCTAAAAGTGCTCTTTGCCAAATGTACTTTTTGTCATACATAAAAATGCTTCTTGAGGTTTGCTAACGTGTTATTATATTAAGAAAAATATAATAATCTAAATAATTATTTTCCCTTACTTTTTCTTCCATCAGTCTCTTTCTCTATCTTTTTCTGGTTATTAAGATTTTGAAAGCAAAAAGAACCCTAGCACTGAAGTAATTGTTTTGGGGTTATACTACAGACTCATTTCCTCTTACTTGGTTCACACCCTCTGAGAAGAATTCCAGGGGAGGACACAGTAAAGAAATGTCCTTGAAAGTCTGTGCAAAATCAGTGGAATTCTATTCCTCTGGGAGTGATTTTTTTTTTTTTTTTTTTACAGCTAGTTTATATTAGTGGATAACAAAACCCTATAATGAAAAGTTCTCAGTGCCCAAATATTTTTGTTACTGGCATTATGTGGTATGTTCTGAAATACAAACTTTTGCTTGAAACAACTCTGGTGTGTTTATTATTGTATCCTGAATTGATCATTACCAAAATAACAGTAAGTGTACCATACATAGGCAATATACTCCCTGAAAGATAATAATAATCTTTTTTAATAAAAGAAGGGAGGTCATGGCTCAGAGCCTGTAGCTCAGCGGCTAGGGCGCCAGCCATATACACTAGAGCTGGTGGGTTAGAACCCAGCCGGGGCCTGCCAAACAATAATGACAACTACAACCAAAAAATAGCCAGGCATTGTGGTGGGCACCTGTAGTCCTAGCTACTTGGGAGGTTGAGGCAAGAAAATCACTTAAGCCCAAGAGTTTGAGGTTGCTGTGAGCAGTGACACCATAGCACTCTACAGAGGGCAACGTAGTGAGACTATCTCAAAAAAAGAAAAAAAAAGATGGGAAGTCATGATTTAAAAGACCCTTGCAGGATTATTTGGTAAAATACTGATTCATTTTATAATACAAGGAAACTAACAATAAATGATACTTTAAAATAAGATAGAAATATACTATTTGGATCCATAATATATATTTTTAATTACCTTTAAGTTCTAATTTATTTCAAACAGATTTCATAGTATATTTTAGCTTATTAAATAAACATACTTTATAAAGAATATATTTTAAAAATTTTTGTAAATCACAGCTTTAGCCCAATTCATTGGGGAGTTTTTCTTTGTTGTTTGTTTGTTTTTGTTTTTACTATTTTGGTGCATAAACTACAGTTGCTTCACAACTAACTATGGTTCAACTTAGAATTTTTTGACTTGATAATACTGCAGGCTGCCATTTGTTTTGCTTTTTTTTTTTTTTAGAAAATTGACAATGAATTTGTCCTAAAATAATAAAGAATGCATTCTGTTTTTCAATATAATATTCAATAAATTGTCTGAGGCTTTGTGTTAGATGATTTTGTCCAACTGTAGGCTAACTGATGTAAATACTCCAAGCACATTTAAGGTAGGCTAGGCTACACTATGATGTTCAGAAGGTCAGATGTAGTCAATGCATTTTTGATTTATAATATTTTCAATTTGTGATAGGTTTATTGGTGTAAGTTCAGGAGTATTTGTATATGTAAAGTATGATTTTCGACATGTTGATGTCATTCTAGGTTGTAAAAGGTATAACCTCAGCCATTTTGCACCTTAAATACTGAATTTATGAATCCAAAGCATAGAGAGAGCAATGAATGAGGCTGTGCAGCAAAGAAAAGAAGCTGTGAATTAGTGGTGCTAAAGGAAAACCTTTACATTACTCATTGAAGCTACTTAAGTCCTAATTACAAAGTGTTACGTTTTTAACATTAAGTGAAAAGAAGCTAAGCAAGAGCAAAAATGCATCCCATCATAATGTTGCTCTTAGAAATGAACATTTCTAAGCTATTCCCATTAACATGCACCGCCTCCATGGTTATAGTCAAGGATTTACATTATTCTCTTTGTCTTTCTCATAGTGATTTCAAAGTGACCAAAGGGAACAGAATATCTAGAAGTGGGCAAGTGATGCTATACCATGAGATAACAGGACACGATTGCCGGAAAGCTCATGAATTCTGTAACCACTCTATCAATATGGCAGCCACATTTTGCTATTTAAATTTAAGTTGACTATGATTAATTTAAATTAAAAATTTGGTTTTTCAGTTATGCTA
This sequence comes from Otolemur garnettii, assembly GCF_000181295.1. Classification (NCBI taxonomy): domain Eukaryota; kingdom Metazoa; phylum Chordata; class Mammalia; order Primates; family Galagidae; genus Otolemur; species Otolemur garnettii. The sequence goes on from NW_003852521.1 coordinate 3,753,251, forward strand.
GCCATGTTATGTGTACTCAGTAGTCACATGTATCTAGCACCTACCATGTGAGTGTCATAGATGTAGATTTCTGCCATCACAGGAAATTCTGTTAGAGCTGTTTTATAACTGCCAGCTTTTTTTTAATTTTTTGATTAAATCAAATTAACATGTGGGTATAATTTTTAGGTTGCATTGTTCTCACTTCCATTTGTAAAGTTCCATTTGTAGAAGAGCCCCTCACCCAGGGGGTGTGTTATAAACTTTCACAATGTGCACATTAGGTGAGATCCTGTCTCATGCCCTCCCGCCTTCTTCCAAATGTCCTTCTCCCTCCTCCCTCCACTTCCCTCTACCGTAGAACTGGACTATATGAGTCTTTTATTATTCTTATGAACATATAATTGTTCATATATTGATTTCATATCAGTACAGAGTACATTGGATATTTATTCTTCCCTTCTTGCAATATTTTACTAAGAAGAATATATTTCAACTCCATCCAGGTAAATGTAAAAGATGTAAAAATCTCCATTTTTTTAATGGCTGGATAATATTCCATGGTATACATATATCACAATTTGTTGATCCATTCACGGGTTGATGGGCACTCAGCTTGCTTCCATGACTTGGCCATTATGAATTGAGCCACAGTAACATGCTGGTGCAAGTGTCCTTGTGGTAGAAAGATTTTTCCTAGCCATTACAATCAGGCAAGAGAAGGAGATCAAAGGAATCCAAATGGGGCAAAGGAGGTCAAACTCTCCCTCTTCACAGATGACATGATCTTATACCTGGAAAACCCCAGGGACCAAAGTACAAAGCTATTAGAAGTGATCAGGGAATATAGCAGCATCTCAGGATACAAAATCAAGACCCACAAATCAGTAGCCTTTGTATATGGCAACAGTTGTCAAGCCAAGAATAAAATCAGAGTCTATTTCTTTTATGATAGCACCAAAGAAGATGAAATACCCAGCAATATATCTAACAAAAGATGTGAAAGATCTCTGTGAAGAGAATTATGAAACTTTGAGAAAGGAAATAGCAGAAGATGTCAACAAGTGGAAGAACATACCATGCTCATGGCTGGGAAGAATCAACATTGTTAAAATGTCCATACTACACAAAGCAATTTATAGATTAAATGCAATCCCCATCAAAACACCAATGTCATACTTGGAAAACTAGTACTTCGATTCATATGGAACCAGAATAAACCCCAAATAGCAAATACAGTATGTAGAAATAAAAACATATCTGGAGGCATCATGTTGCCAAATTTCAGGTTATATTACAAGAATATAGCAATCAAAACAACACAGTACTGGCACAAAAATAGAGACATAGATCTATGGAATAAGATAGAGAATCTAGAGATGAACCCAGCCACATATAACTGCCAGATTTTTCCTGTGGAATTAAGAATTATGTCTTGAGGTCACTCAATTTTTATAAAGTAGTGATGAGATAGTAGAAATATAATTTCATGGCATTAAAAGGATGTATGAGACTCATGATGAAAGCACAACATTTGAACTGTGGTAATTTGGGGTTCTAGTCTTAACTCTGCTGCATGACCATGGACACATTTCTTTTGGCTTCTAAACCTTTGTTTCTTTATTTTCAAAATGAGGTAGCATAATGCTTAACCCATAAGAAGTTTATATATATAAATGTATGTGCAATTCTTCCTATGGTGCCCAATACATGGTAGGTATTCAACTATGGTTGTTATTGTTTTTATTAGTAACAAGTGAGAAGACAGTCACGATGTGAATGGTCACACATACAAATCATACTTTGGGATAAAGTGTGAATCTTTATTTGCTATAAAAAACATTAAGACCTCAGTTCATTTCAGAAGTATCACACCAAAAATGTTTGTAATCCCAAATGGTATGAAGGGGTAAGAAGAGATAATAAAGAAGAGAGACAAATATACAAGAACTGAAGGGGAAGAGCTAATGTCAAATGAAAGTCCTCCAGGAAATGTACCAGAAAAGTATGTGAAAGCATAATGACACAACCAAAACGGGAAGGGAAAAGGATTCTCACTATGGGACTACGAGGAAACAGCTCCATAAAAGTGTCTTTTCTGTGCTGGAGAGGCAAACTTGTCTAAAAAATTCAAGAGAAAAAAGAGGGGGAAATTGCTGCGTAACAGCTATTCCTAGTGTGCTGTATAACCTTAAGCACGTGCCTCTAAATTGATGTGCCACTGTTTTCTGATCTGATGAATAGGATGAACTAAGTATTTCTTCCCTCTGGATTCAGTACATATTGTTCATGCTAAGTAGTTGACTCTGACAACTAAACTGTGCATTCCCTGAGAGAATTTATCACTAAATGGCATCCCTGTGAAGACACATGACCCAACTGCTAAGGGGAGCAAATATGAAGGCTCACATGGCAATGGAGAGCAAAAGTGTCCCATGTCACTATGGATGAACCCCCCACAGTAGAGAATTAAGGAGTCAATGTGATAAAATTGCAAAGTTGGGGGGAGGGGTGGTGCTCAGAGATTATATACAAAGTCCATGGGCAAAACATCAGTGTTGGAAATTAACCTAGAAACTGGAAAAGATAACATGCTTTAAACATCTAGAAATAGTAGGAATGAGCTGTGTGAAGTTAGAAAGCTGGATGGAATGAGAAGCAGGGTCAAGAAGTTAGGCAGAAAATGTTGAGACAGCCCAGAAGTCTCAGGCTCAGGAAGCAATTTCCAGTTGATCTGGGAAAGGAAAGTCAAGACTAGATAAAGATAGTAACAAATCCTATTATTATAATTCTACGCCTGCATATAGAATCCCCATATCTTGGTATAAACTGTGTGAGCTACTGAGGATGCAGTGATGAACGTAATGATCCCAGTCCTAGCCTTCTGACACTTAACCATGTATGTCTACAAACAGGTAATTTTATTTCCATTGCTATAATACTTTTAATTTAATAAACACATATATTCTTACTGATAAAGGCATTAGTTTCCAAAAGTTAGCCATGTAAAGAGTTTACTACTAAACCATGTGTTATCATCTGATTAAGCATTGCAAGGAGTTAATAAAACTCACCAGGAGATGGCAATACATCTCTGTGTCTCTCTGTTGTATTGTTTAAGCTGAAAAACCAGAAAACATTTGTATTTATCCTGTAATACAAGCAGTTGGTTGTATTATAGGCTAACTAATGGTTGAATAACAAGATAGATAAACCTCTATCACAATTGCAAATAATACTTTTCATTTTAGGCATTTGTACTAGGTATGCAGTATATATTTTGATCACTAGGCGGTATAGGCATTGTCAGATTTACAGGATTGTATTTATGACTGGGTAGCTAAAAAGTGCAATGTTATAAAAAATCTCCAGTCTAAAGACTCAGAAGAAGGCATCTTTTTTATTTCCTACCTCTCTTTTTCCTTTTTCGATTTTCAGTAGTGTATAAGATTAAACACTAGCAAGATACCTGATCATACAGCAGAATTATCCTATCAATTAGCTTCAAACTATGTTTATATATTACAAAAACATTCATGTATGTTTTGTTTTTCTTGAAGAGAAATTCAAGTTTTCTTTAGTTATGCAAAGTATTTTTTGTTCTCTGGTTTAAACTCAAGATAAAAATATTCCAAAGTTATTTACTCTATTTTTTAATGGACTCAGTAAAACATTCAGCTATTTATTTTTAAGTCAATTGGATTATCCTTAATGTGACTCCAGCAATAATAAGTTAAAATTATGAGTGAACCAGTCACATTTACAAAAATGTTAAACCTGCTGCCTGTGCAGGCAGATTAAGTATAACTACCCTAGACATCTAAAAGTGGTTGAATAACAAAGATTTAAGTTTAATTCTGGTTTGATGTAGTAGCTTCAGTTTAAACCCCTGACAAAAATGAAGAAATAATAAAAATTATAAAAGTTTGATCTTCTCGATTTGGGTACCAGCCACATACAGAGCTGGTGGGTTCGAACCCAGTCCAGGCCTGCCAAACAACAATGACTACAACCGAAAAATAGCCGGGCATTGTGATGGGCGCCTATAGTCCCAGCTACTTGGGAGGATGAGGTAAGAGAATTGCTTGAGCCCTAGAATTTGAGGTTGCTGTGAGCTGAGATGCCACAGCACTCTACAGAGGGCAACATAGTGAGACTCTGTCGCAAAACAAAGAAAAAGAAAGTTTGCTCTTCTCTTCATGGAAATGAAAAATGCATTATAGGTCCTAATAGCAATAGACCAAATAAGCTGTTTGTGAAGAACAAATGCACTCATGTCCAGGTATAGTGATGAGAAAAGGTCTGAACACCCAAGCAGTGTCTGCTGAATGTTTCCCAAGCTTACCAGTAAAATATGTGAGAATCTCCCAAATCAGACAAAATTGTGCCGCTGAATCTCAAAACACCCTAAATGTAGAAGGAATGTTAATAACCATAAAAGTGATAGAACTAGAGAAGAAATGAAATCAGCCATGTAGCCTTGTTCTGGAACACTGAAAATAGAAGCCTTTTTTTCCTTTCTCTGCAAACTAAAGCTGTCCTTTCATGGAGAATTCAGAAAACCAGGCACACATTAAAAACAGGAGTAATGATGAAAAACATTTCTACCAGATTGCAAAAGGACCAATAAGGTAAAGGTATATTTATAGGCAAATCAATTTGCAATCCAGATATCTTGACTTTGTTAATACTGTATACACCGTTGGTTCATTAAGAGTAATATTTCATGTCTTAAAGGTCTGCCAAAACCATCTGTAACTGTCAAAAATCTCTTACTCTTTTGTAGTTTGCCTTTACACAAATATTTCCAGAAATCCTTTTTTAGTATAGTATGAACCCATAAATCTTTCTAAACTTGATCATCAGCCCCTGTTAGAGCTCTAAGTAAGACCTAATATAATAAATCAAGTAACTTTAGTTTAGATATATTAAGTATATAAGCATAAACACTAAACAAAAGTATAATACAATTAAATAATGTTGATGTAAATAGGGAAGATAAGGGAAGGAAGAAAGGAAATACACTAAATCTACATTGCTCAGATTTAAGAGTCAATACATACTGTTTAAACATATAAAGAATATGGAAATACTAAATGGAGTTAGGTAGAAGGACTGATATCATCAAGATATTAGACTAGTAGGTCCCAGGCCTTGTCCCTCTATAAAAATAGTGTTTAAACAACTATCTATGGGCAAAAATATCTCTGGGAGAGCTCCAGAATGTGATGAAGGAGCTGTATCTACACATGGTAACAAAAAACAGAAGATGGCTTCATAGAAAAGTGTGGGAAGTATACATAGATCTGCATAGCTTAGCACCAGGAGGAATCCTCTGGGTTCCAACTTTTCCCTATGATGAAAAAAGAGGGCAGGAGGACTGCATTTCTTTCTGCCACTGTGGACTCTTGCAGCCTTCAACACCGAGGGCCACTGGAGTGTTTGCCAATGCCGACTCCTGCTGATGGAGCTACATAGAGCCCATGCAACTGCCCTTGCCCTTTTTGCCGGCACCATCATCTTCATGTCCACTCCTTAGACATATCACCATCCACCCAGGACCCAGTGCTGCCACACATTCCCGTGACCCAATGCCACTGCCTCCCAATCAGATGCATCACCACCACATCCCCAAGAACCAGCAACCTGTACATATTGGAATTGGTGCCTTCATGTGCCCCACAGCCAGTGCAGCCCACCTGCCTAGCACCCTTGTATCCACCTGCAGGTGACAGTCTTTCACCACATGAGCCAGTTCATAAAGTCAGAAAGATGTGAGTGTCCATCAAATGCACAGACACAAATTCAAGACTATGAAAAACAAAAAAAATTAGATAAACATAACATCACCAGAAGGGGACCAGAAAATCTCCAGTGGCCACCCACAAAGAAATGGAAGCATATTTCTGAACAAAGGATTCAAAAATAATTGTTTAAAGAAGCTCAGTGAGCTAAAAGAGACTACAGAAAGCTCTACAAAATCAAGAAAATAATACAAAAATCAATAAGTTTGGGGGGGGCGGAGCCAAGATGGCGAACTGCAGCCAGCTTTTTACAGAAGCTCCCGTCCAGAAGGAGGCTGAAAGGACAGAACCTTAGCAAAGTAGCTGATGG
>NW_003852521.1:3771816-3903023 GCF_000181295.1 Otolemur garnettii
TGTGTTGACCAGTTGATGGAAGTATTTCAGATTGCATGTGAAAACCCCACACTGTACCCCAGAAGTGCATTAATGTACATAGTTACCGTTCAATAAAAAAAAATAAAAAAAATAAAAAATAAAAAAAAATAAGTTTGGCAAAGATATATTTAGCTCAAACTTCCCAAAGAAAATCAACTTAAAGAAGACTCTCCTAAGACCCATTATAATCAAATTCTCATAAGTCAAGGATGAAGACAAATTGTTCTTTTTTTTTGAGACAGTCTCACTTTGTCACCTTTGGTACAGTGCCATAGCATCATCATAGCTCATAGCAACCTCACTCTCTAGGACTCAAGTGATTCCCTTGCCTTAGCCTCCTAAGTAGCTGGGACTACAGGTGCCCACCACAGTACGGAGCTATTTTTAGAACTGGGGTCTTGCTCTTGTTCAGTCTGGTCTCAAACCCGTGAGCTCAGGCAATCTACCTGCCTCGGCTTCCGTGAGTGCTAGAAGGACAAAGACAATTTTAAAAGTAGCAAGAGAAAAGTGACATATTACATGTAATGAAACCCCCATAAAATTATTGGCATATTTCTCAGCGAAAACCTTGCAGGCTAGAAGAGAACTAAGTGAAGTACTAGGGGAAAAACTGAATACTACCCAGGAAAACTATCCTTTGAAAATGAAAGAGAAATAACATCTTTCCCAGGAAAGCAAAAACTGAGGTAGTTTATCACCACTAGAATTGTCTAACAAAAAATATTTAAAAGAGCTTTTAAAATGTAAATAAAAATATTCTAAAGCAACACAAAATCATATGAAACAATAAATATTACCGGTTAAGGTAAATATATGGACAAATACAGAATAATGTAACACTCTAATCTTGGTGCATAAATTACTTTTAACCCGAATTTAAAAGTTAAAAGACAAAAACTTACTAAAGTATATACAATATAAAAAGAAATAAACTCTAATGGGAGTTAAAAGTATGGAGTTTTTGTATGTGATTGAAGTTAAGTTGATATCAACTTAAAATGGACAGTTACAAATATAACAGGTTTTATACAAGCCTTGAGGTAACCACAAAGGAAAAAAACCCTTCAATGAATACACAAAAGATAAATAGAAAAAATTCAAAGCCAATCACTACCCCGCAAAATCACCAAATAAAAAACGAAGACAGCAAGAGAGAAAGAGAGGAAAATAAGTGGAAAACAGACAGAAACCATCAGCAAAATAGTAAGTCCTCAACAGTCAAAAGGTCCTTTATATCTAAATGAACTAAACTCTTCAGTCAGAAAGTACAGAGCGGCCAAATGGAATTTCAAAATAAGATCCAGTGGTGTGCTTTCTACAGATGACTCACTGTGGATTCAAGGACACATATAGGCTGAAACTGAAGGGGGGGGATAGAATATTAAAGAAATATGGGGTACAGAGTTAATATTTATATTATTAACTAAAGTAATTTTAAGAATCTTTTAAAAAACAAAACACCTTCTTCAACACTACTAGAAAGTCAACTACACTATTACCAGTCTCAAAAATATTTTGAGGATCTTATTTTTTTCCCTTTGTGCTTTTAATATGCTGAATTTAAAAAGTAAATACTACACTTTCCCCACACATAGCTGCTTTCTTATAAATACATAGCATCAAAAATGGAATATTATCAGGGACCCAATGCCCCTAGGTTGCCTAAGGGGTCCCATATCACACATCTGAACATGTAATAGTAGGTTTGAAGCTTAGGTAAAAGCCTTAGAATCCCCTGGCATTCATTGTAGTTGCCTCCCACGTGTAGTAACTCCCACGTCTGCTTCAGTCTTCAATCACCCTCTTTTCTGTATTTCTCCATTTTCTCCCCTCTTTATAGGAGGGATACTTGTAATTGGATTTAGGGACCATCCTGATCTCATCTCAAGATCCTAAATGCAATTATCTGTGAAAAAGCAGATTCTAGGTAGAGGTATTTTTAGTGGGTGTGAGGAGGGAGAGTCACCATTCAACCCACTACATAGGAGAGTAGAGTTCTGTAAAAGCTAGGGCTCCAGCCAGTTTACTAACTACTTCCAAAATCTCAGTTTGTTCTTCACTCTAACTGCAGTCCAATGGAACAAACACCAGTGGGGGTGGGGGGAGACTCTGTCCCATGCTCCTTCACTATGATGGCCCCCACCCCGCGATGGGATGGAACCTTGTCCTCTTCACTTAACTGGCAATTGTGAAAAGAAATAATGGAAGATTGTATGAGAGATGCCTGGGTCCAGGCCTGGAAGTGAGGTACATCATTTCTGCCGGTGTGCTATTGGACCAAACTCAGTCACAGAGCCCTCACTTAACTGCAAAGGAGGCTTCTTGCTGAGTGTTCGAAAATAACAGAAAATAGATTTAAAGGGCCGCATCTGTCACCAGCCATAAATAAAATAATCAATAGTATAGATCTAGTTCCTATATACATCAAAAGCCAGACCTTAAAAATAGAGAATTACCCTCCTTTTAAGTATCCACGGAATCTTTAAAGGAAATGGACTCTACATTACATCACAGAGAAAGCCTCGGAACATTAAAATAAGTGAAGATAGAACAAGCAATATTCTCATCTCGAAATGTGAATTGCACGCATTCCTGTTCTGCTATGGAGATGTGAGCTCACTGCTGCCCATCCCTTCTGCTGTTTATGACAACAAACTCTGGGGAAATCCTCCTGCCCCCGCTCCAAGAAACTACCAGAAGACTATAAAAATTTCTAAAACTGAAAAATTAAAAATAGAGGGTAACAAGTAAACAACAAGTAACAAAACTGTAGACTTAAATTTAACCACATGAACAATTGTGTTAGAGGTAACTGCTCTAAAATAAAACTGCCAATAGAGATATCGTAGAAGGCATTTTAGTCATCTAAATATTTTTAGCAGTCACATAAACATGTAAAAAGAAGCATGTATATAGAAATCTCATTTCAACCTGAAATCAATATACAAATTATTAATGAAATATATTACATTCTTTCCTTTGGACTATTTTTGAAATCTAGTACGTGCTTTACAGTACATATCAATTTGGACCAGGAATATTTTAAGTAGCTAGAAGCTGTTGTATTATTGAACAGCAAAGCTGTTAAAATTCACAGCCTGGATAAAAAAGTAAGTCCCTGCTGATTGACAGTTTCTTTAAAATTAAACATATACCTAAAATATAGCCAAAAAAATTCCACTCTTAGGTATTTATCCAAGAATAAATAAGACATAAATCTCCCAAAGACTTACACGAGAATATTCACAGCAGCTTTATTTGTAATAGCCCCTAATTGGATACAAGCCAGATGTCCATCAACCAGTGAGTAGATAAACAAACTGTAACATATCCATTTAATAGAATGCTGCTTCGCAATAAACAGGAACAAACTCCTGATACAAGCAACAATATGGCTGAATATCAAAATTGCTAAGCTGTGTAAAAGAAGCCAGGCAATAAAGGATGCACATCATATAATTCCATCTCCATAAAATTTTAGAAAACACAAACTGTAATGGCCTAAAATGTGATAGCAGTTGCCTGGGGAAAGTGTTGGAGACAAGGATGAATTTCAAAGGGGTACCAGAAATCTTTTGAGGGCGATGGAAACATTTGTTTACCTTGAGTATAGTGATAGTTTTGTGTATATGCATATGTTGAAACTGACCAAATCATACACTTTCATATGATGAGCTATTAAATAAATAAACTGATGCTCATGCTTCAATGCTCATTCTTCAAATATGTGAGATTTTTCATATTTAAATTGTACCTCAAACTGTAGGTTTAGCTTCCCAGTGTCAGCAGACATTATTCAATCCCTTGGGGACCCAAATAGAACAAAATATGGAGATGGGAAGAATTTGCCCTTTGCTTGAAAGACATCAGTCTTTCATTCCTTGGTCTGGGATTTATACCATCAGCTCTCCTGGATCTCAGGTAACTTCAGACTTGGGATGGACCAGCTTTCCTGGACCTCCATCTTACAGTTGGCAGACAGAGGGACTTCTCAGCCTTCATGACTACATGAACCAATTCCTCATTATAAATCTTTTCTTTGTACACACACGGAGATATATATGTATTGTATATACATCTATGTATATAGATGTATATGAATATCTATATATATTCTATTGGTTCAGTTTCTCTGGAGAGCTCTGGCTAATGTGCTCAGACATTAGGCTAGACACATGACCCAGATGACCCAGTTTCTGAAATAAACCAATGGCAGAAGAAATAAATGGAAAGAGGAAAGACAGCTGCTCTATACTTAAGGGATTTAAAAATCAAATTAAATCTATGGACCATGTTTTAATTTAAGTAAATAAAAGAAAAAAAAAAGAATCACTGTTTTAAAAAAAGCACTTGGGGAAAAATTGTGAACATTGTAGATTGAATATTAGATGCATCAAAGAATGATTGCTAATTTTACCACTGATAATGGTACTGTAGATCTAAGAAAATGTTATTTTTAGAAGTGCACGCTGATACATATAAGAATGAAATAATGTCTAAGATTTGATTTAAACTACTTTACCAAAGAAATAAAAATCCAAAGAGAATATAGCAAAATCTTGCAGATTGTTAAAATTAGGTGATGAGTATATGGGAGTTCTCTCTACTTCTGTGTTTGCCTAAATAATAAAATATAAATATAAAATAAAGGCATAAATAGTATATCCTGTTAATGTAAAATGAAAGAAGCAGCTGTTTCAAGACAGCAAACAGCACACTCGTTTGCCCCCTCATCTACTCAGATGCCCCAATGAAATAAAAGAATAAAATCACCAAAAAGAAATAGACACAAAATGAGACAGGTAATAGAAGTGGTACCTTTAGCAGGAAAGACTCCAGCGGATTTCTGGAAGACGAAAGGAATGGGTGTGTGCTAAAGGATGAAACCAGCTAAGAAAGCCACAGCCAAGGTTGCCTTGGAGAGTTCTAAACTGGGAACCCCACGGGGATATTCTCCCAAAGTCAGAAAGGTAAGCAGAGTGGGAACCAGTAGGGCTGAAAAGTGAATAGATCTGTGTCTAGAACAAAGACACCAGGTGGCGCTCCGGTCCTTCTTTCCTTCTCCACTCTCACTGAGATGAGGAACTCTTCCCCTGTTTGCTTAGGACTGAATGGGAACCAGGTGGAGAAAAGCAAACATCATGGCTCCTCCTAAAGAATTAGAATAAACTTTCTGGAACAGACTAAGGTTTAAATGTTGGTGCCCAAGAGCAAAACTCTCCTCTTGATCTGGTTATTGTATAACCTGCAGCACTCAACAAAATCACTCAACAAAAGCGATGCCTGTTAAATGACGCACAGCACAGCCTTCCCCACACAGAACTCCCGGTCAGGATACTTAATCAGGGGAAAAAAGAATAAAGAATGTACATAGAACAGAAAGAAAGCCCAGGCCTCCTCTCTTGTCCTTATAATTATACACAAATAACTCAAGAACTGACAGCTGTGTGAGAATTGGCAAGATGAATGTGGCTGTAACTGAGCAAATGCGCAAAAACTGTGCTCCAAGGACACCAAGATAATTCAGGGATCCAGATTAACATTCTGGGAGATATTTAAGAAGTTATTACACCCATAAATAAAAACTTATTAGTCACTTTGAGATGGGAGACAAATGTTGTGTAAGTTGTTGGCCTTCCTCACTTGTTCAGTTTTTCAGGGTCCAGTGAGATGAGACATAACAGACTATCCCTTCCAGGGAGGATTCAGATTGCTGGGCCTTGCACAGCCCCCCCTGGAGAGAGAAGTGTAATACACAGTGAATCCCCTGGGATTTCGGAGGTAACACATGCCACCTCTGGTCAAGTTGCCCCAGTCCATTTCCTATGTCCACAAGCTGATAGTTTCAACACAGCCCAGGGTAAGTAGAGGCTCTGCAGCAGGCCCGGGCTGTGGCAGCCGTCAGTCCTCAGACCCTGTCATGAAGCAGGTGGTAGAAGTCCCTGGGGCAGACAGAGATGCTGCACAGAGCTCTAAGGGCCCCAATAAGAGAAGGACAATACAGGTGGTTAGGTTTGGGGAGTGAGGTCATGCCCTTACCTATAAAACACCATTCTTGATTAGGAAAGAGTTTTTCTTGACCCTGGTAGAGGCCAAACATCTGACCACGGGACTACAGCTGTACTGAGTTGAAGAGGATCCCCTCTCAAAAGTCTCATCCTTCTTACAGCCTCAGGACATGCCCGTATTTGGAAATAGGTTCGTTGCAGATGTAATTGGTGAAAATGAGGTCATACTGGAATATCATGGGTCCTTAACTCAGTGTAATAGACACAGAGGGAGAATGTCATGTGACAACAGAAGCAGAAATCGGAGTGACAGATTTACAAGACAAGGAAGGTCAAAGGTTGCTGACAACACCAGAAGCTGTGAGAAAGACAGGGACAAGATTCTCCTCTGAGCCTTGAGAGTGATCATGGCCCTGTCAACACCTTGATTTGGGACTTCCAGCTTCCAGACTGTGAGAGAATAAATTTCTCCTGTTGTAAGCTGCTGAGTGTGGTACTTAGTTAGGGCAACCCTGGGAAACTCACACAACAGGTGACCATGAAGCCCATTGCATGCATTGAACTGGGTATTCTACAAGCACTGCACCTTAAACTTGGGTAAGTACAGCAGCATTACCGTGTCAGGTGGGAGTGGTGTCCTTGAGGCCCGGCACACTGTGTCTGCGAGGCAAGCACATGGCATGTGACTCAGACTCTCATTTCACTGCTTTGCTACCTCACCTTCATCCTGGACCTATGGCTTCCTGGGAAATTTCCTCTGATTAATCATAGGAAAATCTGAGCCTTGCAGGATGATGAACTCCTGCTGTGCCAGCAGAGTTAAAAGTGAACAGCCGCTGCTCTGCACCCACTCAGTGGTGTCTCTGGAAAAATAATAGTGGCAGAAAATCCTCCTGCTCATCAGACACTGGAGGGGTACAGATGACGGTTCAATTTGTAGAAGAGACGGCCTGAGCTATTATTCTGTGATGATTCTTGAACCAACTATCAGGTTTGTCAGCTGGAGAGGGACTTAGAAATAACAAAATTAGAAAATCTACTGTAAGAAGATTTGAAGAACTGTAAATATACGGACAGGGTCTTGATAATAGGAAGCAAGTGTGAGTGTATTTGTTTCTACATAAATGCTTACCAGGGGCCACACCTAGGTGGAGAGGATCCTCCTGGACAGGATTGCTCTACAGCTGTCAGAGTCTGTCCTTCGCTATGTGCTGATTAAGAAGCCTGTGTGCAAGGTGACTGTAGTGACACAGATGGAGACTGTGCTTGAACTTAAGAACACAGACTTCCCCTCCTTGAGGCTGATCTGTCCCCTACAAGCACTGAATGGCCAATCTGCAAACAGCCGTAACTATGACCCTTGGTACAGCACCATTCCCAGAGGCCCAGCCAGCCACTTACTATCAGCTCCATTACACTGGTCCCCTACCATCATATAGAGAATGGTGCTTTGTCCACACAGGCAGGAATAGAGATGAAATCTATGCAGAGATTTGCCTTTCTGGCTCATAGACTTATTCAGTCCCACCATTCATCAATGTTCATCAATGCCTTACCTCTCACCATAGCTATGGTCTGAATGTTTGCATTCCCCCATATTCATATGTTGAAACCTAATCACCAATGTGACCATATTAGGAAATAGGAACTTTGGAAGGTAATTGCATCATGAGAGCAGCGCCCTCAGGGTAAGTATCTTATAAAAGAAGCTCCAACAAGCTGGCTTGCCCCTTCTACCATGAGAGGACATGGCTAGAAGGCACCACCTGTGAGCCAGAAAATAGGCCCCCACCATGCCCTGACTCTGCAGGTGTCTCAATCCTGAACTTCCCAGCCTCTAGAACCGTGAGAAACACATTTTTATTGTTTACGCAAATGTTATGCTATGACAGCCCCCACAGACTAAGATTCCATAGTATCCCACAGATCACCACTGATAATGGGAAAAAATTTATGGCAAAAAAAATTTGATGGTCAGGGCAGTGCCTGTGGCTCAGTGAGTGGGGTGCCAGCCCCATATACCGAGGGTGGTGGGTTTGAACTTGGCCCTGGCCAAACTGCAACAAAAAAATAACCAGGTGTTGTGGCAGGCGCCTGTAGTGCCAGCTACTAGGGAGGCTGAGGCAAATTAATCGCCTAAGCCCAAGAGATGGAGGTTGCTGTCAGCTGTGACACCACAGTAGTTTATCGAGGGCAACAAAGTGACACTTCATCTCCAAAAAAACTAAATAAATAAAAAATTGATGGTCAGTTCATATCCATGAAATACACTATTCTTACATGTGCTACAACCCAAATATTACTGTCTTTTTTAATTTTGAAAATTAATAGCAGTATATATTTATGGAGTACAAAGTGAGCTTCCAATTTTTAATGGATCAAGCTAATTAACGTATTTATCACCTAGAATATGTAATATTTTTTAGGATGAGAACATTTGAAATTTACTTATGTTGCAATGCGCGGCATGCGCGGCACTGGATTATTAGCTATATTCACCACACTGTGAGAAATGTCTAGAATAAAATCAGATTATTCCTCCTATCTAGCCAAGGCTCCGTGCCCTTTGACTGTCATCTTCTCATCCCCCCACCCCAGCCGCTGGTAACCGTACCTCCCTCTGCTTTACGAGTTCAGTTGTTTTAGATGCCACATGTAAGTAAGAACACGCAGTGTTTGCCTTTGTGCTTAACTTATTTCACTTCGCATAATGTTCTCCACTTCATCTATGTTGTTGCAAGTAACTACCTCTCCTCTTTCCTGAGGATAAATAGTATTTCATTGTGTATATACTTCACATTTGTATATTGGCTTATCTGTTAATAAACACTTAAGTATTTCCAAAACTTGACTAGTGAATAGCGCTGCAATAAACAGCAGCGCAGCTCTGCTGCTGCTTAGCTGTCTGCAATAAAGAGCTGACATCTCTTCTTGGGTAAACACACAGAAGTAGGCTTGCTGGGTCATATGGTAGTTTTATTTTTAGGTTTTTG
Source organism: Otolemur garnettii (assembly GCF_000181295.1). Lineage (NCBI taxonomy): Eukaryota > Metazoa > Chordata > Mammalia > Primates > Galagidae > Otolemur > Otolemur garnettii. The sequence continues at coordinate 3,780,839 of NW_003852521.1, forward strand.
AGAAACCTCCATATTGTTTTTTCTTAATGGCTGTACTAATTTTCATCCCCACCAACAGTGCACACAGGCTCCCTCTTCTCCACATGTTTGCTATCTTTGTTCTTTTTTGTTTTAGACGGAGTCTCATTCTGTTGTCCCAAGCTAGAGTACAGGAGCATCATCATAGCTCACTGCAACCTCAAACTCCTGAACTCAAGAGATCCTCCTGCCTCAGCCTCCCCAGTAGCTGGGACTATAGGCGGAGGCAACAAGACCCAGCTATTTTTTTGATACAGCCACTCTTACAGGTGTGAGGTGATATTTCATTGTGGTTTTAATTTATCTCCCTAATAATTAGTAATGTTGAGCATTTTTTCATGTGTCTGTTAACCATTTGTACGTCTTCCTTTGAGAAATGTCTATTCAGGTCCCTTGCCCAGTTATTAATAAGATTATTTTTCCCTGTGTAATTCAGATAGAACAATTTTGAAAGCACTGCTATTACATAAGTCTCAAAGACAGAAAAATACTTTCAAATCATATCATTTCTTATGTTACTAAATACCAATAACACATATAATTTCAATTATGCTTTATTTTCTAAAAATTCTCCGCAAACTTACCTGCATTTTTTTTTTTATGATATCCTGTGTGGGTTCCCTCATTCCTGAGTTTGTGTTAACCCATCATATTTTAGTCAGCACCACTTGGGGAAACTGACTTCCAAAAAGCGCATCACTTTCTTATAAAGTATAGGTCTTTATTTGAATTTTGCTTCCCTCCTTCAAAATAAATTGCCCTTAAAATGACCTTTTTACATATAAATCATCGAGCAGTGGGGTGGACATAATGATTCTAGAGGGCGATGACTGAGACCAAATGAGACGTGACAACAGAAATGGGAGGGAGGAGGGTGAGGCAGGAGAAACAGAGGAACCAGTAAGTAGATAAGGAAATCCAAAGACACAGTTGCAACGTCTGGAAATGTAGGGAGAGGAACAGAGCAGGGCACAATAGAAGGGATATCAAAGACTTATTTCCTGGAATTGTCTTGAGGAAGATTAACCGAATGGACAAAGTTAGAATTTCTGCTGTAGTAGCAATTTGGCAGAGATGGAAATAGTGAAAGAAATAGGGAGAGACGTGGTGTCCAGAAAAAAATAAAACTAGAAAAACAGATAAAAGAGGCAAATACACATGAAAACAAGGACAATCTTTTCTCCTTGTGGCACCCAGGCTTAATAGTTCTGATGGATCACCCATTCCCCACTGTTGGCCTTTATATTCAATCAGCTTTCAGTCATCATAACTTTTGTGTATGAAATGTCTTTCATAGACGTCGTTCCTTTCCCTATCAGCAGCTTAGTTCAGATCCTAGTCTCCTCCCACGTGGAAACTGGTAATTGCATTCTTGGCTTTGATTTTATATCTCTCCGTTATGGACTGAAGGGTGTCCTCCTCAAATTCGTATGTTCAGGCTTTAGCCTTCAATGTGACTATATTTAGAGATAGGGCCTTTAAAGAGGTAATTAAGGTTAAATAAAGCCATTAGAGTGGATGCATTAATCCAAAGTGACTGATGTCCTTATGAGAAGACACAGAGACACCAGGGATGTGTGTGCACAGATGAAAGGCCATGTGAGGACACAGTGAGAAGGCTGCCAGCCATCTGCAAGCCAAGGAGAAACCAGCTGTGCCAGCACCTTGACCTTGGACTTTCAGCCTCCAGAAGTGCAAGACAATAAATTCCTGTTGTTTAAACCCTCCAGACTGTGGTAATTTGTCATGGCAAATGCCACAGAATACATCCTTGCCTGGAAAGTGAAAGGTGGATAACGCTTTTTAAAATGCAACACTCATTCTGTGGATTAAAGATTAATTGCCCTGGTCTTCAAAGGCATTCTTCCTGAATTTACCTTTTGCCTATGACTCCTCGCCATTTCTTCAAATGCCAAATAATTTCTTGCTTCCATCTCTCACAGAGAGACCTCATATCTCCTTCTGAAAATATACTTCTTTTTTGCCACTCTGTAACAGTAAAGAGTAGCAGGAACCCTTCTAAGGAAGTCCCAGAAGCCACCTCTGGTATATGCATAGAGAACAGACTGAACGCACCCCTGAAAGTCACTGGGGCAGGCAGCAGCTGAGGCAGCAGAGACTGAAGAAGCCCCAGAAGGATACAAACACCTTCTGTAGTTTATTATTCACCATCACATTCTTAGCACTTGAATCTTCAAGAGATATAAAGCCTTCAGGTGCATTGTTTCAGGCTGTCAACTTTCCCAGCTTTCAGCCCTGTAAACTGCTATGTTTTCCATTGGTTTCAGCCCAGCGCTGGCCTCTAGTATCAGCCCTGGCTTAGGTGAGGCACTATGAAGAGACTTAGACAATAGCTCAGCAGCTAAGCAGATTGTTGGTTAGGCTGTCAGCCCAGCTCCTAGCAATGTGTTAGTGCCTTGATGTCCATAACTCAATCCCCCTCTGAACCAATGAGTGCCTGCCTTGTTCCACAAATACCAAGTTACTAATATCCCAAATCCACACCAGTCAAATTTCCCATGATGTATCCATAAGTGCAAGACGATAAATTCATGTCGTTTAAACCCTTCAGACTATGGTATCCCTGATGCCTTCCTGCCTAGGGATGAGCCAATCACCTAATTCAGATCTGCCAATCATTTTCTCAGGCATTCTTACAGCATCTTTATTCCCCTTGGGTCTTATCTTGGGTTTAGAATATTTATTATTCTATCCTTCCAGAGGGCCTGGAATTTCACTTAAAACTTGCCCCACAAGAATAACACGCTTCCAATTTCAGATCTCTGATAACTCAAATATTTCCTTAGGAAATCTTTGGAGACATTCTATTGATCTTAATGTCCTCTTGATTTTTTTGTCTCTCACATGCCATATTTACTCTGTCAATAAATCTCATCAGCTCTGAAATGTATTCAGAATTTGATCTATTCTCACCACCCTCGCTTAATCCACCATCTGTGGATTCATCTCTCATCTGCGCTATCCACTGGACTTCTAATTGGTTCCCCTGCCTGTGACTTGAATCCTTCAGTTGATTATCACCACATCCATCACTGATCATAAAACACAGGTCTTTCCCTGTCATTCTTGCACTCAGACTCTCTAATGGATTCCCATATCACCTGGAATAACAGCAAATTCCCTGTACTGACCTACTGAGCTTTTACATTCTGTCCTTCACCACTGCCCATCATTTCTATGATCTTGTCTCCTGTGGATCTCCCCTCATCCACTTCACTCTGGATATTTTAGCTTCCTTTCTGTTCTGTAAATAGAATAAAGCATTTTCAACCACAGGGCCTTTGCACTTGCCCTTTGTGCTCCCTAGTATGCTTTCCCCACCTATTTCCCCTATGACTTACTCATTTACTTCCTTCATGACTTTTCTCAGATATTAGACTAACTAGAATTTCACCCATTTACTCAACACACCTGTTGTCTCTGCTGTTTCTCTTCCTTGGCAACCATCGTCATTTTAGTATAGGTTTGTATGTCTATTGCTATGTCTCTTTTCTATGCTATTGTTTGCTATCTTCTATGAAAATTAATTTCAAGAAAGCAAGGATTTTATTCTGCTCACCGCTTTAACAAGCACCAAAAAAATTGCCTGGCACACATGTAGGCAAGAACTTGTAAGTATTGGGTAAATGAATGAATGTTCTGCATATCTGCCTAGATTCTGTGATTTGCCTTCTCTGGTCTAGACTATCATTCTGTGCTTTTGTTCCTGTCATTGCATATAAAATGCATTAGGGAGAAAGCTGGGGACTTTGCTGAGAAGTGTGATGGCTTGGCCACTTGAATCACCTAAGGACAGCTTTGGCTGGTGATGGAATATATTCCCCTGCTCTACAAACAAAGCAGCTCTCCTAGCAGTAGCCATCCTGGGACCTAGAGCAACTCTGTGCTTGGGAAGACAAAAAATTAATTTTTTATATCATTTCAGATCCAGTTGGTTACCTGATTGACTTTAGAACACAGGCAGAGAAATCCCAAATTGTGCTCAAAGATAATCACAAAATGCCTTTTGGGGTTTAACATATTCTGTTATCCAAACTGTGTACCTCTATTTAACCAAAATATCTCATGCATAGTGAACACGTTTTCTCCAATTTTATGTTCAAGAAAGATGGAGAATAGGAAGCCTCTACCATCCACACGATCGTCTTCCACATGCAGTATATTTTTGGTTAACAAGCTTTCCTAGAATTTAAGGAATATGCCCCATCTGTTAGTCAATATCCTTTCTATGACTGCAGGTATAGCTGCTGACAATAAATATCATTAAGTAACATAAATAGTTGGTCCATGCTTCTAGTCATTGAAGTAGGAGAATACTTACGTGAAATTATAATTATTTTAAAGAGGATTTGTCTACTTTTTTGGATACTAAGTGCTGTCTTAAGTATATTAAGGGGTCATGGTAAGATTAGTGAATAAAGTACCTTGGGCCTATAGGAAACTTTGGTTGGCTATCTCCACAAGGCTTGTTAACCCCTCCTATTTTCCCCCATGGTACTCAGATTTTGATTCAGATATTGCACAGAATCCTTTCCATTTGTTCCCCCAGCTCTGTGCTCTGCCCTGGAAGATTGACCAGCATGGACAATGTCACAGGGTTCTCATACCTTCAGCTCTCTGACTTGGCTTAGACATTGGAGGTACAGCTGGTGTCAGTAAATATAATTGATTAAGATGAACAGTTGGTCCATGCTTCTAGCCATTGAAACAGAAGGATCCTGATATACATATGTGATACCATAATTATAATGAAGAAGATTTATCTGCCTTTTGGAATACTAGGCTGGCTTAAATATGCTAAGGGGTCATAGTAAATTTAGTGAGTAAAATCTTTTGGGCCTATGGGAAACTTTGGCTTGAGAAACAAGAGAAAAATGAAAACATCAAAGTATTAATTGCTATAGTTCCCTCTCTGAGCTCCTCTGAAGTTTCCTGTGTTCCTCAAAGCTCCCTGCTCCTACTGGCATGCTGCTCTCCACAGCACTCTTCCCGGGTCCCAGGGAGCTCTCCCTCCCTGTTTTCCTTTGGACCCAGAATTAGTAATGGCTCCGCTATTGCTCCTCCAACTTCCTGTGCCACGCTTGTGGTTCCACTATACCCCATCCACACATTGTAATTTGGACCCTTGACTTAAAAAACCCAAACCACATCAGCATCTGTTGCTTTGGGACTTCTTGATATGAGCCATTCTCGGTGGCGTTAGGTGATATCTCATTGTGTTTGATCTGCATTGCCCTGATGATCAGAGATGCTAAGCATTTTCCATGTATTTATTGGCCCTTAGACTATCTTCCTTTGAAAAGTTTCTGTTTATGTCTTTTAATGGGGTTGTTTGTATGACCTATATGGAAAGTAGAATGGATATACCTCAAAGAACTAAAAGTAGACGTACCTTTGGATCCAGCAATCCCACTACTAGGAATACTGAAAGGAAAAGAAGACATTTCATTAAGAAAAAAAAAAAAAAACACTTGTGCTAGAATTTTATAGCAGTGCAATGCACAATTGCAAGATGTAGAAGCAACCCAAGTGCCCATCAATATGTGAATAAATTAATAAACTGTGGTATAGGTAGACTATGAAATACTACTCAGCCATAAAAAGATAATCTAATATCTTTTGTAGCAACCTGGATGGAATTGGAGACCATTCTCTCACAGAATGAAAACAAAACACTACAGGTATCAATACTCAGTTGGAACGAGTTGATGAATATTTATATATATACAGGGAAGTAAAAGTCAAAGGAAATTAAGCAGGTGGAGCAGGAGGGGGAGTGCAAATTCACACCTGACTGGTGCAATGCACATATTCTACATGAAGGGCACCTTAGTAACGTTGACTTAAAATGTACAAATGCAAAAATAAATAACCAAAATGTGTATACCCCTATAATATTCTGAAATTAAAAAAACCAAATGCATTTTACCTCCAATTATTCTAAGCTAGCGTGTGTGACTTCTATTTCCTTTGAGGGGGAAAATACTACATCTTGCTATGTAGACTGTTTTCTTTGGGAGGATACTATGTCAAGTTTAGTATCTGAGATAAATACTGATTGGGTAAAAACCAATCATCACAGTTTATTCTTTTTGACCATAGGCATTAGTGGGAGGAGTTTGTTAAGCTAGGGTAGTCTAATTGGAGTAAATTTTAAGACCTTTGTCTGAAACTTTTAGACAGAAGTACTTCCTATCTCAATGGGTGAAGCAAGAAGCCTGTGCTAGTCTAATGATTGTTAGGAAACAAAACAGTCATAGGAAGAGTCGGCCTAGAGTGAACAAAACGTGGGCAGCAGAAGAGAAGAACTGAAGAAAAGCAGATCCCTGATGTAAACTGGGTGAATCCGGAAACCTATCCATCTGGATTTTCACAAGCAAATCAATCTTCTTTATTTTTGCCGCTGTCAGCTGGCTTTTCTTTTACTTGCGTCACAGTGAGTCTGAACTGACACATGTTCACACAGAAATTTGATTCTGGTGCTTTCTCGAAATTATTCTAGCTGAAAATAGATAAGAGTAGTAAAATAAACCAGGGAAAAGAAACTCACAAATAAGGATCCCTTTTCCTTTTCAGAGGTTCCTTGAAATGTTTCCAAGTGGCCAATAAAACACTGTGTTTACTAGTGAGCTCTTTCAGCCACTCTGGAACACTCTTCGTAGGAATCCAATTAAGAAATCTTTCAAGCCACGTGATCTTTTCCCATTGCAAACTCATCTACAACCTGATGTCATTACTGGCACTGTTATCTCGTAAACAAAAGCTCAGTTCTAAACGATATTTAGGAAATTCACTGCACTCAAGCCAGACAGAATGGTGGTGGCCTATGCAAGAACTTTTAAAAGTATCCAGAAAGATCTAAAGTTTCTTTGAAAAAAAGAAAAATAAGGACAGAGAAAAGATAGATGATATTACTATATGGTGAGCAAAGAAAAAAATGCCAATATTCCCAGGTAGTGACATAGACCCCAGGGAAATATGAAGAGCAGCACTGTATCTCAGAAGCAAACTTATCAGGGAGTTTTGGAGCTTCTACTTACCAGGTACCATTTCAGGCAGAGCATTGTGTAGCCAAACAAAATAAAAATGATAGTGACAAAAGTGCTTTGGAGTAGTTAAACAATTATGAACCAGGAGGAAGAGATAGAATTAAGAGCTGAAAAGAAAAATAATATCATACATTATACACAACAAAACATGGAATTATCTTGTGTTGATGGCCCATTGAGAATCAGGATGTCCCAGAGAGTTGGGTAACCGATTCCTAGTGGGTTTGACAATAATATAACTGTATAATTGATGATATATAGAACTTCAAAAAGAACAATATTGATACATTATTCACTTATTTAACAAATATTTTTGGGTATCTTTTATGTGTTTACTATAAATACTGAGAATATAAGAGTTAAAAAAACAGACAAAATATCTTCCCTCAAGGAGCTTACATTTCAGGAGTAGACAGAAAATAAACTACATAGATAAGGAAAATATATACAGTTCTAGTGCCAAGTGCTGGAGAGGATAAAGCATGGAAGGGATAATGTTCAAAGTGGAGAATTTTAAAATGTCAGGAATCCTAGGAAGAATTTTACTGAGAGGATGAGGCTTGATAAAAGATCTGAAGAAAGCTTGGAGGAAGCCGTGTAAATAATTTTCAGAGTTGAGTTTCCAAGCAGAGGGAAAATCATATGTAAACATCCCGTAGCAAGAGTTTGTCCAGTAACTTTCGGGAATATCAAGGAATTTAGTGAAGTGAGTGAAGGGGAGTTCGTGATGGAGACTAGATAGTTAGTGGGATCTGCCAACATGAGGGGCAAATTCCGCAGGGCCGTGTGGATCATAAAATGACCTCAGCCTTTGCTCTCAATAGCAAGAAACACTCTCAGAGGGTTTTGAGCAAAGGAGTATTATCTTCTGATGCTATGCAATAGGATTTATCTGATTATTATATTGAGAATAGCCAATAGGCCAAAGACGATAGTGGGACTGATGAGTAATGGATTTTAGGTATACAGGCGCTGTGTCTCAGCCTAAAGAAAGGGTTCGAGAGTGTTACTCAGAACTCCCACACATTTTTCAACCAGACTTATCAGTTGTTTACATTTTTCCCATTTTCTTTCACTATCTATTCCTTTCTATCTTTCGTTATACTATTATTTTTTTCTGAACTACCTGAGTATGTTGGGGACACCATGCCCTCCTATTGCTAAACATTTCAGTTCATTTCCTAAGAACAAGGACATTCTATGGACACATTTTAATGATAGAGTCAATATGATTTTCTAGCTGGTTGAAGGTGAGAAATGGAGAAAATAAAATCCTCAAGTACAAACGAACTCTTTAGGATTGAGCTGCTGAAAAGGATAAGACTTCCATCAGCTGATGACTGGAAGGCAGAGACAGTGGAAAATTTGGAAGGGAAGATGATAAACTTAGTTTTAGACCGGTTTTACTTGTGATGCCTTTAGACTTCCGAGTGGAAATCCTGAATAGGCAATCGGTTATACAAGTCTGGAGCTCAGGAGAGAGGTCTGTGCTGGAGATTTAAATCTAGGTTTTGGTAGCATAGATGTGATATTTAACACAGGAAGCTGAATTTGATCTTTAAGAAATTAGTACAGCTGGGAAACAGAAAATCTCTGAAGATTGCATTCTTGGCCCCCAAAGCTGAGAGGTTGGGTAGATAGAAAGGAAGTAGCAGAGGGGACCAAGAAGCAGGAGCCAGAAGCTGTGAGAAGACCAGGGAAGAGTGTGGTGGGTTCAGTAGCCAAGTGAGGAAAACAGTTAAAGCAGGAAGTAGGAAATAAATACATGCTTCTAATAGGTCAAGATAGGGACAGGAACAGAACCATTTACTTAATAAAGAAGAAGTCATTGTAAGCTAGATAAGGTGGAGGGCTGAGGGTGAACACCTGCCTGCAGTGAGTCCAAGAGCAAGTGGGAGGGGTAAATTTCCAGTGGTGAGTGTAGACAACTCTTTCAAGCAGGTTTGCTTAGAAATAAGGAGAGAAGTGGAGCAGTATTCAGAGTTGAGGTGGGGATCAAGAGCATTTCTCTCTTTCTTTCTCCCTTTCCCTCAGTTAATATGGGAGAAATAGCTTGTTTATGTGCTGATAGGAATGAACTAGTAAAGAGAAAAAAAGTAAGGAATGACTCTGGGAAGTTTAGAAAATATTGTTGGTGGAAAGGGATGGATGGAGTGTATAAGTGGAGCGATCGCCTTAGCTAGGAGCTTAAAAGTTCATTTGTAGCAATAGAAGATAAATTTGAATGCTGCATATGGGCACTGATGGAGAATACCCAAGGGAGCTTGTGGAAATTCTATTTTGATTGCTTAAAATGTTCGAGGGAAATAGGAAACAAGGCTAGCAGCTAAAAATGTATATGTGTGGAAAGATGTCAGAAGTTTGGGAAGATAGGGAAAAGTATAAAATTTATTTAGGAAAGTAGGACAGTATATTGATTAGACAAATAGAGTATTCAGGCCATTAGATTTGGTAATAACAAATGTGAATGGAGTTTTTCTCCAGCCATCTTCAGCAATGTAAGTGCAGGCGCAAAATAGGCACAGTTGAGTTTAACAAGGTATGTAGGTTAGCCAAGTGAGTAGGACAGGTGATAGGAAAGAGGATAAATACCAGGGGGTGAACTGATGGTTAAACAAGGAAATTTAGGACCCATAGTCACTGATCTGCCACATAAGGTTAATGTGGGTTATATACTACATACCCCAAGGACAAGTCTTTCAAGTGGGCATCATCTGTATTTGAAATTTATGATTTGTATACTTATTATTTTTTCTGGAATATAAAGAACAATAAAAATCTCAGGCTAACCCTCCCCCAATTCCTTATGCAAAAATAGAAGGTCAAACCTGGAGGCTGAGTTGTGCAACTCTCTCTTCCAAGTGAATAGCTGTTGGTGCATCAGCCAGATAGCCATGAAAGGCCCAGGCACCTGTAAAGCACAAGGACCCCCAAAGACCATTCACAAGGGAATTTCTTGCTGGCTTCTCATCACAAATCATAACTTTACATCTGCAGGCTAAGTCTAGCTCCTAAAATTAGAGTCTGTTCAATACCATGCTAGTAATTTTGATCATAAATTTATTTTCCCAGATGCAGTACAGAGACAAGACAAGATCAAACATTCTTTCATCTACTCGGACACATCTACCTAACTGATGCTTCCTTCACTTTCATTTTCTCTTCTAATATTCACCTTATCTTATATAAAGTGTTGATTTTCTGGGCCTCACCAGAATGTAAACATTTGTCTTGCTTTCCACTCCACTCCTTTTTTTTTTCTTTCTCTATTTATTATCCTCTTTACAATTTGAGTTCCCAAATACCATTTGGAAAAACAGTAACAGATATGTCTGTAGATTGCAGGTTTGGGGGGTGCATCCTCAACTTTTGACTTAACAGACCTCCATTGATTGATATCTTTGCTTTAGTCACTTATGTTGGGTTGTCAGGAGGATGCCACTAGAATGTTTTGTTGTATCCAAAAGGTGATCTATCACAAACATTTCCCAAAATTTAAATATCTCAAAAAGTTTAAACAAAGTCATTTTAATGGCTAGCAGAGACCCTGCCAACGTATGTAAGGTCCTATTCAGTTGAGGGCTCATTGGAACTGGAATTCCAGAGGGAAGAGGACTGAGAATGAAAGAGGCCCAGTCAGGAACCAGGAGGCTTATAACTCAGGTTGTCATCACAAATAACTGTCATTACTGATGATGACAAGCTCAAGACTCTGACCATAGGAGTGGGTGACTAAGGAGGAGAAGAAAAACAACCATCTACTAAGTCAAACAGCTCCTGAGGGAGCCACACAGAGAGAGAGACAAGAAATTTACACTGGGGAATTAATGGCATCTTAATGTTTATCAGCAGTGCTAAAATATTTCATGCCCTTTTTAAAAAAATATATTAAAAACCTAACTTTAAAACAATATGAACATGAGTTATGATAGATTAAAAAGATTTAACTTTTTAAACTAGTATTACTGTGAGTTTTAATATTAATAAATATTTGCTTTACCCAATTCAGCCCAAATCTGTTCGTCCTAGATATTGTTTGTTGGCAAACAACCTTTATTCACATTTCCTGAGCTCTTTTCCATATCTCAAGGCTAGAAGTGTGGGATTACATTTCCTAGACTCTCTTTCCTGAGGGTTTTGGATGAAATTTACTTTCTGCCAGTGCTCTTTTATGGAATTGGAAGGCAAAGAAGACCCCGAGAAATTCTCCCTCCAGCAGCAATGGTAGTAGTTTCACAGTGGCAGGCTGAGCACCAAGCTCCATCACCAGGACTAGCCTCAGAGCCAGGCAGCTGTGACACTGCTGGTGGTTTGCAGCAGCATATTGACCTCTGGGTGGCAGCAGCAACTTGCTGAGTTCTGGATTCAGGAAGCCATGGTGCTACCTGAAAGCCAAAGGCAGCCAGATCACTTCTTCAGTCTTCCAACAATCTTCAAGTTATTTTGATTTTTCTTTATGAAGTCCTGACTGATGTGATATTTTATGGCAATACTTGTTCCAAATCTTCAAAGATGGGAATCTTGTTTGACCTGGTTGCATTTGCTTACAGGGAAGAGCTCATTCTAGGGAGCTCTTGAAATAAAATAAAATTCTAGTAAAATAAAATTCTAGGGAGATGTGATGTGTGGTGGCAAACAGCTACTTAAATTAATGCTTATGATTGTTGGAAGTTAAGGGATTATTGAAGATGAAAATTTAGGAGACCATGTTACTGTTGCTATATAAGAATCATACGAAAGAAAAGAGAAAGAGAAGGACTATGGGATTTGTTACATACTTCCAACTGCATGGGGACTGGAGAAGGAAAATAGTAAGTTCAGGAACATCACACTGTTGGACCACGTTATGGTCAAGAACCAAAGAACTTCTGTAACCCTTGCCCTTGGACCCACATTATTGATATAGTAAAAATTAAAACTATGGTGTAAGATGAATTCAAAGATGTGCCATGTCTCTTGTATTATAGGTAAGGCCCTTACTATAAACAGGGGGCTGTGAGAATGGAAAGGGGTCTTCTGGACGATTTGGGTGAGTCTGACTATCTGAACCCCCAAATCCTCCTGAGGCTTCCTTGCTAGGAAAACAGGTCCCTCCTTCCCAATCTGCTCTTTTCTTCCTTGTCCGCAGGCTGTATTGATTCTGCTTGAAGCCATTATAAAGCAAGTGGCTCCCAAGTTTCTAACATCCAGCAAACCATTACTGACTGCACGAGGACCAAAGGCATGATGTCCCTTTACCTTTGAAAAGTAAGAGAGCTGTTTTGATCAGAATTTCATTGTGCTGTGCATATATATTGGTTTTGAAGAGACTTGCGTTTAAGGGAGGGAGGTGGGAGAAGAGACTCATTTCTTCAGTTGCAAACGTGTTTGAGTAAAGATGCACTTTTTGTAAGACCTTGGGGATGCTGTTTCTGATAAATCAACATCATATTTTAATTATGGCATTTTTTGCCATGGTATGAATGTAATTATATAAAATAGGAAGGATAGAAATGCAAAGATTATTTGACACTTCACATGAGAATGATAACTTAGGTAGGCATGGGAAAAGCCTAGCTGAAGGCACTGTGTTACCTCCTGTTAATGCAGACAGGAGATATTGAGGACCAAGCTGTAATGATGTAAGAGAACAGGATTTTATGCAGGATCGAATCAAAAGAAGACGGATGAGGAGGAAAGGCCTTGGGCTTGGTGAAACAGAGGACCAGGTTGCTTCTATGGGAAAGTGGCTTATATTTTGCTGTTCTCAGGAATTTGTGTCCAAGCTCAATCAGGCTATTGCAAGTGAAGTGGAGAATTATTATTTCTACTTTAGTTGCCAAATTAGGGAATATCTAGAATAATAGTAATGACAACTATAACAATGATGCTAATTATATCCTATATCTCTTGACTAGATATCAGGCACTAAAGTACTAAATGCCTTCTAGGTATTAGCTCATTTTATCCCCACGGCAGCCCTGCGAATGAAATACTATTATAATACTGAATTTCAGGTTTGTCAAATCTGAATTCAGGAGAGGTTAAATTGCTAGCCAAATCATACAGATAGATAATGATAGCGTTGGTTTTCAAATCTAGGCCTTTAAGGCTTTAAAACCCAAGAATTTTTTTCTGAACATTTTTACTCTGTTGCCCCAGGCTAGAGTGCTGTGGTATCAGCCTAGCTCACAGCAACCTCAAACTCCTGGGTTCAGGCAATCCTCCTGCCTCCGCTTCCCAAATAGCTGAAAGTATAGGTGCCTGTCAAAACACCCAACTAATTTCTCTATTTTTAGAAGAGATGGGGTCTCACTTTTGCTTAGCCTGGTCTCCACTCCTGGCCTTAAGTGATCCTCCTACCTTGGCCCCCCAGAGTGCTTGGGTTACAAATGTGAGCCACTGCATTCAGCCTAAAATCCAAGACTAATATTAACTTCCTTTTGGCACAAGTCTTAGTCCATTTGGGCAGTTATAGTGTAATACTATAGACTAAGTAGCTGATAAACAAGCAATAGACAATTATTTCTCACAGTTCTGGTGACTGGAAGTCCAAGGCCAAGGTGTTTTCAGATTCTGTGTCTTGAGACCAACTTTCTGGTTTGTAGATGGCTCTTTTCCCACATGGCAGAAGAGGTGAGGACTTTTCCAAGTCCCTTTCATAAAGGCAGTAACCCCATTCAAGAAGTCTCCACTCTAATGACCTATCAGTGCCAAAGACCTCGCCTTCTCATACCATCACAATTGGGGATTAGCCTTCAACGTATGAATTCCAGGGGCAGGGGGAATAATCATTCAGCCTAGAGCAGAGCACATGGCCTTATGCCCTGTAAGTTTCATCTATTAAATATCTCTCAAATCCATCTACTTTTCCCACGACCATCACTCTATAACAAAAGACACAACCTTTTCTAAAGGATTACTGCAGCACCTTCCTAACTGCTTCATGTTCATTGATTTTGGCGCTGCTTCTAATCTGTTTTCCACATTATAGCCAATGAGATTTCAAAACATAATTGAATCAATGTTGTTCCACCTACTGAAAACACTTTACTGGCTTAATGCTAAGACTCATCCCTTCAAAGTTGTTTTTAAGACTGGCATAGTCACCCCTTTGCTCTGTTTCAAGCCTCACTGGACCCACCATTTCCTTAGCCTCTTCCCCCCCTCCCTCCTACAGCCAGATCAGTCTCCAGTCCCGATCATCCTCCTCGGTTCCTCAAAGGCACCATGTGCTTTTTTCTGTAGAGCCTTTGCACATGCTATTCCCTCTGTCTGAAGCCCTCTTCCAACCCCCCACGTTCCCCTGCCACCCAGCTCACACCATCCTGCCTGTACCTCACAGCTCAGATGCCACTTCCTTAGCAACGTCTTTCTGATCCCTGAAATAAATTAATTCTTTTTGTTGAAAGCTCTCATAGCAACATTGCCCTTTTCTTGGAGAACAAGGTTTTCTAAATACATGTGTGGTTCTTAGATGAATGTCTGTCTCTCCCTGATCAGACTGTAAGCTCAGAGAAGGCAGCAACCAGGTCAGATTTTGAAATTGCTGCAGGCCCAGTGCTTGGGATAATATTTGGTGTGTGGTAGGTGTTAAAATGGAATAAATAGAACTACACACCCTTCCTGGGGGTGGAGGGTGAAAAAGACAAGCCCTTTCCAAACCTCTAAAATGTGCTTAGTCCTTCTCTGGAGGATAAACTTGAGTGGAAGTTCCGCTCAGTAGAGAACCAAAAGCCATTCAAACAGCCTCGTGCTTCTGCATGGGCTTGGGGAACAGAGGTTAGGTGCAGAAAAGGAGTGGGTGGTAGAGGCAATGTCTCAGGCTTGCATTTGTATGGCTGAATTTTCAAGTAAATTAACCCAAGGAGGCAGCAGCTGAACACCAAGAACGTCTTCCAACCCAATCCTTCCAAGACTGCCAGGTAAATTGGTGATGTGAAGGCAGGGATTGAGAGGGTGAGCTCACACAGCTTTATCCCTTCTTTCAGAGTGGCAGGCCTGGGAGTGTGGATTCCAGTATTAGGTGGTCACCTGGGTGAGAGTGCTGACCGTCTGGGTGAGAATAATTAGGCGCTAGTGGTTACCCACAGGAGGAGCTCTGGGGTCCTTGATGAGGATCACATTTAAGCAGAGGAAGGGCCTGGGCTGATACTGATCCAACCCCCCACTAAATTCCTGCTTTATCAAGTTCCCCAGTTAGAGTCTTTGGTCTCTAAAGAAAATACAAACACAGGAAAAAGAATACATCAGGTTAGTTTGCCAGATTTGTTCCAGATGTTATTATTTTGGTAAAATCTAGAAGAAAGAGAATTTGAAGAAAATGGAAAGCTAAGTAGTGGCAACGTTGGCAGTCGGGTGGGGAAAGGCAGGCGGCAAAGAGAAATGTCATCTACTTTATGAACTGCTTTTTCTATTGAGCAAATTTAGAGAATAAAATATTGTTTTGTTCAGATTAATGATTTAAGGGAGTGATTATTATTCTTAAGTTTCTTGCAACATAACTTCAATTATTTTAGCAGCAATGACCCTGTTGGCCTCGGACCTCATTGTTGGGGAAGAGAGGCTGTGTTTGACTCTGCTTGGAAACCATGAAACCACAACAAAATAAATTCTCCCAGATGCTACTAAGCAACCCCAGGGTTTCTTTTACACTGTAAGAAGGACTTGAGAGAAAAGACTTAAATGACTCCCCAGTGTTCAGCATGCACACAGTGCTTCTGAAGAACCTAAGGGTTTTTTTAAACGTCATCTTAGTAAGTAATCAAGAATTAATATGACTAAGATAACAGGTGCATTCTTGAGAAATTTAAGCTTTATAAACAACAATAGCAAAAACCTGTAACAAGCCTGACTAGCCCCCTCAAATTATCTAGTGTTTGCTACTGATTTGACAGCCCAAAGGCCAACTGTTAGGATCTTTCTGGAAGTTGATGGGAAAGGAGCCTGCGAATGTGCTCCCCGCACTGCATCACGTCCTTCCTGGGACCGTCAGGGAACCTCCCAGTCTTTCAGGACAGGCTCTGCTCTGAGAGGTCAACGGGGCGCTGGAAATCCTGGGCAGAAGTTAGCGGCCAGGGCAGCCGACTCTTTCTGGCTGCGGAGCCGGCACGTCCCGGCGCTCTAGGCCATTTCCTTCGCACCTGGACCCCGGGAGGTGGACCGTGCAAGGGCTCGCGCAGAGGGTGGGTCCCAGGCCGGCTCTGCAGTGGCGGAGAAAGCCAGCGGCCGTGCAGGTCCCTCCGCAGGTAGGGCCAGCGGGCGAGCCGGCCTCGGGGTCTCCCGGCGGAGCCCGACGCAGAGACCCGGACGGGGAGGGGGCGTGGCGGGCCGGGGGTGGGGGAACTTTGGCCCCGCCGGAAGGCTCATCCAGCCCCGGCGACCTTCCCTTGCGACACGAGCCGCGGCTGCGGGAGGCGGGAGCCGGCAGGCCTCACCCCCCGGCTGGCGGAGGGCGGGGAGAGCGCGGGGCGGGACGCGAGTGGGCGAGCCGGCCGGGCTGAGCACCGGCGCCGGGTCGCGGCCGCCGGCCCGCAGCCGGCCGGGACTGTTGCGCTCCGTCACCAGGGCGCCCGGGCTCCCTGCAGCCCTGCGGACTGCGCCGCGCCCGGCGACAGGGCTGGCGTAGCCTGGGCGCCGCGAGCCGGGAGGAGGCTTTCACTCGGCTCTCTTGGCTGCTGGGAACCTGGACGAGGCCGAGAGAGAAGGTGAAAGGAGACTGGCAGGGAGGGAGGTGCAAGGGGAAACTGATTGCAGGGACATTGTAGGCAAGTTTGAGCTTGCACGCTGGGGCTCTGGGGACTTGATGGGAGAGAGGGGTGGTGACAGTGGTGTGCGTATGTGTGTGATACTCATGGAGAAGGGGATGAGGCTGGGAGCCTCTTTGCGTCTTCTACGTAGATACCCTATGAATAGCCCCCTCTCTGAGTTGTCATTTCCGCTGGTGGCACATCCCCTGGGCTCCAGGGATGCAGAAGCCAAAGGTAGCCACCCTCTTATTGTGATGCTCTGTTCCGTTGCTACTATCAGATGGGAGATGGAGGGCGTTGAGCGGATTCTAGGAGCCTCGCTTCCTGCACCCCACCCCCGACTATTTTAGGAAGGGGTGGGGGTGGGGGCGGGGGCAAGGGTAGCCCAGCCGCTGGCTTGAAGGCTGTGAGAGGCCTGGGCACATCAGATGCCAGCGGCGCTGTCACCGTGCAAATTGCTTTCAGGCGGAGCCTGCACTAGAGGGCAAGATAACTTTCATCTCCTGTCGAGAAAGACATGTTTCAGACAGAGATTTTGCATTGCTGCGGGAGGAGTTCTGGGAAACGGTGATTCACAGGGCGGCAGGTGCATCGCAGAGCGCAGGAACAGAGGGCAAAATGAAGCAGCCGGCCGCCGCGCAGGCAGGAGAACCCCTGGGGAGAAGAGGTTGTGCTGACTGGGGTAGCAGCGTTTGCACGCTGGACGTTCAGGTTCAGCTGAGATATCAGCTGTGAAACCACAGCATCCCGGAATGTTCTTTTCTGAGCTTTCCATTGGGGTGCAAAACTTGTATGTATCCAGAATTATTTTCTGAATGTCAGGAAAGTTCAAAATGAATTTTATTTTCTTTTTTAATGCCCATCTGTTCTTGGTCTGAGAACCACTTCCCTAAAGGTAGTGTTGGTATACAGAAGCCACCACCTATGCATGAGAAAGTACAGTAATTCTCAATCCGGCAAAGGTTATTAATATGACCTACATCTGCATTAAATGTTGCTTTAATCCTGAGTCATGAGGATTGTTCTTTGAGAGGCTTTTCATTCCCTATGATGAAAAAGATGTGTAATATGGATACAAAGTTCCTGACATCACCAGAACCGTGTAATGAAATACCGGTTTTTTCTCATCGCTTCATTACTTTGTGGCAGACTTAGAACAAAATGTGCCTGATCAATACTAAATATGTTTCATGTTGAGATAAAGAAACATCTCCAGACTGACCTAGATAATAATATTGCTAGCCTCTGAAAAATGTTTGCTCAAGGCTCACCTTATGTCCTCACTTTAACCTTTCTTAACACATGATTTTTCACAGCCTGGTCTCCTTTTGTCCTCGTTGTCCCTGTATAAAAACTCTTTTTTTTTTTTTTTCATTTGATCCCTTCCTGGCAGGGAGTGGGGACTGGAAAAAGCTAGCTTACTATAAGAACCTTTTCAAGAATTTCTTGGTGCTGCCTTGGGGCTTGCTGTTGGATAACTATGCAGCACACACAGCGTCTTAGAACTGAAGGGAGGTCTAACTGTGACCGTGTGTGACAAGCCCATAACTGGGCAAGGCTGGGGGACATTTTCACAGCTCATCTGTAGCTACTGCAGCCACACCCTGTGGTCTGGATGTGACAGGCATACGGGGCCCGAACGCCTCTGCAGGGATGTCTGCATTTCTCCTCTCTCCAATGCATACGCCCTTGTGGTCTAATCTAACGAGAACTGAGGTTTGGCAATAAGTGCAACATCTGCTCTAGCAAAGTACAAAAAGAAGGTTGTGGGTATCTTTGGGGGTAACTTATACTCCAGGCTTACAGATACCTAAAGTTAGGTATAAATTGAATCATAACACAATATTTCTCATGCTGATCTGCTCCAGACTCTGTCTTTTGATGACTTGTTCATAGTCCTTTCTTCTAGGGAAAGGGCAATTTCTTATTGTTACCCTGTGTAATTCATGATAGTGAATAATTGGCAGCAGTGCTCACTGATGATCTGCACACAGACATTACGAATATACTCATATTAACTCAGGGATGTCCCTCTTCTCTCCCACCTCTGAGCCAGCTTAGTGTTTATTAATTAGTGCCATTACTAAAGAGGGAATAGAGAAAAAAAATAAATTTAAATTAGACAATTATGTGAACTCACTCCAGCAAAAGGCTTAAATAGAAAAGGGGATTGAGATTTATTCATAGCTTTTTAAACTTTTTAACTTAATAGTGTATTTCAATATTAGTACTATTCTTGTTCACATTTAGACATTTAATATTCATTCTTCATACAGTGAATTTTTTTACATGTTTACAATCACAGTTTATTTTTTTCTGTTATAAATAAGCCACATCATCTTGGGTTGCTGCAGGATTGGGGATTTTCTTTGGTACTTTTCCTAATAGTGAAAAAATTAGTTGCATTGCTCTAAGACCTGTTCTTGCAGATTATGTTGTATAGTATTTCTTCTAGCCTTTTTTCCTATTGTATTCCTTTTTAGTCACACAATCAAGAAACTGCTTTAGTAGCTAATGTCCCTTCTGCTGGGAGAAAGAAAAAGCCAAGGTGCACTGTTTCACAGCTGTGCTTTTCACAGGGGTTGGTGTTGAGAAGGGGATGGGGTTCAGCTAGGAGACTCCCCAGTAGCAGCTCATCTCCATTCCCTCCACATCCTACACAATAAATACAGCAGATGGCGTCCCGGGCTCCACAGCAGCCCGGCCTTCCCTGTTCTGTGCTCACTCGACATTGCTGTAATAGCATTTGTAGCCTTCCTCCTCTGGGGCGCAGACTCTGAGAGGGGCTTGCCTGTCTATTTGCTCGTACTCTGGTCCCTTATAAATAGCTCATCCACACGTATTTGCTGTGAAATACTAAATGCAGACTCTTCCCTCCCTGTAAGTATAGTGGATTTACAATATTTAGCTGCATCATACTCTTAGTTCCTTTCCCTGGAAAGATTTGAAGATGGTTCAGGGACTATTAATTGGTGGGTAACCCGTCAGTGTCTGCCTATTCTCTTTTCATCCCAGTACCTACCTCCACTCCTCATTCCTCTCCCCCCATGATATATTCTACATCGTTTAAAAATTATTTTAATAACCCTGGGAATCATGAGCCCACTGAGGGCTCTGCATCCCCTCTGCTGCTGTGGTTCTGTAGGCCATGTCCACAGTCAGAACACCGCTACACAACCAATCACTTCAAGGATCTCACGACCTTGCCCCAGCAGTCGTTTAATCTGTCACTTGTGCTGTCATTGGTTTGGGAACTGGAGATCGCATTTGGGAGCATCTCTCCCTTTGGGGCCACCTCTCACATTGCAGGGTGGAGAAGCCGAGACCAGGGGAAGGAAAACAGAAATTGGTTATTTGCTAAAACTCTGCTATATGCCACGCTATCTGCTGGATTATGTATCTTTTTAAAATTTAGTTTAATCAGACTAAAATTAAACCCAACTTACTACTTTATTTCACAGAAGAAGAAATGAGAGCTCAGGAAAGTTCACTTTCCTTAAGGTCACAGGGACAATAAGAGGCAGAATTGAGATTTGGTTCCAGACCAAAGTCTGTGCGTTTCCTGGAGCCGTAGTCCCCCTGATCGGGGGTTGTCGATGACCTCCATGCATATTTCCTGCTTCCAAACAGTTTCCTTTTATTAATCTTCTTTTTATTAATTTGAAATTTTTGATCCAATCATATATTAACCTATCAGTTAAAAGCAAGAAAATCATAATTTCCCAATATAGGAAATATGTGATATTTGAATGATGAAAGCAAAATGCTTTATCTTATGTCTGAAAAAGGAAGGATATTACATCAGCTTCTTTTGCAGGCGGGAGGAAGGGGTTTTCTGAGGGTTGTCCCATAGATGTAAATGACTATGAATTTGATTCAGTGAAACAAAAAACATATATGAAAGACCTAGGATGTGGTCAGGGATGTATTCGTCAAGGGGTGAGATGTTAAAGCCACGAGCGTTATATAGTCTATACCCCTGAAATGTTCACAGCTTGGTTAGAGTGAGGTAAGACAAACCTTCACCCATGGGGAAGAAGCAACTGGACTAGCAGGGTAGGGGTTGCCAGCACTGAGGAATCAGGGAAAACAATGCTGGCTGCTGCTGCTGTGTTTGGGAAAGGCCTCAAGTGGAATGTGGGTCCTGGATTATGTACTTAGTGATGCTTTGAATTTGTTCAGCTGAGAGTGTTCTCATCACTGTAGACGGGTGATGAGACGGACAAGGAAGAAATTGTTTCACAGAGCCGTCCCGAGGATATGGGGACATGAAGTGAAGAATATTTGTAGGTCAAACCTGGGCAGCCCCCCTTCTGTTGGGCTTAACTAATAGCTCGAGGACTCCTGAAAGTCACGAGAGATTCCTCAGACTCCCTTATCCAGCCTGGAGACCCCACCTCCTTCCACCTGTCCCCCTCCTCTCATCCTACCTTATCCCCTGTTGACCAATCACCAAGTCTTACAAATTTTGCTTCCCAAATGTTTCTTAGATCCCCCCCCCCCCCAGCTCACTCTGATCCCTTTGTTTTATTTCCATTCTCTCATCATCTCTCGTCTGGATTCCTGAGGTACCTTTCTAGACCTTCCAGTTTTGTCCTTCTCAAATACACTCTTAAAAATTGTAGCTAGACTGATCTAAATTACAAGTCTTCGGTTCCAACCGACAACCCCACAATGGCGTCCCGTTCCCTCCTAGAAAGGCAGGACCAAGCTTCTGGGCACAGAAGACTGGGTCCCCACCATCTGGTCACCTCTTTTCTCTCTAGCCTCATCTCCAGAATGCCACCTGGCAGCATTCCTCAGGGTCTGATTGGTGGTAGTTCCACATACGAATCATGCTGTTTCTCAGGCCCACTCCTTTGCTCAGGCTATTCACTGTTCCTGGAATGTGTCTTTCATAGCTTGCATTTGACTAACTCTAAGTCATTTACCAAGACTCAGCTGAACTTGGTATTTCTGTGTTATATCTCACACTGTGTTCTATCTCGCTCTGTGTTCTAAGCTCCTTAAAAATAGGTTTTGTGACCTGCAACCATGGTTCACACCTGTAATCCTAACACTCTGGGAGGCCTAGGTGGGAGGATCACTTGAGGCCAGGAGTTCAACACCAACCTGAGCAAGAGCAAGACCTTATGTCTATTAAAGATATAAAATTAGTTGAGCA
This sequence comes from Otolemur garnettii, assembly GCF_000181295.1. NCBI lineage: Eukaryota > Metazoa > Chordata > Mammalia > Primates > Galagidae > Otolemur > Otolemur garnettii. The sequence continues at coordinate 3,802,819 of NW_003852521.1, forward strand.
TTATGGCAGGTACCTGTAGTCCCGTGTACCTGAGAGGCTGAGGCAAGAGAATCAAATGAGCCCAGGAGTTTGAGATTGCTGTGAGCTTGGCTAACACTCCACCCCTCTAGCTTGGGGCAAAAGAATGAGACTCTGTCTCGCAAAAGAAAAGGGGAGGGGAGGTTGTGTTGTATTATCTTAGTACCCCCAGCATTGAACTCAGGCGCTCAGAATATTTCAGTTATGCTGCTGAAGTAACACCGTGTACATCTTGGGTACAAGCAGGGAAATTCTGAGTTTAATGTGGAGAGAGAGAGATAAGTAGAGAGAGAAGTATTTCAGGAGTTATCTACTGTGTGACCTGAATGTGAACTGGAAGTGGGCAGAGCCAGGGTGATCTCTGATGCAATGATTTATAGAAATCCCTTTTAATTCCATGATTTCTGATTGAAGGCGTAGACCGTTCTTAATCACCTGTGAGCTCTAGTGCTGAGCGCTGGTGTTGGGTCGCGGAACTGAACTGAATGTCTCCCATTGTTGCTATTTAATATATGTGCAGATAGATCGTATTGATCACTCGATTGATAGGCAGATTTCAGAAAGTTCTGTTCTTGCATTTGGAGAACCCAACTTTCTGACAGCCTGGCAGAGCCATTTGCAAGGTCCCTCAGGCACTTCTCACTACCTATTAGTCTCCCAAATTGAACTAGCTTTTGAATGTGGGCAGGTGGCATATTTTCCCCCAGGAGATAGAGGCTGCTAATGGGCACACATTCCAGTGGGAATATAGGTCTTGATGCATGACAGCCAGCCATAAGTCATTATATCTCCTCCAAAAATCTCTTGAGGGCCACCCACTGGAAAGTACCACTCTACTTTAGAAGATGACAAGTATTAGGTCCTAATTCTAGCAAATATCCTCTCAAGTGGCCAAGAGAAGTCTGCCCCTACCTTCTCACCAATAAATGATGTTTCTTGCATCCTCCCCTGACTTGCTTTGGGCTTTCTTGCTCCAGTGCGCCCTTTTAATGCTTTTTCACACATGGCAGCAGCGGTGTGCAATGGTTTGCATCCTTTTTTAGGTGATAGTCTACAAAAGCTATTGCCAGCTTTGCATTCAGGTATTCTGACCAGATACCAGTGTATGCGAGTATTGATAACGCCATTTCACAACCTGCTGTAATTTGTGATCACACTCTCGTCAGTTAACTGATCCTCCACTAATAATGCTGTCTTAAGGATGGTACATCAAGATGATGATAGAATCTTCCACAGAACTCAAAGCGTCCTCTTGTTTTCTTTTTCTCCTTCAGGCAGATGGACCATCCCACATTTCTGTGCTTTCTTTGTGAGTTCTGCTTTTCCCCTTCTTCCCTCCTCCCCCATTTCTTTATTATTTTTTACCTTCATCATCATGACCTAGAGTTGCAATCTGAACTGTAGTAAAGGATCATTCTCATGTGGACATTTTTGGTGCGGCTCCTTGACTAGTTTCTCTCCCTGGATGCATTATTGACTCCTTACTTCTGTCTGTCCAATTATCCTGTAGGTGGCGAGACCTTCTCTTCAGCTAACCCTACGGTTAGGAAATTCTTGTTTAAAGTGAATTTTGTAATATCAAGATTTCATCAACTCTCCTGCCTCTCTTGGCCTTCCTCCTCACCCACAATGGAGATGTCAATTAAACGTGACAAAGCAGAGAATTCAGAAGGGTGATGCCCTCTCTGCTTAGGGCAGTTTACTTTAGAGGCTTTGTGTATAGAGAGGGAAAAAGCTAGATCAGACCTACTTTGGCTTCGAAACTTAGAATATTTAAAACTCAAATTTTTAGAATGAGATAGTTTTTACATTCATGCTGTTTTAATTCATCAGAATGGTATCAGGAATTCGGATTTGATCTAATTCCTGCAAAGTTAACAACAGGGCAAAAAATGTGTGCAAAACAGGCTAAAGTAGTAGATAAGAGAGTCGGTCAATAGAGAGAATGTGACTCAGGGCTGTGAGTACAAGGCTTCACTTTCATAGGTCAATGGAGAAAGTTTATAGTTTAAGAAGAAAACATGGAATAAAAGTGAACATTTCTCCTTTCAGCAACCAGTTTTATTTTATGTGTATCATTTATGTGTTTATTTTATTAAATATCATGGAATTCTTAAAATTTTTATAGTACTTTATAATTTGTGTTTTTCCACATTATTTCACCTAAGAATGAATCAGGCAGGCGGGGCGGGTGGCTCATGCCTGTAATCCCAGCACTCTGGGAGGCCAAAACAGGTGGATTGCCTGAGCTCAGGAGTTCAAGACCACACTGAGCAAGAATGGGAGACCCAGTCTCTAAAACATAGCCAGAAGTTGTGGTAGGTTCTTATAGTCCCAGCTACTTGGGAGGCTGAGGCAAGAGAATCGCTTGAGGGCAAGAGTTTGAGGTTGCTGTGAGCTGTGATGCCAGGGCACTCAACCCCAGGGCTACTGAGGCAAAAAAAAAGAATGACTCAGGCATTCATGTTGAGTAGAAATGGTACTCCTTTTAATACTCAGGTGACCTTTGTAGATTTTTGTTTTTATATTGTACCTTTTCTTCTTTGTTTTTCAGGTTTTTGAGTTCATTTAAGAGGACAGTCTTAGAAGAAAAAGAAGTGGTTTGATCTTTGTGCTGAGGTCTCCTTGGTGACTGCTGCAGATGCCTGGAATTCATTTATAATGTAACAGATCTGGAAAAGTTCAAGTATGTTTTCTGGAGTGGTGTAGCCCTGGGCTGCCTCCGGTGAAGTCTCTTGGTGTTGCTTTCCTGCGACCAGAGGGACCATGGCAACCTCCAGAGCGGCCTCACGGTCCCCTCGGGACATCGCCAATGTGATGCAGAGGCTGCAAGGTAAGAGGCAGAAATTTTAAGGATTTTTTTAATAGTACACTTTTAAGTTCAAATACAAATTGACACACAACCCATTAAATTTGCTTGGGTTTTTATCCAATTTTATGGAACTGTAGCAAAGAACAGAATAGCAGTTTTTTATTCCAGTGTTTTCAAATAAAGCTACATTGTCTTAAGATGCTGTCTTCTTTCTGTAAGCAGAAAAGGCAGAGGTGCAGTATATTTTGTGACTTTCCATCTCGTGCTTTACACAGCGAGTTGGGAATTCAGTGTTATTACTAAATATGCTGGCGCTGTCCTTCAGTAATATCACTGCCAGGGCAACAGCAGTGACGGCGCCTTGATAAAGTTATCATGACAAGGCTGGACAGACAACTGTCTGCTATTGGAGAACCAGTAAACCAGTGGCATTTCTCAACTAGAAATCCCTTTTAAAAAATGAGGCAAAAGAGGCCCATCTCTTTTGCAAAAGAGGCAAAAGAGATGAAATGACATGACAAGATTAATGGTGAGTGGCAGCCTTCAGAGTAGTCCCACATTGCTCCCTGGTGCTCTTATTCTAATGGCATACTTCTTTCTAGAAGAGAATTAACAGGGAAAAGTTAAAGACAGCCCATAGGCGAACCCCCAATTGTCAGTTGGCTTTAAGCACCCACCTTCCTTGAGATGGAAAGACCATCTCCCGCAGGGGTAGGACGATGTTGCTTCTTCATCATAATACCAATGGTCTCTCCTCTTGGCTCCAAAGATGTGCTTTTAGGATGTAAAAATATCCAAGAGTAGAAGGGTTGGCTCTAGTGTTTGTCAAGAGAGCTTAAAAATAATGTCATAGCTTGACTGTTAGGTTACCTAGTATCTCTGGCCACTGATCATTGCGGGGTTGCACAACAGTGATGCTATCGGTCTGCCACAATCCTACTTTCTTTGCTTATGACACATTTGCTGTGCATAGCAGTAATTTACAGTGAAGCATTCTTAACTTTCAAAACACACTAAACTCTTAAATATGATATTCATGGCCCAGAACATGCTCTCAGCCGTAGAAACTCCAGAGATTGATGGAATGAGGAGTTTCTTCATGTCTGTCCAGAAACCACCAGGAGGACAGAGACCTTCTGTATTGAAGTAACCCCCACTGGGGCTTGTCTGCCTGGACTGCTTTATGCTCCTCCAGAGCATTTCCCATTTACCGCTGATAGATCCCACTTGATATGCCAGAAAGAGCCTCCTTAGGTTAAGGAGCAGATCCTTGCTGAATGGATCCAGACCTGGTCCCTAGGCTGAACAATTCTTTGATTGGGTCTGCTCCAGGGATCTCAGATTTAAGTCGCACATTTTTGCATTCGTAGATGCAACACTGAATTTGGTGTTCCATTCCTCTGTCTATGTTTTTCTTTATGATCTGCCTGAGAGCGAGTTACTGAACTGTTTTGTGCCTCAGTGATGTAATCTATGAAATGATGGAAAGGAAAGTCCCAAGCCCCTTACAACAGTGTGAGGAAGACAACACAGTGATGAAGCAGATTTCCCTGAGTCTGTTAAATGTGGGGATTCTCCGGATCACATCATATTGACACTAAAAGAAAGTTGTAAATAGCAACTTTGAAAGACTGAAGCAGAATCCTACAAACACATGAGTCCTCATTCTGATCTCGTTTTGAATGGAAGTCCTTTTATTGAGTAGAAGGCGATAGGGGTGAGAGGACAGTGAAGAGCATGGATGCTTCTGTGTTTTGTTCTTCTGTGTGTTCATAGCACCTGTAGCCCAACTTGAGAAATGTGAACAGTGAGGCAAAGAGCTGGAGCCCCCCACCTCATCCCTCACCAATGCTGGGATGCCCTATCTTACACTTAGGCATCTATGTGCAACATAAGGACTGTGTCTCCCTGCTCACCCCTGTCAGGATTGTTATGAGACTACGTGAGATAACGTACCAAAGGGGCTTTAAAAACTGTAAATGCTGTGATGTGGTGAGCCATTCAAATAGCCATGAAGGAAAATTGGATCAGGGCCAGCCTGGTAATTTATCACAAATGTTTCTAATCATCCAGAGTTTTGGAGGAATGTTAGTGGTTTTATACTTCATAGGATAACAGTTTTATTACACAATGAAGTTACTATAATTATTGTATTAATTATTTTTCATTCTTGTGAAAGAAAGAGTCACAACATGTTATAACCTGACAGTTAAAACACTAAGACTTTAAATTCCGGAGACCACATTCCTGAGCACTAGATACTAGATATTGTTGGCCTTTAGCATCAGTTACTTCTGTCTCTAGGTTATTGCTGGCTACAAAATGGGAGGTCTGCACTGACACAAAACACGACCCATCTAGCCTGCCTGGGTGGAAACTAAGTGCAACGGCAGGAAGTGAAAGGGATCTGGTGGGCCTGGCCGTGAACAGATTGCCCTGCTGTGTTAATTCTGCTGATTCAGCCTATGGGGTGCGGGTCTCCTGCTTTCCTAACTGTGGGTATTTACTGGTGCTTTAACCCCAGCTTCCCAGACAGGAAACACCTGTCTTCCTAGGGAACCTGCTTACCTGCTGGAACCTACAAACAAGTGACCAAGATCCCAATAAGTGGAGAGCTGGCATCAGTGCCCAGATAACTAAGACAGATGCGAGGGAAAATTAAATTTCTTTTAACTTAAAACAAAATCAGAGTTGCTATTTTTGAAGTTCAAATCCATAAGAACATCCTTGTAGACTCACTTTTCTTTGCTTGTATAGATAATAAGTAACTAATGTTTGGGGGTGTGTTTTTTCCCTTTCTGGGGTTTCATTGTCATTTCCAGTACCCCCTTAACTAAGAACAAGGAACCTCAAATAATGGCAATTTGACTTTTCTCCCTTCCTTATTTAGCTTAGAGTCATAATTGCTGGCTATTTTTCTGCTTTTAATTATTATTTCTTGTGCTGGGAAATTCAAGCACACACAGATTGCTACATAATTTAGCTGCTACTGTAGCAGTTCAATATTTCACCTTTGCCAATATTTGTGCTTGTTTGAGCATAATGTTTTAGGCTGGGATCCTGAATTATGGATGAGCAGTCAGACTGCAATGCGGAGTTTGCTTTTAAGAATAATGAATGTTTCTGTGACTTCAATCAATTTAACTATAACCTTAAAAGCAAATACAGGACAATAGTATAATACAAGAATATTAAATAGTTATATGCATATAATTTGTGTATACATCTTCTTCTCTTAAAGGCAAAGGGGATCCATTTCATCGCCAGCTTATGGAGTCATTTTGTTTTATAGTCTCATCTAAGACTGAACTCTTTGGATTATAAATTACTCTAACATTAACATTGTGACAATATTTTAAGGCTGTTTGTAATTTTTCATAGCACCGCTACATAACATTTGGTTAAAACATATTTGTTGACTACCTTTTATTAACTATATTTTTTATTTGGAGTTACCATATTACACTTAATGCATTTTTAAATTAGTATGTCAGTGTTGGTTAAAATAAGGCAGGGTGACATCAATGCATTCTTATAGAGCAAGCGATGAATACTGCCAAAGAAGATTCAAATCATCAAGCTAAAATACTGTACAGGAAACAGTTTAATAGAAAAGTAGGATTATTCACTGCAAGGTAAAAATCTGATTGTTAAACCTTGTGAATAGATTCAGAGCATCAAATGAAAAAGGGGATATTCATTTACCCTTGGAAATATATCTATGAAATTTGCTAACTATTGCTAACTAGTATACTGAAAAAATAGTTCAGTATAATATCTCTTATCAGTCCTTTCTTAGTTTGAGGGTTCTTTTATTTAATAAGGGTTATTAAATTGAGGTTTAGTAAAATAACCCTCAAACTAAGAAAGGAGTTGATTGAAAAAAAAATAGAACAATAAATAATGAAAACAATGTTCTTTTTGGTCTGGTATCATTAGGTATGAGAAAAGCTTGAGAAAGGTTTTGGCGCCCTTAGCACAGTGGTTATGGCATCAGCCACATACACCGAGGCTGGCTGGTTTGAACCCAGGCCAGCTGAGCAACAATGACAACTACAACAGAAAAATAGCCAGATGGGTGTTGTGGTGGGCGCCTATAGTCCCAGCTATTTGGGAGGCTGAGATAAAAGAATTACTTAAGCTCAGGTTGCTGTGAGCTGTGATGCTACGGCACTCTACCAAGGGCAACATAGTGAAGAAAAAAAAAAAGCTTAAGAAAGGAAAAGTTTGCCATCTTGTGAAAACTGAAACCTTTATGGTACCCTAAGAGGATAAGTTTTATACTTTGTATCTTTGTCTTCCTGATCCTTTTTAAAATCTCTTCTTTCTATTTAGGCTGAAATTCCCCTCTGGATTTAATCTCTCTTCTACATGACTGTTGTGTAAAAAGTATCTCAAATTTACACATGATACAAAACAATGATCATTTGTTTGTATTTTGAAACATCTTAAATAAATATTTGATAAATAAACGAATAAAGTCTTATCCCTGACCAAATGAACTGAGGATTAATCAGTCAAGATGTACACAAGCAAAGGAGGGAACCAACTCAATTGGACCTACTCGACTTGCCCTCTTTCTGGGAAATGTTTATCTGAATTTTTGTTTTTAATCAAAAATGGTTTTTGTCCATAAAATCACCTTAAGAACACACCTCCAGCCGGAATGGGTGATGTGTCTGTTGTTTTGGTAAATGTAATAGTTTCAGTACATTTTCCTTCCCAAAGGTGCACCACGCGTTCACGTGACTTTTGAACGTGTTAAGTGAGGCGTGTGCGTGTATTTGCCTAGTGCTCTGTCCTCCGGGCCTTTCTCTTTGCCGACCAATTTCATTCATTGTACTTTATCCATTAAAGTGCCTGGGGCCTGCAGGGTCTTCAGTGACCAAAATATTGATTCTAAAATAGAAAAAGAAAACTGCTAAATCAGAAATAACAAAGGTTTATAAATGCTGACGCTATGTCAACTAATCAGATAGGAATCGAGTCAATTCAAACATCATGTACGTGTAAACACGTTTTCCACGGCATGTGGCTCACGGCCTGTGTGGCAGGCCTCTAGGAGTAAGAGCGTCTAAGGCTTACAAGTAAAACTGAAAGCATCTCAACATTTCATATTGACTCCATGTTAGTTATTTTGCTTTTTAAAATTTTCATAATGTAACATTAAACAATGTAACAATATTACTTCCTTGACCTCAGGATCAAATCTCAGCAGCTCGGCTTCTGTATTCCAGCTCCATCTTACACGTCCAGTGTCTTTCCCTCCTGCTCCCCTGCGTCCCCGTCTATTTCAGCCAAATGACACTACTTGCCCTGCTCTGCAGGTGCCTCACTCTCTGTCTCCTTCCGGAGGCATCTTTAGGAGGAATAAACTCAAGTCATAGCTCCTAAATTTGGCCTAATCCTCACAGCCCAATTTAAAGAAGCTTCCTCTCTGAGGGCATTATATACCATCAGCAATCCCTCTCTTCCTCTACTCCTCTAGGTAGCACTTTGTAGCACTGTGTGGCAGTCATCTAGCATTACTCTGTGTTGTGTTACATGTATTATGTGTCTAATCCACTCACTCACCTGGAGTAGAAAACCACTGAGGGCAGGAATTGGGCCAGATTCACAAACTGTCTAGCAAAGTCCACTTTGTAACATGAACATTTGGTGTAAGTATTGGTTGCATGATTACAAACAAATATTTAAAATCATACTGATTTTCAATGGTAGAACATGGGAAGCCTGGAAAGAGGCTATTTTTGAGGTATCAGGAGACAGATAACAGTAGGTTAGAGTAGTTACTAAACAGTGGCTGGGGAGAGAGGTAACATATTCTAGATACAGTTTGAAGGTAAGACTAAAATAATTTATTGATGAATAAGAGGTGGTCTATGAGAGGAGGAATGAAAGTTTGCCCCACTTACTTTTTAATTTGACAAAAGAAGACTGTTGGGGACAACAACATTGAGGGGGGAGATTAAGAGCTTATTTTGGACACGTGTTTTAGACACTTTGTATATCTCTAAGAAAGTGGTTGAATGTGCATATATGATTATATAGGTCAAGGTAGGAGACCCAGCTGGAGAAAACGTTTGGAAGTCACCTGCACAGAGATAATATTTAAAGCTGCGTGATTGGCTGACAGGGAAGAAGGGTGATGTAAAGGAGAAGAGGTTTAAGAAATAGAGAATTGAACAATATGAAGTGGGGGTGGGGCAGGTGAGAGGATCCTGCGTATGAGACGGGGAAGCTGCAGCCAGTGTGGCGGGAGGTAAGTAGAGAAGAGGGGACCTGGCAGCCGAGGAAAGAGCAAGTTCAAGGAGGGGGTGATCGACTGTGTTCATGTTGTTAATTTTCTTCATAGATACATTTTCCATATCTTTACGGTATGTAAAAGATTATGTGTATTTTGTGTATAAATATTATTTAAAATAATTTCTGAGAGAATAAAGAATGGCCTGTGCTTTGCCCATAAGAACTGGCCAGGTTTTTAGAAGTTAATTGGATAAGAGCAAATCCTTAGGAATCTATTAAAAACTATATAATTCTATACCTTACGTAGAGTCTATTCAGAAACGAGACCTATGGATGAACTATGCCTTCCCTGGGCCCTTTTTGGTCTTCCATTCTCGTGGAGTTGGGTCCTGCTGTGAACTGACAGAGGTCCTTGTGAGGCTAGTGCTGCTGTCAGTGCCATTTTGGGCACTTGTGACTGTCCCACCTCTCTGTGCCTTCCTCCCCGTAGATATCTCCACTTGCACCACCTTGAGATTGTTTCTCTAGATTTCTGCCAAATAACAAAACTAGTATTATTATTCTTGGTTGTGTTTTGGAGAAAAATCCTTATGGAGCCAATAACATGTAGTTGGCTTGCTTTGGTGGGGCACAGTTTCATGAAAAAGAGAAAGAAAGTCTGACATGATAGGTGTTTGGGTTATCTGAAATATCGTAAAGACTCTGAGATTTCCTCTCCATGAAGACTGGGATACTGGCATGGTACCCTCCCCAAAAGTAATGTAACTGAATTAGAGAAACTGTATCTACATTTGGGGAAACCGATCAGTCACTATGCTGGTGGCCATTTAACCGCATCTGTGTTGGATCAGACCTGGGACCACAGGTTGGCGTCTGTAAGAAGAATGAAAACCGCACAGGAGCCCATGAACTTTGGAGTTCCATCAATGTATACGTTAAGGTAACAGATACTTACAAAGGGGATAAAAATCTGGACTTTCAAGTTTATGTCTAAATCTCTCATATGTCTTAAGAAACTTAACAAAAACAGTTCTCATACAAATTATTATTCCTTTTTTCCTTTCAACTTAAGCTGTTGAGGATGTTGACACATTATTTTGTGATACTCACAACCAAATACCTAATTACTTAGTTCCTGATCTCTGTGTGATAGCCCATAGTTTAACTGAGCAGTTATTAACTATAGACATTCAGTTAATCAAGCACTTATTTATTTTAAAAGGCTGCACAAGGATATATACAGCTTGGCTATAATGCTGAGGGTAGGTAATGATTAATTTTCTGTTTATTTCTTCTCATATAAATAAATGAAAATATTTGAGAGAAGTTGATGATTGCTCCTAAGAGATTCAGCGTCAAATAGTACATAAACTATTTTGAATTCTTTGAATATAGTGAATCATTTTAAAAATGATTTTCATGGTAACGTGATGTTCTTGTTCATTGTTCACAATGACCTCTTGGATTAAAAACAATTCCTTCCTCTACTGATATTAATCTTTCATGTTTAGTAAACACTGGTCTCCACCCACGTTAAAAAAGTTATTTACCTGGAATTATACAATTGCCCTCCATTGCTTTGCTTCCTTTGTCCTTGCATGTGTCACCAACACTTTGAATCCCTTTGATCTATTTATTATTTATTATACTGCTGGCCTATTTACTCACTGGGGAGGAATTAGAGATTCTTAGGACTTACCGTGATGTTTTTTGTTGCTGTTCCTGCTGTTATTACTATTTGTGTTGTTAGATGTCATGAACCTCAGTGTTCATTTTGCCAAGAATTAAGGCTGATTACGTGCTCATGGCCTGAATTTTCAACTCTTACTTTTCTGAGGGGTCTCTCATTTTATCCAATTTGGGTATATATAAGCCTTCATTGCTTCAATATTTAACAGAGATGTGTAGAATTCTTATAAAATATCCAGAGATCTGGGAGTTCAACTAGACTGTACCCTCAATTTTGTTACAAGAGAAATTTATCAAAACATAATCCTGATTGCATCCTTTTCCCTATTTAGAGACCTATAAGGACTCACCATAACGTGCAAGATATACTCATTATGGCAAAAAGGATCTTCCTTGCCTGACTCCTGTTAGACTCCTTATCTTCCTCTCTGTCCGTCCTCCCCAGACTGTGGTGTTCCAGTCGCCTGAGTCAGTTCTGGGTCCCTTCTAGCTAACTTCAGTCTCACGTGAGGTCTTTGATGTTCCCTCTACCTCTTGCCTTTCTCAAATTTCAAATCTCAGCTCAGACATGGCCCCTTCTGTGAAGTCTTTCCTAGCACCCCCCGCCAGAGTAAGAAGATCCCTTATTTGTACTTTAAACACGTTTCTATTAGTGTTAAAGTATGTTTACTTCAGTCTATAAGGGTTTATTTATTTATTTCTGTGCTTCATTAACATACTAGAACATACAGTTGTCTGTTCTAACTGTGGATACTGTAGTGCATAGTTTATTTCATTCACATTTAGTAGGTATTCAGTTTATTCAATTGTGCATTCATGCATTTAACAAGTGTTTATTGGGCAAGTCCTCTGGACACAAATGTGACCGTGATTGACATGCTTTGTGTCCTCATGGAACTGTGACATGATGATTACTAAGAAATTTGTAAACTGGGTGATAAATATGATGGGTAGCTATATGTTTCATGAGTAAATAAATTTTTACAGGACAGTTACAATTAAATAAATTTTACCAAAGTGGCAGACTATTGGATGTTCTAAATTATTTTCATGCAGTTTTTTACTCTGAAAACATCTTCCTCTTAAAAAGCACAGGTCTGTAGTTTTATAAGAGGTGGTGTGGTTGTTTAGATTGTGAGGAACTTGTAGTCATGGTTTGATGTTCTTGTTTTACAGATGAAATAGCAGAGTTCTAGAGCAGTGAAGTGGTAACCCAAAGTCATAAGTAGACAACTGAGGGATAATTTCTGAGAGAATCGAGGGGCGAGTCGACCTTCACACGCCAGTGCGTATTCTTTCAAGGCTGCTCTTTCCATAGCTGTTAATGATCCTGGGTCACTATGGATGGGAGGCAAGGCTAGCTACATAATTTTTAGGGCCCAGCAGAAAATAAACAGTTACTAAAATTAATTCATATACAGCAGGGCTTTAAACCATGAGCAGGACCCACCAAGGACGGGGCCCTGTGCGGCTACGCAGGTCCCACAGCTGTGGAGCTAGTCCTGGGAGGAGAGCAGATGATGGGACCCTGAAGACTCTAGGTCTGCCACGGTGAAGAAATCAAGAGGTAGAAACGTATGGAGGGGAAGTGAAATGTCAACGAGAGCCCTCAGCTATTTCAGAATTGTATGTGGAATGCATCTTATCTAAAAGGAAAGCAAGAGGAGAGCTCTAGGCTCCTTGACCGGAACTCAAATCCAGTTGTTACTTTATTAGCCAACTTCTCTATCAGTTAACTACTCTGACACCCTGGGAGCCTACCTACCTACCACTCGTAACTTATAGATTTCTGGGTTCACAATAACTTGTCAGAAAAGCAAATTCATGGTTACTTAGTGAGGTAAAACTTGCCTATACATTTCTTCATCTGGGAAGAATACTGTGAGAGAATTAGTACTTTTGAATACTAATTATGTTGACATCCAGTTTCCCACCAGAATCATTTACGTCGCACTGAATAATCATGATGAGAAACCAGCAGCTACTTTTTGTATTTCTGGATGTACTCATGTTAATTATGTCCCTTTAATTTCTTTGTCTCTAGAATTAGGAGTACAATAATCAAAGTGCTAAGAAATGTAGCACATGCTGTACAAAAAGACTTGTGGAAATTTCTGTCTCTGGACTTTATCTTATTCAGTGAAGTCGTGAAAAATCCCCAGAGTGCATAGCTCTTGTGTTTGCAAGTCAAAAAGTGTGAAAAATGGAGTTGAGAAAGAATTGTCAAGTTAATAGAGCTCACGTAGGGAAAGCCGGATACTCTGAGATCACTTTCTGTTCAGTCATGATACTTTTTTGATCACGTAATTATTGTAGGTAGACATATATGCATAATTAAGTGCTTAAATAACAAATTCATATAAAGGATGTTTATTACAGACTAGAAATATGTACATCCAAATAGCACTCTTTCCTAATAGAAACACAACTTCTATTTGATGTTATGTCTTTTTAATGAAATATCTCTCTTACTTGTGTGATAAAATGGCTTCATTCCAAAATAATAACTCCTACCATCATAATAATGATCAAACAAAGAAGGAATGTTATTGCTGATGTATTTTAAAGTTCTATACAATTTCTTATCCTGGTACTTTGTATTTTTAAAAAGAACAGATTCCTACTAGCATTGAGTCTCGGAAATATCTATGCATTTAGCATGATGATAACAACAGATGCATAAAATTCCATAGATATTTATAAATATTTTAAATATGGCTAGTTATCTTTAAAATTCTACTTTTATAATTTAATATTACTATATAAGACCTGCATTTTTTATAGTTTGTAGGTGACACTTCATACATGTAGTTGAAATATAGCTGATTCTGAAAGAGTTACTGAATCTCATAATTTTATTATTTTATTTATTTATTTGAGACAGAGTCTCACTATGTCACCCTGGGTAGAGTGCCAAGGCATCACAGCTCACAGCAACCTCTGACTCTTGGCCTTAAGTGATTCCCTTGCCTCAGCCTCCTAAGTACCTGGGACTATAGGCACTCTCCACAATACCTGGCTATTTTTGTTGTTGTTGTTTTAGTTGTTATTATTGTTTGACAGGCCCCGGGCCAGGTTCAAACCTGCCAGCCCTAGTGTTAGTGGCTGACGCCCTAGCCTCTGAGCTACAGGCGCCAAGCTGAACCTCACAATTTTAGATTGTGAGATCGTAAAAGATCAGAGTATCTAACTCTTATTTTTAAAGACGAGCAATTGAGATTCTCAAAGATTGGTAAAAAGTTGTGCATTTAGATAAGGCAAAATAAAACTAGAAAGATTCTTGAGTGTCAGACCTCTTCTGAATTATGAAATTATGAGAATTTTCCCTTCAATAAAATGATATGCTTCATTTAGAAACATTATCTTTTTAGTTCTGTTCTGAGCTGAAAAGCAAAACCAGTGTTACTATGTGCCTAATTTACATAAAATTATGAACTTTATTTTAGTCTGTAATGAGAGCACTTATTACAAAGAGTTGGATCTGTGATGGCATAGCTAGTATCTTTTCCAACTTGGCAGGAGAAGATAAATGTTCCCTAGATGTTTGTTGAATAGATTAGATTAGTAAATTCACCTTCTCCACATTGTGCCTTTGATGAGAGAGAGAGAAAATATATATATAAAGAGAGAAAAAGAGAGATCGATCTTTAGCTCATTGCTTCAGTTTTTATTGTTGCTTCAGAAGGGCTGTTATAAACATTTCTCTATAGATCATCCTTACTGTAGTCAGTTAAACTAGAGAAAATTAACTAGTAGGCTATCGACTGAAAAGGAAGGACACCCTTTCCTTTGAAAACTTGGCCATATGATTGGTTCATTCCACTGCACTTGAGTGATCTTTTGCTCATGAAATGGCAGTAACGAGTGGCAATTCAGAAGACATTCCATTTCTACCACATACATAAATTGAACACCTTCTGTGATCCAGATATGGTTAAACATAAGAGATCTGACTCTGAAACTAACAGCTGTGTCCTGGCCCTTCAAGCACTTTAAAGTTAATGACCAGGTTGTTACCACAATTTTGCCCTTGAAGAATTTGCAGCGAGTAGCTCTGCAAAGAGGGCAAGAGGAAGGTGGGTCAGATTTCTCCTGGGTGGGCTGGTGCCAGGCAGGCCCCAGAGGCTCCCTCTGTACTGCTGTGATCGTTCTCTGGGTTGGGCCTTGGCCCTTCTGCACTTTAATTCCCATGCCAGGTTTTCAGAACTAGGCCACGCTCCGACAGAACTGCCAATGAGCTCACCCCTCTTGCCATGCTTCATATGGGCATTGGGTTGTAGACAGCAAACTATGGATTCTTCTCCCCAAGCATCAGCCAAACCACAGGATGTGAATGTGTTAGGACACGTCTGATGGCTTCCTGCCCCGCGGTGTATCCGTGGGGTATTTATACCACAGACTTAGAATGTGAACATACCTTTCACTGTCCCAGGGAAAGGTGGCTTTGGTTTCATGTTCAAGACCAGTAACTTAAATTCCTATTTTCCTGAACTGATTATATTAGCTTTGGCTTTGGGAGGGTCTGAACTACTTGAATAGCATACTCTGCTCATTTTATTTAAAACCAAGTATTACTCTAATGAACACATATAGCTCCAAGAAAAAGAGCAAATTTTTTTTTTAATTAGTAAAAGCCCCAAGCCTTAATTTCAACTATAAAGATATCTTCAAAGATCTGCATTTAGAAAAGTGAAATGGTATCTGCAGAGAGCCTTTCCTGCCCAGAAATCTATGTGCAGCGTTTTAACTGGAATTGGCTTTAATTGGCTCAGTTATCAATGCCTCAGAAATGAAGTTTTATAATGGAAACGTCAAACTACCTGTAAGTACAGGCCAACAGACTGAAGTGCTATAGTGCATTTCTTCTTGGCAAAGTTAATCAGCCTCACATTAATGTGAGCTTTTATATGTTTGATGAGGATAACTATTTCCTGTTGCCCAAAATAGCTCCTGATGTGGGTCAGATTATTGACGTGGAACATTAGACACTCCCATTGCATTTCAAGGACAATCAGTACTTTGAAGTACCGAGTAGCTTTTGTTTCTGGTTTAAGAAAAGAAACATGAGTCCATTTTTTTGCTTCTTCACTACTGGTTAACTGTTTAATAATTTAGCATAAAAAATGGGATACCAAGAAAAGATAGAGATTTTATCATTCTTTCTATAGATGAGAAATAAGTCCAAATGGAAAACTGGCAATGTTTTTGTATTTTAGGAAAATTCTTCTTTATAAACTACAATGACTGTTTTTTAGAATTCTATTAATGACATTAATCAATACACTTATTAGATAGGTTTCTGATGTTTTTACCAAAATTAAAATCGGTTAATTTTCACAGATTATAGAGTAATGCAAGTTTTTTAAAATTCACCCAACATAGAAAAGAATAAAGAAGAATAAACAATAAAGAATAAAGGAGAAATAATTCCTTGCCAATACCACTATGTAGATGGATATAGATTAGAGGGCTAGGCAGAGAGACAGACAGGTGTAAGTACTTTGCTGGATAGTCTTCCATGAGCTTTTCAATGTATGCACATGTGAGTTAGGAAAAATGAATTATATTCCTTGACAACCATTTAAAACAAAGAAAAAATGAATTCACACTATGAATGCTGCTTTGTAACTTGTGAGATACTTGTTTATGTATACATCTTTACACATCGATAAATATAAATTAATATCACCAGTGAATGGTTGACTAATATTACATTTTATACATGTACCATTGTTGATTTAACCTTTCCTATGTCATGTCCAGGTTTTCACTGTTACAAATAAGATTGGTCATCTTTTAACATACAATGCTCTTTCTAAGTATAAACCGGGTAGAATTTTATTTTAAGAAACACAGACTTTTATGCTTTGTAAAAATCAGTTTTATAATCATTTTAATGGACAAGTTTCGAAGATTGTCAAAGTCTAATGAGGATTATATTAGAGACGTAAAAATTGAAAATGTTTGCATAAGTTTCCTGTTACTAAGGAATATTTGCAGATAAAGTCTTCACTGCTTTTGTTCAAATGTAAACAAATTACCTAGCTCGGAAACAGAATAATTTTGGATGGGAAGTACTGGAAGGAAATTTATGCCAGGAGCTGATGGTGGGTTCCCTTTGATTACACTCATCTCCTTGTAGCTAAGGACAGAGCCATCAGGAGCATTTTCATTTTAATGTCACAAACATAATTTTGAAAAATAACAACCACCTGTGATGTGATAAAGCAAAATTTCATCATGACATTGAAGAATATAGCACCAAAACTAAGGATATGGGCCAAAAAAATCTTCCTTGATTTCAACATAATACATAGGGAATTGATTTTGGACTTTAATTTTCTGATTTCTTGAATCAGGCAGACAACTGTCCTGGCACTCAGCCTCATCAGTTTGTGCTTGAGCTGGAGTGAGTTGTGAAAAATCTTTCTCTCTTTTTTCTGTTCAGAATTCATTGCGGGTACAAAGAATTAGGTTACATTGATTGCATTTGTTAAAGTCCCTCTTACACTTGTGTCCCACCCCCAAGAGGTGTGCCGTACGGGGTGACCCCCACCCCCTCCGGCCTCCGCTCTCCTGGCTCCCTCATTCCCCTACCCCACCCCTTGTATTAGCTCATCTACTGCCTTCATGTTAGAATTGAGTACATTGGACTCTTGCTTCAGTTGTGAGAAGTCTTGAAGGAACAGCCAATATGCTAAAGAAGTCTTGAAGGAACAGCCAATACGCTAAAGTCCTGCCTCACACTCCTGGCAATGATGGTTTCACCTGCAGACTAGTTACTTTAGTCTGAAATACACAGACCCTCTGCCCTGGTTGCCCCATTGGCGCTTCTCTATCCTGGCCCACCTCACAGTCTCTCCTCCTGCTACTTTTCTCATCTCACAGACATCTTGTCTTTGAGTTGCTATGAAGGGAGCGCTTTGCATCCGAGCCAGTGCTCACAGTAGGACTTACTCCTCTCCCCACTCCTGCTGCCTTAGAAAGGAGCACATGCCCCTTTGCCTTTTTTTAAGTTACCTTACTTTCTTTTCCCTCTCTTTTTTCCTTCTCTCTTTCTATGATAGCAGCTACTTAAAAATGGACAAGTATTAACAAAAAGAGGAAACAACTGTGGGTCTAGTTTCAGATTATGAGACATCTTTATTTATACCCTACATGGTCCACAAGAATATAAAACAACAAAAATACATATAACTGTGTGCATTTTGCTTTTAAATGAGGAAGTGAGTAACATAGGCCCATGGAAAGTGCTAATTAACATCATCCTTGTTATGCATTTAGTACAGATGTGGCTGCATTAGTTTGCTGGGACAGTCACCATACCACAAATTAGTGACTCAAACAGAAATGTACTGTCTCATGGCTCTGGAGGCTGAAAGTCCACAATTAAGGTGTCAGCAGGGTGGCTCCTTCTGAGGTGATAGGGAATGATCTGGTCCACGCCTCTCTCCTTGGCTTTACATGGCCAGCTTCTCCCTGTGTCTCTTCACACTGTCTTCCCTCTGGGAGTGTCTGTGCCCAAACTTCCCCTTCACATAAGGCCACCAGTGGTATTGTATTAGGGCCAGCCCTAACATTCATGAGTACCTCCGTAAAGACCCTATCTCCAAATTGGGTCATAATCTGAGGTTCTAGGGGTGAGGACTTCAACATATCACTTTTTGGGGGACATGACACAATCTAACCCATGTCAATGTCTAACTCTTTCCCAAGCTGGGGGCTGAGGGAGTGGGATGGGGGCAAAGAGAAGAGAGAAGATGTCCTGAGCAACTTATCTCCAAGTTGCTGAGCACCAGGCTTTGGCATAAATCAAAGGAGACCAAGCACTGGACCAAAGTGAGCGGGAACTGAGGAGCAATACGGTCCAGGCCGGGGAGCGTCTGATCTGGGTGGGCACCTGAGAGCGGCCAGGTGAGCCTGAGGTTGATTTCCGAAGCCTGTGTAGCTTTCACACATGACTGTTGCTGACCGTAAGGGGCCAGTGACATGTTCCCTCACTCCTATTTAGATATTCACATTTTATCTACTGCCTGGATCTCTCCTATGGTGCTTAAAGTCCATTCAGATTACAACTCCCATTAGATTCCACGGGAACGGCATCTTAGATCGTTTATCTTTTCTGTGGGTGTTTAGGTGCTCTGTCTGCCTATGGTCTGACCTTCGTTTTCTCTCTGTATCTGGTCAGCAGGGCAGTGTACTGCCTGGACTCCTTGTCTTTTGGGAAAGCAAGGCATTTACATTTTTACCCATCCTGATGAGTGCCATTGAGTGCACTGTGCTGGCTTTCATCTGTCCCCTTTGCCCCCACTAGACATCTCAAAGCACCAATCATTAAATATTGGCCTCAGCCTGTCATTTCCTCTCCTTCGGTTGGCCTACAAGGCATTCATTAACCCCTTGTCATAAGGACCCAGTTAGGAGAACCTCAATGTCTTTAATTAAGTTAACCCTGTCCCTAGCTAGGTCTGCTATTGCTTATGTTCTTGACAATGGTCATGTCATCTATAAATCCCATCTCCCAATAATCAGCAAATGCTTGTTGTCTTCTTATTTTTAGGCATTTAATTCAGTGTTGAACTTCTCCCAAATTTATGCTCTTGATATGAATGGCTGCTCCCTCACTTGGCGTAAGGCATAGCATGTTCACTGTACTTACTTACATGCCCAAGGGAAGGCTTCCTCGGTTATGACCACCTGCTAACAACAATGTCATTCCCAAATTCTGTTTAACCTCTTCTTACATTTGAAGAGTAAACTTTCCCAATTATCTGATTTTAAGTTTGCAGCTTTAAGACTCCATACATACATGGGAAGAATTATAGCATTGTTTCCATCAAGAAAATATGATAACTGTTTGTTCAAACCTTTGCTGGACATTTAGTTACATATTGAAATATCATTTTTACTTGTAAGTAAGAGTTTTTAATTTCACAGTGCATAAATTTGTACTCTGAATTGCTGAAAACTTTCCAGATTCTATCTTTCTTAATATATTATGTAAAATGAAGGACCAGCTAGGGCTTCCTCCAGTGAGCCCTGTTCCTTCCCATCTCTTAAGTTCTCTGAATATTAAGGAGAATTTAAACTGCCTGAAGCAAAGTCAGGAAGAAAGAGGGACCTGCACACAGAGGTCGGAGCTAATGAACCTCTGATTGCCCTGATTGTAAATTATTCAAAAAAAAAACAGAGGCAGATTTTCAGCAGATCCATTTGTTTCTTCTTTTGGATTATTTGCCAGCAAACAAATACTTCTACCACAGGAGAAAAAGTTACCATAGCTTCTATCTGGTCATGACTAGTCCAAAAATTATGCATTTAATTCTGAAATAAAAGATAAAGGAAATGACACTTTTGAGTTTTTCATAGGAAAAATTTTTAACATAATTATCACCATTTACCAGCCATTTGAATAATGATTCTTGTTTGGATTGTACATTTTATACCCTTGTATCTAAAAGAAAGCTCCTCAGAGCTGAGATTTGTTTGGACTCTCTGTCCTTTCTCACCTGCGTGGTGACAGCTGTTCCTTGTACCTTCTTGCCATCTGTTGTCTTGTTTTGTCACCTCTTCTAAGGTCTGTGCCACATCAGAGCTATTCGCTTGGTAAATTATTCATCTTTGCTAATATATGTGGAGTCAAGGACTTGTCAACTGCTACCACATTTAATGTAGCAGTCAGCCTGGACTAATATGCATATTACTGGGCTTTGCTTCTTCGTGCTAATACTAAAAGAGAGACATTTCAAATAAATTCCTGAATCTCTCCAAGTCCCGTGTTATTTTTTGATTCAACTCAAGTAGTACTTGTCATCTTCCAAGCAGTTCTCGTGTCTTTAGTGACATCATCTTCCCCTTTTTGCCGACTAAAGATCATTCCTGCATCAGTTGACTTGCAGAAGCACCTGATCAGAGCGTTTTTACCTGATCTCCAGGGCTGCAGGACAGTAAGTGGGGGAGCTTAGGTGTGCTGTGAAAATGTATACAGATTGTTAATAAAATTATTTTTGAAAGAAGCTCAAAGCACAGTAAATATTCATTTTTAAAAAACTTTTTTTGATCAACATAATTTAAGTGCACTGGGGAAATTTAACAATAGATTCAAGTGTGCTGTGAGATAAAAAAAAAAAGTTGAAAAACACAGTGTAGGGTATGTGCACAGTTGACTACATCCCATTGCTTTTGTAGGGTAAGTAGACAATAGGAGACAGAGTGGGGCAAATAAAATAGTGTCCCTGAATACACTGGAGTCAAATGACAGTGGATTTTAATTCTTCACATCGATTGGCAGAGGACATTTTGTTATACAAATGATCACCTTTATAATCTATAGCTCAGCCATACTTACCAAAGGAATTGACCAAGCCTCATGCAACATTTTATTTGTATTTATCCAAAAATTAAAATTTTGTCATCCAAAAAATTACTTAAAAATAATGCAGATACCCACTGATGTATCTGGCTCTGGTTGATAGATCATGTCTGGAGTGTTAATTCTAAGAATTTATTGTTCTTTTGTTGTTATTCCTTCGGGAACCAAAAACATTTTTAGTTCTTTGATCTGATAGTGTCACCTACGTTGGATTGCTCAGCATGTCAAGGGGGGAAGTGGGAGGAGTTCTGGAAAGCCCTGCGTGTGTGTGATAACCTACTGCCATCAGATAAGTAGATCCTAATAAAACTGCACAAAAAACGTTCTGCCTCTGTATTCCAAGTACTTGTTAGGACAGCCTACAGTGATGTTTTCCTTGGCAGGCTTGGATAGCCATGATTAGCCAGTGGGTTGTCCAGTCTAAAATTGGTGGCAATTTGAGAGACTCACAAGGGGCTAGATTTCATGCTCTAAATGAATTCTGGATAACAAATTTTCTCTCCTATGAGTTCTTATTATTGAAATTATTAAAGAAACAGCAACATTTCTTGGATTGAGTTGTTTATTTACCTCATCTGAAGAGTGAGAATTTAATCCAGATGTTTGTTCTGATTATTGTGGAAACCCCAGGAGAGCCTATGATCTCTTACGAAAGAGGATGACATCACTTGAATTTGTTCATTATTCTGCTTTTTTCTATGACAATGATGAACCACACCAAAATATCTAAAATAAGAGGGAAAAAACTAGTTGGATGAAAATAACACTTTGTTTTTTTTTTATTGAGACAGAGTCTCAAGCCGTCGCCCTGGGTAGAGTACTGTGGCGTCATAACTCACAGCAACCTCAAACTCTTGGGCTCAAGAGATTCTCTTGCCTCAGCCTCCCAAGTAGCAGGGACTACAGACACCTGCCACAACGCCCAGCTATTTGTTGTTGTTGTTGTTTTTGTTGCAGTTGTCATTGTTATTTTGGCTGGCCCCAGCCAGGTTCAAACCTACCAGCCTCGATGTATGTGGTTGGTGCCCTACTCACTGAGCTACGGGCGCTGCCAAAAATAATACTATTAATTGTGTCAGAAAATACTCTTATTGGTCATTATATTACCTGCTATAGGTAACAGCAGTATAGGTCACATATTAAATGTATATTTGTATATTACTGACATGCAATCTCCCTGATTCCCTTTATGCCTAAGAAGAGGAAACGTACCCAGATTTTTAGAGGCTGTGTACCTATCAACTGTGATGGGTAATTGCCACACGTCTCTTCCTCGTGCACTCTACAAATGCTTTCCTTTAACCTGCAAACGAAAGAGTAGTCCGTGTTTGCATGACACCCTTTTGGAACTCCTGAAGCTGAAATGATACTTATTATGAGAGACATTGCTAAGTGACTGTAGAGTTTATGAAAAACTGAAATATATGACTTAATTAAATGACATAAAGAAGAATTATTTTAATGGTTTAATGCACATATTTTAGGTTCTGAATCTGAATATCCAAGCTTGAGCTTTTTCCCCCTTCAGGAAATATTTCCTTTTGTTCTTTTCTCTTACCTTGTTTTAGCATAATGAGAGGACGGTGTATTTGTTACCATCAAGGACATGATTCTGCTACAAATTTGATGGAGCTCATGAATCAACTCCTAGTCTCTGAAAAACAAAGAAAATGTATATTTTTCCACATATGCACATACATGTGTGTGTGTGTGTTTGAGAATCATTGCCATACAATACTTTTTGTGTATACTCAATGCCATCGATACCATAGAGAAAGAAACAGGGTGTCTTTCTAGAGTAGAAAAACTTTCCGTCTAACTGTACTACGTATGTAAGCATGTATTTTGAGCTTTTTTCTTATGAACATATTCATAATAACTACCACAAATGAAGGCATTCCTTATGTATAGCTATTTTCTCATTATTCATGCACCCTATAATTGGATGCTAGTTAATATGATCTCCGGAGTTCATGTTCACTCACTCAAGCACAGTAGGTATCTGGACAGCTGATTAAATCCATTTTAATAGCTGTTTATCTTGCACTGACTAAATCTTGTGAATTTTTTAAGGCAGAAAGTTTGAGGCAAGGAGGACAGTGCTTTGGGTAGTGTTAGTTACTGTAAGATACATATCTCTTTAATGCCTAAAAATAAATTTTCTACATATGCTTAATGGGAAAACATCATGTTGCTCAATATTCAAATGTCTGTCAGTTACTAAAATATCTAGAGCCTCCCTGTGCCTGTAAATGAAAGCCACCGTTTCACATGCAGTTGAACAAAAATCTTGTGTGTCATTAAAGAAATACCTATGATTTAAGGAGAGGCTAAGGATGATTTTATTGAATTTTATTTTGTCTACAATTTGATGCCCACATTTTCCCCAGACATATGGAAGCACTCATGTTCCTGGCACAAAGGATAAACAGCATTTGCTATGCCATTTTCTGTGCCTTTAGAGAGAACCGGTCCCTTGGTGACATAAGCCAAGTGCTCTAGTAAGCTGGAAAGTCTATTACGCCAAATTTACTTCAAGCTGTCAAAGTCAACAGGAAGGGAAGATAATAGGAAGGAAGATCTCTTTTCAGTTACTTTTTTCAAGTGTTATTTTGTAAACTGAGCACGGTGTGTATGAAACAGTCCTGTGCAATTCATGCTTCCCACATCTTTCCCCTTCACTCCACTTATATGTGACAGTTACTCGGAACTTGAGTGCCTAAGTGAACATCCAGGACAGTCGCCATGTGTGGGGGAAAGCTTAAGGAAAGGAGAATCAAGTTAAAACTATAACCACAACATTTTTAAAATGAGAAAAATAAAACTCAACATGCAATTGGCTTTTAAGTATAGATTGGCAATTATCCTTCACTAGGAATAAGTTAGCAAATTCCAGCCAGGAACATATATCAGGAGAGGCTTTTTTTTTTTTTTTTAATTGTCCCTTGGGTCAGGCGCACTGTTTTGGGAGAGAAGCACCTGGAATAGGCAAGGAGCCTGTTGGATCAGCCTCAGCCCTTGGCTCTCGCCTGTGATGACCCTGATTAGGGCAGCTGATGTAAGGCCAAGGTCCTTGACTGACTGCTCAGGATGGAGGATACTTGAAGCATAAAGGCACAGAATTTCAGGATAGGCCAGAAATATAAAGCTCCTGGACCTAACCACCATATCTTACAGCTGAAGCAACTGTGACCTTAAGTTTACTGCTTTGTCAAAGACTGAACTCTGGGTTAGCTGCTGGTTTTACACCCCCCACACCCCATTTATCGTGTATCCAGAGTTCCCAGTAGAGGCAGATGTAGAGAGACAACCACATTTTCCCACAACAGCTCCGTTAACAGATTTCTCTTCCAGTGTTTCCAAATTCAGGAAAGAATATATAGTTTCTGGCAAGACAGTTTGGAAGAGCTAGTGGCAACATTTTAAAGTATTATGATTGAACAAAAAACAGACATTGCTCATTTATTCATTCACCAACTCTTTGATAAACTTCTACAATCCTGCTTGAGATAGGCTTGTCAGCAAGGGCATGTTTAAGAGTTGACATTTGATCAGAGACATGTATGAGACAGGCAGAGCCTTGAAATAGGGGAGGACATTCCAGGCCGAATAAACAACAAATGTAAACCTCTGTGGAACCAAATTAACCAGTGTGTCTGGAGCTTGGAGTACGAGACACAGAATCCAGGGTTGTGCTTTAGAAACATTCACATCCAGTGCAGCTTTTGAGAAATCAGGTTTATTGAACAGGCTGGGGCTCAGAGGAGTGTTCAGACCTGTGATTCAGGAGCACGTCAAGGACATTTATGGGGATGAGATCTACTGAAGAGAGAATGAGAAGGAAGTGGTCATTGCTTCCCACATCCTCTTCAATATTTGGAGTTCAGAAAGAGGAGAGGAGACGCAATGGAGACTGAAAAGAAGGAGCAAGAAAAACAAAAACGCAAACACACAGCAGGAGAAAGTGATGACCTGGTATCTAAGCAAATAGTTTTCAGAATGAGGATGCAACTAGCAAAGCTGATGTGCCATGAGGTCCTGTTGTGTGAAAACTGAGGACTGAGTTTGGAACGTGGTCAGGTAGACGTGCGGCTTTGATGATAAGCATGCTGTCTTTAAAGGAGTGAGGGTGGAAGTCTGATTGGAGTAGAACCAAGAGAGACGGGGTTGTGAGAAAGCAAGACTGAGTTATTCCTTAGGAAGGTTTTCAGGACAAGCTAGTGGGGAAATCAATGGTAGCTGGAGAAAGATGTGACATCAAGGAAGGCATTTATTTCAATGAAGTGTTTCTAGATACTGTACAATAAATGTGTGACATGGGGAGAACAGGCAAACTCCATAATTTAAAATAATCAACTCTATTTGCTGTAAGTTGAGTCTTGTGTACAACACCGAAACAAAGAAGTTTCCCAAAGATTTTGTAGATGTATTGGATATCAAGTTTAGAATTAATTCCCAGTGGCAGGATCGTCTGACCTTTTCTCACACCCATGCTCCTGTTTATCTTTGGTCAGGCCCAACAGCCCAAACCCAGCCCTTCATGTTCATGTGTCTCCTGGTGGCTTCATTCATGTGTTTTTACCCTATTAGGCCACACAGACCTTGGCTGTTCGTGGATATGAGGTAACCCTGGTCTCCTCAGTAATTCTCTCTAACAGGTCAGCATTCCCATTGCCCCCGTCCATTCTTTGTAATATATGGTTTCAACCCCTCCCCATCCATCTCACGACTGTCCCTTTCCAATGGTCCATATCCCATATAACATGGCATAGCCTGGAGACTTGATGACCTCCAGCTCAGCCCTTGACTTTGTCAAGGCTCCTCCCTTCAGCCACTTAAGCAGCTCCTAAATCCAAGTGAATAGAATGTGATTAGAATGAGGAAGAGAAAATGACTATTTTCCTCGTCTAAAACCTTGGTAAAAAGCAGGTACTGAGCTTTCTCCTGTCCTTGGCGGTTACAGAGCTCTGGTCTGTGGAGCCCGGTGCTACCTCTATGTTGACGACACGTCTAGGTGGTCTTCTCAGAAAACTACCCAAGTAATTTTCACAACCCCGTGAGTGGTCATTTCTACCACTGTTCAATAAATGAGAAAATAAAGTTCCTGAAACTCTCAGGGAATTGTTCAAGGTGACATGGTTTCCAGGTAGCAGCATCAGCGTTAAAAATCACAGTCTGCCTGACCTCAAGCCTCTCTGAGTCTCAACCTAGTGCTTCCTGATACACCCAGATCACAGCCCCAGAGTACCTTGAATGTTTCTACTATTGTGGTTCTTAATGCTATGTCATTTCTTAACACAGGACATTATATTGTATATCTCCTTATAGTATAGTAAGTCATCATTTAACGTCATCTAGATAGATTATTGGGAGCTGGGACTTTTAGCAAACCCATGCACAGGGAAGCCCATGGACTGTAGCCTAAGGGAAGTTCCTCCTGTGGATTTCTGGTCACACAGACATCACCAAACTTCTAGATAAAGAACAAAACACTCCTAACATTAAACACTGGAATAAATGTGAGCTCTCTATACATTTAAGAATGATTAATACAAATGAGAGAAAATTATTAAAGATTTATCTCATTATTCCAGTTTGGGGTTGCAGGTGGCCAGACCCATCCTGGCAGCTCAGGGATCTAGGCAGAACCCGCTCTGGGCAGGGCACCATCCCATAATAGGGCACACTCACTCACTCACACACCTGCGCTCACTCAGGCAAGGGCCGATGCAGCCCATGTGCACAGCCTGGGATGTGGGAGGAAACTGGAGCCCCCAGAGAAAACCCAGACGTGGGGAGGACGTGCAGACTCTACTAGACAGTGGCCCTGTGGGGAAGAACTTTTAATTCTCAAGGTTATAACAGAGCGACATTGAACAAAACGTGATTTGAGGACCCGCTGTATGTTCTTTATTATATTACACTCTTTAGATGATTTTGTTTTTTAAAATACATGTATTTCATTATTCTTTATCACATTATTGAACACCTTTTCTGGGTTTTTTTTGTTGTTAAGAGAAATTACACTTATAATTATTATAATAATTAATCATTGTTTTTGTCTTTGACACTGTACAAAAACCATTTAACATATGAAATTAGGTAGTATGCTATGACCAATGTGGTATATCCCAGAAAAAAATGGATCTTGCCCTATAAATTTCTTAATTTCAACATTTTGTTATAATCTGAGATTTTTTTTGTTATGCCTCAGGTAATTATTTCACTCAGATGAACACAGTTTAAGGTAATGAGAAATAATTTGGGGGGCAAGGGAGTTGGTTCTGATTCCTCTGCTAAGCAAGGTATGTTTTTATATTGAGACTGTAGGTTCACACTCACAAAGAGGGATATAAAAATAATGTACATAAAAAACAATTGATTCAGTGCACATTTGGGAAAGAAAGCCTTTGTTTTGCTTTGAGTTAGCCTTTCGAGAGGGTAACTGCAATTTGTGTTTAGTTAAGAGACACTGGGTTGTCCTTCTGGGCCTTTGCTGCTCAGTGTCCCTCAGGATTGGTGACCTGTGATTCTTCCTTGACTCAAAGCTGTCACTCACAGTGATGTGAGTTGATGGATGAGATGTGGACTGCAGACTTCTCACGAGAAAAGTCTCCATTCGGTTCTGTCTCTGTATTTTTTAAATTATAACTTATGACCTGTGCTTCTATTTACTTTGATCCATTTATTACCCAAACTTGGTTTTGTGATTGATTTTCTGATAAGAGGATAAATAATTTTCACATTAGTGGGTTTTTATTTAAAGTCCCCATAAAAGATAAGACTTTAAAATAAACGAGCATTATACTAAATTTCCTAGAAAATGATTTCTGAGATTACTAGTAGCCTTTCCCAGATAACCAAAACTAATAGTAAAGTACTTCATTATTATATATTTCTTACATAGTCCTATGAAATGGCTAATGTCCATGAGATCTCTTCTAAAAAGAAGGATTAGAATACAAGCATTCAAAACCCTGGGCTTTCCTAATTTTGCTTTTGTAGTCTACCGACTGGGTGAATTCTTGCCTACCCCGGGGTCTTAGAAGGACATGATTAGCTATTTATTTCCAAATGGGCTGTTAGGGCTGGGCACTTTCCCAGACGCCCAGCTGAATCGATCTTCTCAGGGCAGTGGTGCTCACCAGCCTTTGTGGATGCAAGGTGGGGAGGCAGACACTTCAAAATGTGCATGTGTCTCCTCCTGCCCTCTGATGTTTACCAGAACTGCACTAGGAAGAGGGCTGGGCATGTGTGTTTCAAAAGAGCACCTCCTGCAATTCTGATATAGCCCTCTCCTCCCTCAACCCCTTTCATCATCGTTCAGAATGTAGGGGAAGCTTGGCCCACTGTGGGGATTCTTTTTCCCCCTCCTAGTCTAATCTTGACCTTGTTTGTGCTAGAACCTACTCAGGCCTCTCATTCACTGCCCAATTTGTAGCTGCTCAGGGAGTGAAACCACACACAGAGAAACTGGACAAGAGAACTGGTGGGATAGTTCCTGCCTTCCTAGGTAACACTCTTGGCACTGATCATTCCAATCTGAGAATACCTCACGCATTGCTAGTGTTCTATTTGCCTGTAAGATTCTTCAAGACATAGATCATATAACATACTTCTTTATTCTTGCTGCTAGCACAGATCCTCAATACTAAAATTATTTAAGTCTCTGAGGTTTTTGTTGTGGACCTTGAAGTTGTTTTATTCTCTGCTGCCACACTAGTGTTCAGTCTGATTAGAGACATTTGTGTCTGATGAAGCAGATATAGGTGCCAAATTATAAGAGTTTGAATGTCAGCTACACTGTATAAACCTACAGGTTCTTCAGACAGACAAAAGATAAAGATGAAGTATTTTCTGGCAGCTATGTCTAAGATGGATGACCAATCATATGTGGCTGTCATTATTCTTAAACAAAACAACATATACTAGCTCAAGGTAAGAGTTGGGCTCTTTTATTTAAGATGGCCATCCACCTGACTTAAATCAGTGTACTATCTCCATAATCATAATTTGTGGTAGCTGAGTCTATATGGCAAAAATAGAATTTTATTCAGACAATAGTTTGACTTTAAAACACTCCGAGACTGGTAATGGCAAGCCTGGATATTTTAAGTAAGTGATAACTCAGGGGAAAGGATGCATAGGAGACAGACAGCGACTGAGTTCCAGCTTATCCTTCATACATCAAGTGAGCGAGGCGTTCTGGTCTCTCACAGGGACGTTGCCGTGTCAGACCCTGTGCGAGAGAGGACGTGGGAATGAAAAGGATGTGAGATCCTGCCTGAGCAGCTCACTGCACAAGTCCTTTCCATTGCTCTCTCTTTCATGACTCTATAGGCATCCTCTCCTTTTCTGCTAATGATTACTTTGTGTGATTGAATTGGATTTTCTACAATCTTGGTCTTTTTAAATGTGCCTTAATTTCAGTGATATTTTTCATGGCAAAAATTTGGAACCAATGTTACCTAAAAATAGGAGCAGGGCCAAGATGCCAGGCCAGAAGCAGCCAGCACAAGCCTCCTTCACAGAGAGGATCAAAAGTGGCAAGTTGGTATTCACCCACAGATCAGTCGTCCAGGGAAGAGCACGTGGGAATCAACAGAGAAGTGACAGAGGCGCCTAGGGTGAAGGAGAGGGGGGTGGGTGACCCACTCAGCAGGATGGAAAGTACCTAGAAGCAGATGTATTATAGACATCAAAATAAATTATGTGAATACTTCCCTAAAAAGTCCACCAATGAAAAGAGATAACCTGACTAAAAAGGTTAACTATATGATCTCATTTCATGGTCTCTCTTTCTTTCTCTCTCTCTTACTGTATTTACTTATTTAAATTTCCAAACCAGCAAGGGTGTCCAACCTGAGGCCCATGGGCCACATGCGGATTATTTGAGGACTATATTGCTTATCTGTGGTGCTGGATATCACAAAAAATATGCACAGGCCTTTTGTTTTTTTCTTGCATATCAGTTTTTGTTAGTGTTTGTATATTACATATGGCCCAACACAACTCTTCTTCTTCCAATGTGTTGTAGAGAAGAAAAATGGTTGGACACCCCTGGAGAGTAGAAATGTTTTTTTATTAAATGGGTGAAATCTTTCATGCTGAATTCAGGGATTTTTCGTGTACCTATCACAGGAATAGCACATATTGTACCCAACAGGTATATTTTTATCCTTCACCATCACCAATTCCTAGTTTTCAATGTCCATTATAC
Source organism: Otolemur garnettii (assembly GCF_000181295.1). Classification (NCBI taxonomy): domain Eukaryota; kingdom Metazoa; phylum Chordata; class Mammalia; order Primates; family Galagidae; genus Otolemur; species Otolemur garnettii. Next base: position 3,833,176 of record NW_003852521.1, read on the forward strand.
CACTTTATAAACATCTATATCCCTCGTTTAACTCCTCCTTATAAGTGAGGTGTTATAGGAGTTTGTTTTTCCATTCCTGAGATACTTACCTTAGGATACCAGTTTCCAATTCTATACAAGTTGTTACAAAAGATATTATTTCATTCCTTTTTACTGCTAAGTAGTACTTCATGGTGAATATAAATATATCACATTTTCTTTATCCAATCATCCCCAATCATACCCATCTGTTGATGGGTATGCAGACTGATTGCATATCTTTGCAATTGTGAATTGTGCTGCAATAAACATTTAGGTGCAGCTATCTTTTTTATAAAATGATCTTTTCCTTTGAGTAGATACCCAGTAGCGGGATTGCTGGGTTGAATAGTGGGTCTACTCTTATTTCTTTGAGGAAGCTCCACACTGTTCTCCATAGTACTGCACCAGTTTACATTCCCACTGAGAGTGTGTAAGCATTCCTTTTTCACTGCATCCAGGCCAACATCGGAAATTTTGTGGCCAGGCCCTATTATGAGTGTATCATATATGTTATTTTACTTAAACTTCACTACAACGTTAAAGAAAACATTAATTATTGTGCTCCCCAATTAGCAGATGAGGAGATTGAGGCACTAGGTTTAGTAATTTGCAAAAAATCGCAAAGCCAGTCAATGCCACAGTCAGAACTTGAAACCAGACGATCTGTCTTCAGAGCTCCTGTTCATAACCCTCAGACACAATGCAGACGTGTAAAATCCATCATAGAGATTCATACAGAAAAGATGTTTTTCTTTTTTCATTGTCTGCCTATGCCTATTGTTTTTAGACTATATTTTGAGTAGGATAAATAAATGTGCTTGTGATGACTCCCCACTCCAATCCATCCCTTCTTTTTTAACTGTCTGCCCCAGGGCTCGTCCATGGTATCCAACCACATCTGCTCCCAGGAAAAGAGCTAATAAATTCAATCACGTAGAAGATCCAATGACCAGAAAGGCTTAGGGCACTCTTCCAAACATCCTTTTGTATGAAGGGGAAAAAAATAAATTATAGACTGACAGACTCTACTAAGTCACTGCCAGTCCTTCAGGCATTGGAGGCCGGTGGAGGGGATTTAAGGGATTACTGTATTTGTAAAAACAAACACAGCCTTTTTACTAACCTCTGGATATTTTAACAATGTTGATTCTACCAATCCCTGAGCAGAGATGTTTTTCCTTGTGTTTGTTGTCATCTTGTCATCTGTGACCTCTTTCATTAGTAGTCCTCCTCGGGAGGTAGCATGTCCCTGTTTCTCTAAATTTTCTGGAAAAGACTTCTCATAAAGATCTCATGTGTTGGGATTGTTATGATAAAACAGACAGTATTTATAGATTTCTTACTGCCCTGCACAATCCTCACAGTCATCTTAGGAAACCAGTGACACTATTATTATTATTATTTGATATATGAAGAAATGGGCCTCAGAGCAGGGAGGTAACTTGCTCAAGGCCGAGGCTGCCCCACTAGTAACAATAGCGGGGGGGGGGGTGTCACTAAAATGTCTGTACTCCTAGGGAGACAGGTTTGGGGATCTGAGAAAGGGGATGTTGACTGTGAAGGACCAGAAGTCCCTTCTGTTCTGACCATTCTTGATTTTGGGATATGCCCCATGAGGCCAGAGCACACTACTTAGTACGGCCCATGCAGATACCTTAATAAGTCTCACTGATTTCTGATCTTTTGGGGCATACTCAAAGCATGTTTAATGCATTCCCTTTGATTCAAAATAACTTATATGTTCCTTAAAAGTAGCTTATTTATTGCTCTTTATCAATAAAATATTTATAGAAGGTATACGCTTTATAATACTTGAGAAGCCGTCCACACTAACAAAAACACAAATTTAATTCTAATAGTACTCTCTGACATTGTCCATATTCATAACCAAACAAATGCTAAATGTAATTATCTGATAAAAAATTTGAAATATTATGATTGCAACCTTCCACAAAGTATTTAGAAACTACGAAAGACTTTTCTTGTAGAATGATGAATTTCCGCAAATGTTGAAAATGTAAGTGGCCAGTGTAGTGTCTGAAGTGTGAGGACGAGAAACTGCGACACACTGTGCTAATAGGAAAACATAACCTTTGTTTTGGGGCTATTGATGATCATGTACATAATGACTCAACATTTATTTTTTGCCAAAAAATATAGTTTTCTAGAAATGAATTTAAAAACAGTTTCTTATTGGCATGATTGCAACTTTAAATTATATTTAATGGTGTATTATGTGTGCATTAAGAGGGCATGTACATTTCAAAATCCCCTTAAAACTAGACATTAATAGAATAAATTATCACAAAGTGAGAGAGCATATTTTCTTATAAATTTCCTGCTGAGACAATTTGTACTCACAGCTGACCAAGACTGATAAATCTGATCTTTCTTTTAAGTGTAACTCAGTGTGTGTACACACATATGCACCTTAGCACGTATGAATGTATACAGACTTTTGAGCACTTTTAGGGGGATAATAGGGCTAGCTATTAGGTAAATACTAATATTATTATTATTATTACATGGAGGAATGTGAGAGCTCCTATGATAATGTTAAGATAACGAACCTCTATATAGGTTTATAGAGGAGAGAAAGGGAACTTCCAGCTATGATGATACCATGGGAACTAGGCACGGAGGAGGAGAATTTTATCATCTACCACAGAGGGGCTGGAGGTGCCCAAGGTGGCAGGGTTAACTGGATGACGGGGCGGGCAGGCAGCCGGGGTGAGGGAAGCCAGGCTGTGCTGGGAAATGTGAGTGTGGGGGAGGGTGCAGCTCAGCAGAAGCAAGCAGCTTCCAGTCCAGCTTAGCTCCAGGTGGGTTATTAGCAACACGATTAGAAAGTAGGTTGAGGCCAGATTATAAAAAGTTTTGAGTACTGGGATATGGAGCAAAAATCCTGCTAGGCAGCAGCAACCCATTTGAAGGTGGCAAGGGAATGATATCATCAGTTAAGCTCTGAAAAATTAATCTAGTGTTCAGGAGAAGTGTGAAGAGCAGAGAGGCGGGGAGACCAGAACAGATGCCCCAGAACCAGCAGGGAGCAGTCAGGAAAATTCATGCTCCCTACTAGGAGTTCTGACTCAGAGTCTGGAGTGCCCCAGGATCTGTAATATTAAAAAGGGCCCCACGGGATTCTTAGGCTGAACATGCAGGGTAAGTGTGAGGTGTTTGAACTAAAACTGGAAAGGCAGGGGGGTCTGAGGACAGGAGGAGGGATGAAAGCAGTCAGAGGTGATTGAGGTTGAACTTGGGTACAGAGAGAGAGGCTAGGCTACAAGAAGGGGTGTGCTGATCTCGGCTGTGGTGCTCACCACACAGCACTTGTGTGTTTCCGTGATTACTTTCTTACCCTGAAGTCCCCACGGGATTCTTGTAGGATACAGTGGGCACTCAGTAAATATTTGTGGAATGACACAGTCTTTGAAGCTTCTGAAACTGTAAATCTAGCCTCTTTCTCAGAGCACTGAGAGGTCATCTGGTTAGAGGCTCAGGCTGCCCCTTGTGATTGATGGAGAAGCCATCACCCTGTCCCCACGCCTGGCCAGCCAGGACATCACCTCACACCTGTCTGCATAGGAATCCCAGCCTCTACCGGCCCACACAGGGTTTAGCCTGCTCCACTGGGCCAGGAGTTTAGAGGGCTGCTGGAGCTGTGCAGAGGTACATTCTCAGGGAAGCCGGCCTTTGGGCATGTCAGGAGTTCCTAGAAAATTTATTTTTCATTGTGACCCGTTCTGCAAGGTAGATTTTAGTGAAGTTTACCAAGTAGAAAAAAACTGATAAATGGAGAAAGATACAGATTGTTTAAAAAGGTGTTAAGAGGTGTCACACATTAAGTGCTAAATAGTTTTAGCGTACGTGCTGAGGTCAAAGTACACATGTGTTCTGGTCATCCATGGCTCTGTAATAAATTGCAGCAAATTGGTAGCAAAAAATAATCACTTATATTATGGTCACACATTTTGTGGATCGGCAGTTTTGGATGGGGCTCAGGAGGGATGGCTTATCTCTGTCCACAAGGCCTGGGTCCTCAGCTAGAAGACTTAACTGCTGGGGGCTGGACTCTTCTGAAGACTCTGTTGCGACATCTGGCAGTTGATTCTGGCTCTTGCCTAAGACACCACCTGGACCACACGTATGAGGCCTCGCCATGTGACAGGGCATCCTGCTAACATGGTAGCTGGTATCCAAGGACAGGTAACCCTAGAGGGAACACTGGACAGAACCTTTCTGCCTTTAAGATCTAGTGTTTGAAGTTGCACAACACACTTCTGAAACATCCTACTTGTCATAGCAGTCCCAAAATCTCACACAACTTCAAGAGAAGGAAAATAATTTCTTCCTCTTGATGGGATAATAGTAAGGTTCCAAAAGAGCATATAGGACCAGAAATAGTGTTCTTGTCTTTTTTCTTTTGAAAATGCAATCTTCTATAATATTATTATCATAGTATCATATTTTGGTTATTATATATATATGTATATTTATCCTTATATTACAAAACTTGAAGCAATGGAGCCCATTTAGGAGGAAGCAGGTCAAGTATGATTATACTTACTATAAATTCACATTTCTTAGTGATAGACAAATCAGAAGTCAAATCTGGTCTGAAATAAATTAGAATACTGAGTTAATATCTATTTCCCAAGACCTATTTTTAAATAAATAAGCTAGAAATAAAATGTGTCTCTCACTGTTAAAAATGTTAATGAAATAAACAAAGATGTGATAGTCATTTAAAATATTATTTAGATAAATCAATAGAAGAGAGATATGCTTAGTAATTAGAGGTCAAAATTATGAAAGTTAAGAGGAAAACAGGAAAACAGGGACTTCCTGGGTTAACAAGCCTTCAGTTCTCCAAAGGGAACCTCGAAATCAAAGTTAATATATTGAAATTTTAAAATATGATATTTTACATCTCAAGAATTTAACAAAAGAAAACAGTTTGCTATTGTTTCACTGCCTGTTGTGGGAAAGAACTATTTTTGCTCTCTGTATTTTTGTAGAAAAAACAACACTTTAAAATATACAGACATAGGTATACGCACCTCATCACAGCGTGTAAGGGGAAGGGAATGCAGGACGCAAAGAAGGGGTGGGGTTTGTTGTGCCAAGAAATATTTGTTTCTGGCGGTTCCTTTCAAGCTAAGGCTTATTGGATCCTATGCCTTTTGTAAGTAGGTAAAATATCATATAACAAGTAAATTATTTTATTGGCATGTTACTTACAAAGGTTAAAAAATAAACAAACAGAAAACTTAGGCCTATAATAATGGGGAGATACAATACCACCTATGTGAACGTATGGCTTCATTCCAAATCCAGTCTGGCAAATCACCACAGTGATTAGAAACATTTTCAGTGTTAATGTTTCTATCATTTAAGATGCACTAACGATGTCATTTTTAACCTCTGTTGCCTTCATGGATCTTGGCGAACCATCTTTATCAGCACTTGCAAAAGACAAGCTTTTGCAAAGTATATGGCAGTTGTATCCATATTGCTGCCTGAAAACATGGGCCTGGGTTAGCTGTGTGAATTCTTCACAGCCATACATTAATTGTAGCTCCTGATAAAATTCTTTCTACCACTGAACCATTTGCAACAGCTTGTATTTTTGGTAAAGAACGAAGAACCCACTTCATTAGCCCTGGTGACTATGAGTATTCTCTCTATTTGAAGCCTGATTTAATTTAAAAACATGACAGGCTGGGCAAAGTGGGTCATGCCTATAATCCAAGCACTCGGGGAGGCCAAGGAATGCATTGCTGAAGCTCAGGATTTTAAGACTAGCTCAACTAAGAGCAAACCTCTGTCCCTACTAAAAAACAGAAAAACTAGCCAGGAGTGGTGGTGGGCACCTATAGTCCCAGCCACTAGGGAGGCTGAGGCAAGAGGATCTCTTGAGCCCAAGAGTTTGTGAGCTATGATCCCACGGCACTCTAGCCAGGGCCAACAGCATGAGACTCTGTCTCAAAAAACAAACAAACAAGCAAACAAACAAAAAAGACATGACCTGCCCCCAAATCTTTACTTAAATATAGAAACAATTTTGATTGCCTGATGATGAAAGCTGGCTTTTTATGTGTATATGTGTTCCTCTAGCTATTTTTGAATTACTACAAATCCTGTTGCTTTAGCTCACAATCTGTTATCTGTAGAACTTTTGTTTTAGGGTTCAATCATTGAATCAAATTGTATCTCCATCTTTTCACTTTGAGGGTTATCTACTCTTCTTTAATCTCATTAGACTAAATGTGATTAGACTCTGGGGCACAAAGTTGGATTTTTCCACTAATTCTTGATGTCCAGATTTGGGGGAATATAAAATATTTTCCCACTTCTTACATCTAATTTTAACAGGAAGGTCAAGAGTGGGGCCATCCATGTTTGTCCCTGCTGTGACCCAGCATGGTTTTGAAAGCCTCTGGTCTTGTGTCATTGTCTTTCTTAGAAAATACCTGTGTTTTAAGGGGGAACCACCATCCTATAGTGATTCTTTAGTTATTTTCCTGGAATGGATATAAGTAGGTAGGCCTTAGAAGTTAATTTGATGGCTAAACGACTAGGTCTTGAGATGGAAACAGACCAAACTGCATAGGACTCATCTTAGAGAAACTTGAGTACAATGTACTCTGGGAAACTGAGTGACTGAGAGAGAAAGATACACTAAGTACATAGGAGTGTCCTTAAGTGTTCACCGCAGGGCTTAAATGTGGAGATGGTGCTATGTGCTAGTATTTCTGCCAAAAATGCCTACTGATCAGTTATTCCCCACCTGTAGTGTGAATTGTCCTCCAGCATCTCTCACCATGTCGCCAGGCCTTTCTGATAAACACCGTAACATCTTGCCTGCTCTGGACCACTTGAGAATTTGTTCATGGAAAACAATTTTTATTTATCTCATCTTATAGATATAGAATGACATAGAATGTGAATACATTCCAGTAACTCGAAAGCAAGCAGCGAATGCAGATTAGTTTTAACATTAGTTTAAAAAAAAGCTGGGTGGGTCCATTAAAAACAAAACAAATCAAACAAAAAACAGCAGGAACAATTTAAGAGCTGGCCACATGGCCGCCAGAAAGACAGGCACGGGCATGTTTGCTGGTGGATCAATGTCCACTGTGTTCTTACTCGGCAGATTATGCAACAGTTGTTTCCCAGAACTTTACTGGTAATGCTTCAAGAATTAAAAGAGAAAGTTTGTTTAAACTGAATAATTTTAGAACTTATGGTCACGTCGAGTTGCTAAGATCTAAACTGATAACAACAATCTGTAGCACAGATTAAGTGTCTGTTATGTTCCAGGCATGCTGTTGTATGTTTTACACACATATTACTCATTTAGCTTCCAACCAACCTGTGAAGTAGCTAATATGGATTTCCCCATTTTAAAGAATAAGGAAAGCGATGGTCGGACAGGTTGAGAAACTTGCTCAAGGTTACACAGGTAGGAAGTGGTGGTGAAGCTAGGTTGTTCTCGCTCCAAAGACCATGTTTATTTCCGTGACACCACACTTTAATAATGAACATCTTATTTGATTATTGAACTATAATGAAACGCAGTATCACTTCTCTAGAGTTACCATAGATGGCATAATTAAATGAACTTACACATTATTTTAAGGTTCTGAAGCAGTGGTTTTAGAACTTGGGTTTGAATGAGACCTTCCTGGGAATTGTTCTGGTGCCAGCGAGTCTCAGTCCTGAGACCTGATGTGAAACCCAGGAATCTACCTTTCTAACGAGCAGTACTTTCTCAGCTTTTTATTCCTTTTTTTTTTTTATTTCTTACAGCATAACTGTGTACATTAATGCAATCATGGGGTACAGTGTGCTGTTTTCATTTTGAAATACTCTTATCAACTGGTTAACTTAACCTTCATGTCATTTTCTTAGTTATTGAGTTAAGACATTCATACTCTGCTTTTAGAAAGATTCACTTGTACCCTTGTAAGATAAACCATAAGGGTGACCCCACCAATCACCTTCCCTCCCCCTCCCCCCCACCTCCTCTCTCCCACCCCCATCCCATTTCTGATGCTGTTGGTCCATGAACCACATTTTGATGGTAACAAATCTAGAGTAATGTAGTTCAGCCCCAACCATTAAAACAAAAGGCTTCTTGGCTTCATTAAAAACTGTTCTTCTTAATGTGGTATTATACTGAGAAAAATTTAATCAAATAGTTTTTCTTAAAATAGTCCTTCAGGACATTTACTACCATCCCAGATTGAAGACTACAGTCCCCCATTATACTATGGGGGTTAGAGACAACCTCATCCTCTGTGTACGTTAGGGATGTGATATACAGCTCAGATGTAGGAGTTCTTACACTTAATGTTTTGACATAATTTTTTTTCTTAAGAGAGCATGATTCTAAGAGTTATTCTTTTTAAGGTACTTTCTTGGTGGCTTACAGAACCTAACATCATAAATGAAGAACAAAACAAAAACCAAAAATTACTAAGAGTGAACTGAAGTTCTGAGAGGCTTCTATAAGGATTTGGCAGTGAATTCCAGGACAGCCCACCGTGGTCTGTTCTAGAGATCTCAAAATGCTAATGTGCCTGCAAAATCAGAAGTTGGCTTATATATTGGAGAAATCAATTACTTTGATTACCTCAAATACTTTAAATATAGCAGCACCTTTGTAAGTTGACCACTCAAGGGACTATAATGGACTGGTCCACATACAGAGGTGGTCAACATAAGGAGCTTCCATTGAATACATGTGGTACATGTCCCATCCTTGAAAATCAGGTCAACTTAAGAAGGTGGTCAATATAGGGAGGTGGTCACTTATGGAGGTTCCACTGTACTTGCACACTAACATCGTAAACAGCATTTCCTTCAGGTGGGATTGTTCATGGTTGAGAAACAACTGTAGTATTTACTTACTATTCATCCTCTTTTTGGCCCTCAAAACTTCATTTGATCTAATCAGTGAGATAAAATTTGGACCAATTATGAGACTCCTTAAGCTTAATCAACTAATGAAGATAAGTGAGCCCTGAAGGAAAGGAGACTGAGGGGAGCCATGAAGGACTTTCCAGCCCTTGTTGTCCAACTAGAGTAGTTGATGGTTACTAGTCAGGTATAGAAAGGAAGGACAGGTGTCAAAGCAGAGAGGGAGTAACTACACAGGGTTGGGCCCGTGGGGGTGCCTTTGTGTAGGTATAGGCACATTACTTAGTCAATTCTCCAAATGTTACAAATTTTTCCCTCATCCTCATTCTTCCTCCATCATGAGACTCAAATCATGTTACAACTGGTATTGGTGCTCACTTTTATATGATGAAATTAGGAAACTCTTGCATGCCTGGGCAGTCTTGTAATTTGATTTTGAGAATATCAAACTAGTGAAAAGATGACCCAGAGCATGATGGAACGTATTTTATGTTTTTGGTTTTGGTTCTGTTTTTTTCTTAAATTATGTTCTGTGGTTCCAGCAAGGTGAAACAGCTTTGGTGATATCCTGCTTTACTGAACAATGAAGGGCTGTGTTTGAGTCACAGCCATTTGCCTTATGTGATAAATGAACTTTTAGAATAGGTAATGCTATTATCACTATTAGTTTTATCATCTTACTCAGATTTTTATAAAAGGTTTGACCAGATTTTTGTACATATAGATTAGATTATTGAGGTAACAGATCTTATAACAAAATCCTCAGAAAATTTATTCAGAGAAATTATAATTTACGAAAGTCTTAAGGTTATATGCTTGGCATTTCTTGAGGATGGGTTCTAAGAGCTTCTTGAGCATTTATTCCTATATTCTAAATTAGAGAAGGGTGGGTTGGGCTATCTGAGAAGAGAGTAGTGAGGAATGGGACCCAGCCTCATTTTTCCTTCCTTTCTCCGTAGCTTCTCTCACTTGGCCCAGTCAGTCCCCTTGACGTGGGGACATTAAGTGGGTACTGCCCAAGCCTATCTGTTCTGAGTGCCTCACCCTTAGAAAAATATTCCTTTCTCTTTCTCCACCCTTTATTTTTAAACGCCTAAGGCTATTAAGCAAGTGTTATCTAATTAGCAATTAACAGTGAAGTGTGAATGACAGATAGACTTACCCTTTCCACTAGATGTTTACATTCCTAAAATGTTTTTTCAGCCAAAGGCAACTAACTCCTGTTTCAGAATGGTGGCTAACTTCCTTATTATGCTGTATGTGCTCTCCCTGCTTAACCTAGTAAGCCAAGTGACCTGGAAAACACACCAGCACAGCATCACTCCCTTAACACAAAACACCAAGGAGCAGATTTCCTGGAATCAGTTTTATTCTATAGCTTTTGGCATTATACTAATTAATTCCCATTACCTCTGCTCTCTCTCCTTTTGAGTTACTTTTCATCCCCTAGAACAGTAGTTCTCAACCTTCCTAATGCTGTGACCCTTTAATACAGTTCCTCATGTTGTGGTGACCTTCAATCATAAAATTATTTTCATTGCTACTTCATAACTGTAATTTTGCTACTGTTATGAATTGTAATGTAAATATCTGATATGCAGGATGTATTTAGGGCAACCCCTGTGAAAGGGTCATGACCCACAGATTGAGAACCACTGCCCTAGAAGCAAGTGAGTCATCCTTCAAGAAAGACTTTTTCAGTAGCTATTCTTTCCAACTGCAGAGGAAAGAGCTTTTAAGTATCTGGCAATGATGAGTCTTATTTCTGACTTTCTGTGGCTAACTGGCTTTGAGATATTGGGTGGGTCATAAACTCTGGAGTTGTTTCCTAATCTGTAACAAGTGCTCTAATTTTAGAATTCTGTTATTGTGGGACTCCCTTTATTCTGTGTATTTGCTTTGGACCCTCCTAATATGAATAATTTCGCCCGTAAGGCATAGGAAATGAGCACTTTTACAAAAAGCAAGACGGAGAACTAAAGTGAATTGTCTGACAGATAAGCTGTACATTGGGATATGTTCAATTAATGGGCCCTCCTTTCACAAGAATAGTGAGAAGAACTAAATACCAACTAGCAAAATGGGCAAAAACAGAAACATACTTTAGCTGATAGACGTCTTAATTTTCGTAGGTTATAATAAACATTACTTTGGCTGTTACACTTGCAATAGTAAAATGCTAAGTATTATGTTAGAGACAATAGAACATCACCCAGACACTTTCAGGAGTGTCATTAAAGATTTAGGCATTATATAAAAATATATTGATTTCTACTCATTTTTTTTTCAGATGCTTAAGGCAAAAGGCCAATCCAAGCCTTTTGTGGTTATGAAGTGGCCCATCCGCCTTCCTTCCCTAATTCAGGAAGTGACTAGAAAGAGTTTGTTATTATACCTAAAAATGCAATAATTTCTTGGCAAGGTCATTTTGAATTTGTGTAGTGCACAAACTTGCATTCAATTTTTTTAAACCCATAAAAAATAACTAGCTGCACATACCAAACAGAAAACAACAAAAAACTAACCTTAGTCACACTATTTTTCCCTTTTAATTTATTTAAGAAAATGTTCATGTTTTCTCTGCCTGAGAAAATACTGCGTCTGTTGTAGTAATTGTTCTAGTATAAATACATCCATAATTGTACTGAATTTTGTTTCTGAGACTTTTTTTCTCTTTTTATGGACACTTACTAGTCTTGAATTTTACAAACAAGTTAAATTGCTTTTTTTCAATGACAAAAAGATAATTTGCATGCTTCCTTCTGATTTCATGAAAAAGAATGTGTATATATATTAAACATAAATTCTCCCACTTCATCTTGAAGCTAGTGTGAAAGGCCTCATGTGGGTCTATAGCTCTAACTTTCAGGGTGCTACAGGTTTCTTATACAAATGTATATTTCACCATTTTTAAAAGAATCCTTGGATCTTTTTTGTTTCTATGAGTTGTGTTTTTCTTTCTTCCCTTGATTTTCTTTTTCTAAAGACCCAGATGCAATACAAGTGCCAGTTCTCAGCTAGAGGTCATTGCCAAGGCTCTTATTTGGAAAGCAAGACTAAGAATGGGTACTTGGTTTCTTGATCTTAAGCAATCTCAGAAGACAAAAATCCAGCAGGGAGCATTTCCATTCCACTGGGTTGGATGGCCCATGATAATTAAGGCAGTGTTTACTGGTTAAATTTACTGAAACTGAGTAACCAAGATAGAAAGTTGTCAGTTGAAAAATATCTCTGTATTCCTGTGTGGGTGAAAGAAGACCAGAGTAAATATCCAATTAAAGAAGCAATTTGATTTCTGAGCTCAGTCCTTGCCCTGCTTGCTTTGCAAGCAAAGAAAGGAATCTCCTATTGTTTATTCCTTCCTAAACTGGGCAGAGAGATTGGTGATTTTCATGCCAATTCCTCCTCTGAATCTGGGCCCTTTAGGGGAGGGGAGAGCATCCTGGTCCAAGGTTCACCTTACTACCAATCTCTATGCTACTATGGGTGGGAGTTTGAATTTTTCCCCCTCTTCAGTGAGATAGGTGACAAAAGAAAGTTTCCTTCCTGTGATACTGGGTTCTTGACCTTCCTAGATTGTTCCCTTTATGAATTTGTAGAAGGAAAAAAGTCCCATCCTTTCAATTGCCTTTGAATGTGGGAACAGTTGTTGGGGAGTCTGTGATTCTGACTTGTGAGGGGGGTACTGCACCCGCCATCCAGAACTTGTTACAGGTGAAGGAGCCGGAAGCCCCAGTGGAGACCCAGGGTAGCCTCAGTGAGTCCTGTTCCTGGTGATGGCAAGGCTGGGTCTCCCCCAAAGCATCAAGCTAATCATTGGGGTCCCTTACAACCGCTTGTTTCTTCATGGACCCCGGTGACTTCCGCTTACCCCTACCTAAACCAAAAGGCGTAGGGTAACTCCCTGGTTATCCTTTCCCATGAAAAGAAGCTGAAAGTTACACATAAGGTGGAAAAGCACGTGTTTGGAATGTGATAGAGTCAAACATTTTATGAGCAGAGATGCAAACAACTTTTTTGCAAGCATAACAAAAAATATTTTTATGTTTTGGATGATCAAATATCCTACTCAATGTAGGAGAAGTATAACTATTTGAATGTTTATGTTATGTGCTTAGTGCTGAGCAGGAAGGGTAGAAAGGAGAAAATAGGAACTTGTGGTTTTTATTTTGCTGCGATTTCATGATAATTTAGTTATTATTAGCAACTAAATAATTGAAGAATTCAGTGGAGTTGTCAGACAGTCTAGACAATGCTGAAATAATTGCCAGACTTACACTTAAAAATTCTTTCAGAAACAAAATTGTAAATCAGGGCAGTGACTTCTAAGTAGAATGAAATCATAAAGAATGCGTCTGATGACAAGCTAATGGAATATTTGGATCACTTGCAACTTAATAGAGACGTATTTATTTCATCAAAGTATGGCCCCAGGCCATGTTTTTACAGCTATTTTATTAGCATAGAAAATCAAACAGACACATCTTTACCATCAAAGAGAGGTACCTTATATTCCCAAATCATTTTCAAGAATTTACAGCTCCAGGGTTATCTCTAAGAAGATCTCTGAATTATCCCATGTTTGACTCTGTGTTCACAGAGTATTTCAGAATATTTTTGATGCAACTTATGTATATTCTTTTTCCCTCTTCTCTCCTTTTCTTTTCATGATTCCTAAAGCTACTTATGACCTACTTTTCTATTCCAATTACAGATATATAAATCTACTCATCATTTTTGATGCTATGCTTATAATATTTAAAAAAAATTAATGTAGATATTAACTATTTGATAATAGTTTTCCTTGTTGGATTAAAAAGTTTTTGATTTTTTTGAGTTTAACAGTGAGCTAAACTCTATATGAAGTCCTGTTTTATATGGTTTTAAAGCATTAACTTCTGTTACCCTTGTAAGGCAGGTGCCATCATTATCTCCATTTTACAGACGTGGAAACTGAAAGATGGACATTCTGAGTAACTTGCCTAAGAGGCAGAGTTGGAACTAAACCCCAGGCAGTCAGAATGCACGCTGTTGACAACTATGCCCCAGAATATGCTATGGCTCATGATCCATTCAGGATTCCCAAACTTGACCCCAGGAGTCAGGTTAAGGCACCTGCTGATCTGATTCTGTAGGTCAGGATGAGGGCTGGGGATGCACAGTTCTAACAAGTTACCTGATGCTACTGCTTCATGGTCCAGACATGCTGAGAACCACTGATGTTGATGTTACTGAGACCTTAATGTTGTTTAATCTTCATTATATAAGTTGAAAATATTGAACTCAAAACGAGGAATATTTTTGCAGCCCTCAAATCTCTTTTCTGAATATTATGCTTACCTCATTGTTTTAATCTCCATTTTTTAATTCAAATAATGTCAAACTTTATTTCACATTTTGTGACTTGCTGGTGCATACCATTGTTTAACAATGGAATGGGCCAAGCAAGATGACTCATACCATAATCCTAGCATTCTGGGAGGCCACAGGTGGTGGATCGCTTGAGCTCAGGAGTTCCAGACCAGCCTGAGCAAGAGCCAAGACTCCATCTTCGCATGGTGGCGGTGCCTGTAGTCCCAGCTACTTGTGAGACTGAGGCAAGAGGATAGCTTGAGCCCAGGAGTTTGTGGTTGCTGTGAGCTGTGACACCATGGCACTCCATTTAGGGTGACAGAGTGAGACTCTGCCTCCCCCCACCCAAAGGAATAGAATTTAAGGATTTCCTCATTAATTTTATTTAAATGTCAACTTATGATATTTTTAGCAGATATTTTTCCCAGTAACACTTTGCCTTTAATTATATTAGGTGTGCATTTTTATTTTTATGCAATAAGATGTAGTCCTCTTTAGTTACTTTTAACCCTAGAATGTCTGTTTTCATTCATAGATATTTACCATGTTTTTCAGATAGTTGATGCAGTTATTTTAATTCCCTAAACCATTTGGAATTGGTTTTGGTATAAAATGAAGTTCTAAATGGATTTTTCTACTTTAATTTGCCTCCTGGGTTCTCCTAAACCACTCATTGAGTAATCATTCTCGTTTTGTTTAGATAGACTTAAGTCTCTTTCTGGACTGTGTCTTTCATTCCATTCTGTGGCGTGCTCCTTTTCTGCCATCACACTGCCTTAATTAATGTAGTTTTTATTTTATTTTAATATTTGTTGGGACGAGCCATGTGCTCCCCTCCCTTGTTATTTTTCTTTTTCATATCTGAAATTTTCTTCATGAGGGAGTCAGACCTTCCTCCTTTTTCTCCAGAAAGCAACTAAGAAACTTTTTTAAAAGATCACTATTTTCTTAGACTTTTGCACCAGAAATCTGTAAGTGCAAAGTTCTGCTGTACTAACCGGTTATCAGTGGGACAGCAGGAGAGTTTAGGGCCAATGACCTCATGACAGATGAGAAGGAACTCTGCTCTTTGACACCTTCCTTCCTCTCTGTGGCCTTTGCTCCAGCGGGTGGGGGAGGAGTCGGTGGTAAGAATGAGGAGAAATGGCCGGGCATGGTGGCTCACGCCTGTAGTCCCAGCGCTATGGGAGGCCGAGGCGGGTGGATCACCTGTGCTCAGAGGTTCGAGACCAGCCAAGACCCCCCTGAGCCAAATGAGCCAGAGTGAGACCCCGTCTCTACAACAACAACAGGACAATGAGACAGCCGGACCTTGTGATTCCAGCTCCATGGGGGGCAAGAAGACACTACAGAAGGAAGAAGTAAAAAAAAAAAAAAAAAAGTTAAAAAAAAAAACCTTCAAAAAAGAATGAGGAGAAACAATTCAACAGAAGGGTCCAAATACGCTTCACTATAGGCTAATGAAGATCTTTACTATTAAAAAAAATGTAAGAGCCGTGTAGGTTAAGAAATCAACATAATGGGCTCGGCGCCTATAGCTCAACCGGCTAAGGCGCCAGCCACGTACACCTAAGGTGGCGGGTTCGAATTCCCAACCCGGACCCGCCAAACAACAATGACGGCTGCAACCAAAAAAAAAAAAAATAGCCGGGCGTTGTGGCGGGTGCCTGTGGTCCCAGCTACTTGGGAGGCGGAGGCAAGAGACTCGCTTGAGCCCAGGAGTTGGAGGTTGCTGTGAGCTGTAATGCCACGGCACTCTACCCAGGGGGACAGCTTGAGGCTCTGTCTCAAAAAAAAAAAAAAAAAGAAATCAACATAATGTACACTTTTATATTACAGGAGAGAAATTGTTTTCATTGACGGAAAGTTAGCATATTAAGGATTTAATGTTTAACCATCTATCTATGAATGAAATTGTGGCACATATGCGTGTTTAGAGAGAGACAGACATACGTTCGTGTGCGTGTATAATGGTGCATTATTAAGCTTTTAAAAAAAAGGAGGTCCTGTCATTTTTGACAACGTGGATGAGATGAACCTGGAGGATGGTATGCTAAGTGAAAGATCCTGTATGATCTCACTTAAACGTGAAATCTATTTTAAAAAATAGTCCAATACAAGGAATAGAACAGTGGTAACCAAGTGCAGGGGGAGGAGGCGAGGGAGGGAGATGTAGATCAAGGTTACAGAGATCTGAGGCCTGATGTCCCGCATGGGGATGATAGTTATTAATGTTACCTCATATCCTAGAAGGCTGCTGTGTGTAGATGTTAGGTGCTTTCAAGATGCACGCACAGTAACTAAGTGAGGAGATAGCTATGTTAATTTTCTTAACTGTGTTAGTTTACCATGTTCAAGTTTATCAACATATACACCTTAAATGGTATGTACAATTAAAAAGTTAATGTTTAAAATAATGAGTAGAAAAATAAGGGATTCGCTGCAGTGCCGAATAGAATAAGAGTGTGTGGGTTGTTTCCCCACCCCTGAGACCCTGGAATAATGAGTCACTCCTGTAACTGTTGTTTGTGGAATTAATATTTGAGTTGGGCCAAGCTCTAGATGGAGTAATCCTGTAAAGACACCTTGCTGAAAGCACACCCGTGGTTTCTCTTCCTGCCTGATGTCCATTTGGCAGCCACACTGTTGATAATTCTACCAAGCCTTATCCTACAGCACCTTCAATTTAAGGTTTAGTGCCAAAAAAAAAAAAAAAAAAAATGCTATTTTAACCATGCTTTTGACTGAGTTCGGTGAAAGGTAGTGGATTCACGTTGCCTCTAAATCTGGATTTTGTGGCTCCTATATCTTCCCATGTCCCCTTCCCCGTCCTTCCTATCACACTTCTTTATTGCTGCTATTTTTTGTGTGTGGATTTTTTTTCTCCAAGTCTATATTGTTTCTTCCTGAAAGGAAGCAGCGTTGCCCTTGGCGGTGCAGACTGAAAGCAAAAGAGAAGGTCAGGCTGGCTGGTTGAGAAGAGGGGACTCGGCTGGC
This sequence comes from Otolemur garnettii, assembly GCF_000181295.1. Lineage (NCBI taxonomy): Eukaryota > Metazoa > Chordata > Mammalia > Primates > Galagidae > Otolemur > Otolemur garnettii. The sequence goes on from NW_003852521.1 coordinate 3,850,471, forward strand.
ATCCTCCTCCCCCGGGGTCTTCCCTTGATTTTTCACTCTTATCTCAACAGCGGAGATGCTTAACTCCTGGTTCACACATCCACCAGCCGTGGGGGAGTCTGGTAATGACACAGAGGCTGCATTTGCCTGATGATGCATCTTCATCTAGAACTCCCACCCCCAGCAGCTGTGGTCTTGTTGAGGGGAAGAAAAAAATACTTTTCAGGGGTGTCGAGGCTCTGAGCTCACAGGGGTGTTGCTTCAAGTTCTGCCTCTTCTTCTTTTTCTCCTTCCTGCTGGGCTCCCCCACCCCACCCGCACCCATCACCTGTCTACCTCGTCACCACTGGGCAGGTAATTTGTGAGTAATAAATGTTTAAGCCATTTAAGAAACCCAGTACTCCCTTAGGGCTACAACCCTTTTTAATCTAACTTTTCATCCTGCAGTTCCTTGCCGTTAGTTGGCGCTGAGTAGCTGTTCACCAATGGAAGTGAGGCTTAAATAAAAAATTGGAAAGGATAAGAAACCCTATTGGTAAAGTGATTGAAAATCATCTCCCCCTATTTCTCCGGTTTCTTATAAATTCTCCCTTCGTTAGAGGTTTTGTAAGGAATAGAGGCCGAAGTTAACGGTGCCAGTGAAGGCAGAAGGGCCGTTAAATCCATGCGCTGCTCTGCTCTCAGCCGCTGCACCTGCCTAGTGGAGGATGAACAGCTAACCCCTCAGGGAGAGTGCTGGGTGCAGCCTTCCTTAAAGTTTCAAGATTACTTTATTCCCAGGAGTTAATTAACTTAATTATCCTGAACATGTCAACATCAACTTAATGGCCCAGATTTGCTCTGGCTGTGTAAGCTGCAGTGTCTAAATTTCACCTGAAGCCCTCATTCTTAGGGTTAGAAAGCAGGTGGGAAAAGAAATCATGTAAATAAATAAACAGATTCCTCCTGGCTTGTTAGAAACTGCTTGACTTTGTTAAATGCATGTGTGGGTAATTTGAAAGGGTGGGGAACTGCAGCCTTAAGGCAACATGTGGGGGCCAGGTCCTTAGGTGGGGCCTTTTGACTGAAGCCAAATTTTACACAACAAATCTTTTGCTTACAAGGTGGGTAGCAGAGGAAGAAGAAACTTTTCCTGCCTCTTTGGTGTATAGAAAAAGAATAATCATGAATGCAGAAGGCTGCGGGTTCCCCACCCTTAAATGAACTTTGGATAGTATTTATGTGAGATACCTAATTTGATCTCGGTAGCAACTCTGTGAGGCTTTTATTATGTTTTGAATCTCTATTTTGTAAATGGGTAAACGGAGGCATCAAGTGATCAAGTCACCCTTTTATGTTCTCACAGTAAATGATGATGCCGGATTCCAAGTCACATCTGTCCCACTCCTCGTGCCTGGAACCTGTGGAGGAAATTCATACTTCTCTTCTCCATCTACTGGAGAGTAGATGTGGTTTTCTTCCCTCTAAGTCATGAGAGTAGTTAACATTCTTTATAAACAAACTTTTCAGGGTGAACAAATTTTATATTACAATAAGCACTCCTTATTCTAAATGTTCCAGAAAATCAGACATATTTCTGTTACTAATTTTGTTGTGGTGGTGTTTTAGTAGGGATAGGTAGGCTACTAATGATTGGTATTTTGCCTTTGAAGTCTCAGGTCAAAGAATTATTTGGGAGGCTCACAAATCTGTAAACCTTTCTTGCTTGGGAATCTACTCTTATATCGTCTTAGTATAATGTGGAACTTATAAAATATTCTTGGTCTGTTCTTACACTTACGTTTGTCTCTTGCATGCTTTTTCTTTAACTGATATTTGTACTTACATAATATAAATCCTCTCTAATATTGTTTGCATATTTTTCAAAAAATGGTGTGATTTTCTTGGCAACATGCTATCATGTGTATTTCTAACAAGGGAATTATAATTTTTTACCCAATGTGTCACAATGTTAGATATTTGGGGAAAAAATCCCAGAAATTTCAAAGAACAAATTAGAAATAAACAGGATTACATTTTGCATAAATGTAAATATGATAAATTAAATGCCATTGTAGTATTGGTCTATAAGAGATTCGTATAGTTTCTTTTCTCAAATTCTAAAATTAAAACTTTGTCCCTATTTCTAAAGTAACAGTCCTGGGTCTTTTTGTAAGTTGAGTGATTTTTTTTTTTTTTTTGGTTCTAAAAACACCCTTGAAAGTTACTGAGATTTTATTTTATTTTTTCTAGCTTTATTGAGCTATAATTGGCAAATTAAAAATGTGCATATGTATTCCAGATGGGCTATGTGATACATATGTACACAATTTGATATTGTGTGTACAATGTATACAATTCGATACATATGTACATTGTGAAATGATTACCATAACCCAATTAACACTAAGATTTTAGCACTATAAAATGCCTGAATCTCTAAATGTCAACTGAAAAATATCTTCTTTTTTCCCCCACAAAAAAATGCATGTAAAGCACTTTTTATAAATCGATGTGGAAACTGTCTTTGTAGAAATGCTGGCACTGGGGAGCTGTGCATTTGGTTAGTAAGCAGGGGGTAAGGATAAAAGAATGTGGGAAGAATAGTGCGCTTTTATAGAGGTGTTGCTATAGTGATAATTTCAGGAGGATGCTGCCGAGAGAGCTGGAAGTTCCCCTGGTGCAAACTGTGTTTGGTCTGGATACCGACTGAATTGGGATAACTTCTAAGAGTCACTCACATAGGTGGGGTATGATGAACACAAAATACAAGACGCCGGGCATGATCAAAGGTACTTTCTGTTTCTTCTTCTCTGGGGTTTGTGTGTATTTAGATCCTTTTTTTTTTTCTATTATAATTCAAGTCAATCCCTGGCGCAAAAAAGAAAAAAAAGAATACATAAAGTAGAGGTTAACATAGCTCTAAAAGTTTAAAATCTTTTCTTATTGTTGTATTTAAACCTAAAACTAATGGCAGTGAGTTATATTGATTTATTTATGATGTTGGAATACCTCATATCAGTATTTGTAGTGAAAGTTTGAATAATGAAAATGTAAATGATTGATGTTTAGATATTTTTAAGAAATGGTATCTGAAACTTAAGACATGAGTGAGTTTATGACCGAGCTGAATATCGTCCTCAAATCAGTAAATAAAAACACGCACAAAACCTGACTGTCAGGTGAAAACTGGGTCCTAGTCTGTTTAAAACTCAATTTTCTTTTCACTTCTAGTACTGTTGTTTTTAAATTCTAACTTTTAAATGGGTTGACTTATTCCATATCTTTGTGTGACTGTAATGGAATTATTTTATCTTATCTTTAATTTTGTTGTTTTCAGATTATCTTTTCCTCAGCCTTATCCAGGTATAAATATCAGATAAAAATTGTCTATATCTGAGGTGCACAGCATGATGTCTTGATGTTTACGCACAATGAGAAATGATTGCCCAAACCAACCTAACGAGCACATCCGTCACCTCATGTAGTTATGTGTGTGGTGAAAACATTTAAGATCCTTCTTAGAAAATTTCAAGTATCTCATCCATTACTGTGGTTATGCTGTGCAACAGACTTCCAGAACTTGTTCTCCCTGTATAACTGAAAATTTGTACCTTTTGACCAACATCTTCTCATTTCCCTCACCCCCAAGTCCTACTTTCTGTTTATATGAGTTCGACTTTATGAGGTTTTTTTGTTTTTGTTTTTTTTGCAGTTTCTGGCTGGGGCTGGGTTTGAACCCGCCACCTCTGGCATATGGGGCCGATGTCCTACTCCTTTGAGCCACAGGCGCCACCTGTGAGGTTTTGGTTTTCTGTGCCTAGCTTATTTCACTTAGCACAACGTGTTCTAGTTTCATCCATTTGGTTGCAGATGGCAGGATTTCTTCCTTATTATGTCTGAATAATATTTCATTGTTATATCTATCCTTATCATACCTCTACCTATCAATCTGTCTAATATTTTCTTTATCCATTTATCTCTCAATGGTCACTTAGATTAATTTCATACCTTCATTACAGTGAACAGTGCTGCTGTGGTCGTGGGAGTGCCGATGTCTCTTTGACACATTGATTTTATTTCCTTGGGTTGTATACCCAGAAGTGGGATTGCTGGATCATACGGCAGCTCTATTTATAATTTTTTGAGGAATCTCCATACTTTTTAAAATCACAGCTGTACCACTCCTCACTCCCACCAACAGTGTGCAAGGGGTGGCTTTTCCCCCATCCTTGCCAACTCTGACCTTTCCTCATTTTGATAGTAACCCTTCTGACACATGTGAGGTGATCATCTCATTGTGGTTTGAGCTGCTCTTCCTGATGATTGGTGATGCTGAGCATTTTATCATGCACCTGTTGGTTCTTTGAGTGTCTTCCTTTTAGAAATGTCTTTTCAGGTCTTTTGTTCATTTTTCAATCAGGTCATTTGTTTTCTTGCTATTAAGTCTGAACTTTCTAATGTTTTCTGCATGTTACCAGTTGTGTGGTTTGAAAATATTTTCTCCCGTTCACCAAGTTGTCTCTTCCCTCTGTTGCTGTGCAGAAGCTTTTTGGTTTGATGCAATTAATTTACCTATTTTTGCCTCTGTTCTCTGTGCCTCTGAAGTCACAACTAGGAAATCATTGCCCAGACCCAGGTCAGGAATCTTTTCCATCATTTTGTGTTCCTAACAGTTTCATGGTTTCAGGACTTGTGTTTCAATCCTCAATCTGTTGTGACTCAACTTTGTATATGAGGACATGATTTCATTTTTTTCCAGGTTTTATTCACCTTCCCAGCACCACATCCTGAAGAGACTGTTCTCCTCCACTAGACATTCTTGGTGCCTTTGACTGGGATTTGTTGATCTTTTATTATGTGTGGGTTTAACTCTGGGTTTTCTGTTTCTTTCGACCCTTCTTGTGTCAATTTTATGATAGTACCACACCGTTTTGTTGACTATAGCTTTGTAAAAGTATGATGCCTCTAGCTTTGTTCTTTTTTTTCCCAAGATTTTTTGGCTATTCGTGGTCTTTTGTGATTCCATGTAAATTTTCAGATTGTTTCTTCTTTGTGAAAAATGCCATTGGAATTTTGTTTAAATTACATTGACTTTGTAGATCATTTAGGTAGTATGGATATTTGGACAATTCTGATTATTCTAACTTACAAAAGGGTTACCTTTACTTTTATTTGTCATTTCAGTTTCTTTCATCAATGTTTTATAGTTTTCAGTATCTGTGTCTTTCATCTCCTTTGTTTAAATTCATTCCTAAATACTTTGTTCTTTTTGATATTATTATAAGTGGGATTAGTTTTATTTTCTGATACTCCATTGTATATAAGCATGCAAGTGATATTTGTATGTTGATTTTGTATGATTCAACTTCACCGAGTTTTTTTCATTAGTTATACAGTTTTTTAGTGAAGACTTTAAAGCAGTGGTTCTCAACCTTCCTAATGCTGTGACCCTTTAATATAGTTCCTCATGTTGTGGCAACCCCCAACCATAAAATTATTTTCATTGCTACTTCATAACTGTAATTTTGCTACTGTTATGAAGCATAATGTAAATATCTGATATGCAGGAGACCCCTCCCAAAGGGGTCGTGACCCACAGGTTGAGAACTGCTGCTTTAAGATTTACGTTACATAAGGTCACATCATCTGCAAATAGAGAAAATTGAACTTATTTCTTTCGAATTTGGATGCTCTCTCTTTATATTGCCTGATTGAGGTGGCCAAGACTCTCAGTGCTGTGTTGCATAGAAGTGGGAGACTGGCCAGCCTTGTCTTGTGCCTGATGTTGGAGGAAAAGCTTTCAACTTTTCACTGTTTGCTGTAATGTTAGTTGTAGGCTTGTCATACGTAGTCTTTATTGTATTGAGATACGCGTACATACTTTTTTTTTACTGAATTTGTTGAGAGTTTATCACCATGAAAGTGTGTTGAATTTTGTCAGATGCTTTTTATGCATCTGTTGAGATGACCACAATTGATTTGCATATATTAAGCCATTCTTGAATACCAGGGAAAAATTCCATTAGCCATCATGCCATTGAATTCAGTTTGTTAACTATTTTATTGAGAAATTTTCCAACTATGTTTATTAGGGATGTTCGACCATAATTTCCTCTTATTATAGTGTTCTTATCTGGTTATCTTCTTATCAAAGTAATGCTGATCTTGTTAAATGAGTTTAGAAGTGTTCTGTCATCATCATTTTTAAAAATAGTTTCAGAAATATTGACATTAGTTCTTCTTTAAATGTTGGTAGAATTCACCCTTGCAGCCATCAGATCCTGAGATTTTCTTTGTTAGGAGATGTTTGATCACTGATTCAGCCTTCATATTGGTTATCAGCCCATTGAGATTTTCTGTTTCTTCATGACTCAGTTTTGGTGGGTTGTATGTGTTTAGGAATCTGTCCATTTCTTCTAACTTCCATTCGTTGATGTGTGATTGTTCATAGTAGTTTCTTATGGTCTTTGAATTTCTGTGACGTTGGTTGTAATGTCTTTTCTTTCATTTCTAATTTTATTTATGGGAGTCTTCTGTCTTTATTTCTTAGTCTTGATAAGGGTTTATAATTCTATCTTTTCAAAAACTACCTCTAAGTTTCATTTATCTTTTCTTATTGTTTTCTAGTCTCTATTTCATTTATTTCTGCACTGACCTTTCTTCTTTCCTTCCTTTACTAACTTTGGGCTCAGTGTGTTCTCTTCATTCCCGTGGACAGTGTGTGAGGGTTCTCTTTTCTCTACAGCCTTCTCAGTGCTGTCATGCATCAGGTAATGAAGAGGATAATTCTAATAAATGCATCAATTAGGCAGTTTTGTGGTGGTTCAAATATCATAGGGTGTACCTACACAAATCTGGATGGTATAACCTGCTTCCTACACACCTTGGCTATATGGCATATAGCCTGTTGCTCCTATGAACCTGTGCACATATTACTGTACTGAACACTGTAGGCCACTGGAATGCAATGCTAAGTATGTATCTAAACATAGAAAAGGTACAGTAATGATATGATACTATGTATTATAACCGCATGAGGCCACAGTTGTATATATGGGCTAGGATTGATTGGAAGGTTATGTGGTTATGTGGTATGTGCTGGGAGTAGGGTGGGGGGGAGATGTTTTGGGGATGTGAAAAAAAATCCTTTCCACTTTCTCAAAGTCATAACATAGCTGTGACAAAGATACAACAATTGTAACCATATAGTATTACAGTAACACTTCTTTCCTCTTTTTAAATTGGGATCTTTATTTTGCTTATTGGATCTTCCTAAGATTCATCATCATATTGCATCTTCATCATATTTCCCATCCATGCATATACGGAATGCATGTGTTCTTTTTTTTAGAAGTCTTAAACTCAGTCACCTCCGGGTGATGAGAGAAGTTACCTGTTTAGGACAATAGAGAGTGATGGGTCTGTGGAAAATGGGGAAATAATAGCCACATCTAAAGATATTTATATTAAAATGTTTTCTTAGAACATTGCTGGTAAGAGAAAACATATGCAACCTGACAATTAAGTTCACAAACTATCCTAGAAGAAGTGCTCCAAACTTCATTGCTGACTGTCACTACGGTCATCAGATGAAGTGTACGATGCCAGCTCTAATGGCCATTCCAGAAAAACAGCTCCAAAATTGCTCTGAAGGTGGACTAGGTGCTGGCATTGGTGTGTAGCTTCTCAAGGGGAATGCTTCAAAGGTGACCGTGGTGACATTCAGCAATGAGGTCTGTAGCACTTTTTCTAGAATGAGTTCATAAACTTAATTGTCTGACCTTGTACTTTGAGCCCAGATTCTGCCTACATGCCACTACATGGCAACTCCCTGTTGTTTATTTATTAAGGCTCGTAGATGATGATGTTTACCAGTGGGAGGAAGGGCTTTGTCTGCAGGAGACAGAGTGGAGCATGGGTGGGTGTGATGTGGAGGCCACACAGAGGAAGGAACTGGACAGTGGCTGCCAGAGTTGTCAAGTTAGAGAAGTAAAAAGGTCTCGCACAACCTGGGTTACTGCTATACTTTTGATCTAACCTTCAGAAAGGTGCAAAAGTGAGCCTTGGGTACCTTGTTCATTTTGAAATAAACAGAAGAGGCAGCATCTCATGGTGTCAATGTGTTTGGCCACAGTGACAAACAGAAATGGAAGCACATCCTGACTCCATCTGAGTGGAGGCCTAACATGATGTGTAGCAGAGGAAGCTGCCTTTCTCTTTGTTCTTTGGACTCTTCCAATTTCAGGACTTTGTAGCCAACATAGAAGTTGATGTCACAGATGCTGTGGGCACAGCCCAAATCCTGCCTTTCAGTTCTGGGACCCTCGTGCCTCAGCTTTCCAAAGCGTTGCCTGCTAAAGGCTCACAGCTGAGCCTCTCCCCAGGATTTGCCCTTGGCTCAGGGGACCTGCCTCTTCCAAGTTGTGCCTCTCCCCAGAGCCAGCCCACATCTGGTCAATTCTTAGGTGCAAAGTCCTCTTAGGCCATCCCTGTAAGACAATCCCAGCTTTAGAAACATACATAACTGCATCTGAGTTTACCATCTCCCGCTGCCCAGATTGGCTTCTCCCATATCCTTAAAACTGTTGTTCTTGAAAACACATCTTAAAAAACCTTCACCTGACAAAATTTCTTCTCGAATATGTTTCCTTGTTAACCTGACCTATGATACATGAAAAAATACCAAAGCAGATACAAATAGAATCATGTGGGAGGAAAATTAGTCTGTGGACAGATACATGTGAGGCAGCTCCCAGGAACATCTGGTTAGACCTGTTTCCTGCTCTGTTGATGGTGCTGGACTAGGGGGAGATGGACTGAAAATGAGGATGCACGAGGTTTAAAAACTGAAGTCAGGGTGTCACTGGAGAGGAGAACTCTCTGTAGTTCGTAACTTGGAAAGATTGTCGAGCACCATGGCCTAGCTTGGAGGTGCTCTTCCAATCAGCTGGACTCTAGCCAGATAGTTTACAGTACAGTGTAAAGAGACAGGGGTCTGAAAGATTTTGTTTGACTTTGCAACTTGCTTGCCAAGACACCATTTCTGAAATTGGGAGTTGGAGATACAGTCTATATTGCTTGTCTCCAGCTCAGATGTTACAAGTGCACATATTCTGGAAACCCCAATGGGCAATTTGAGTAGGAGAGGAGACTCAGGTTATTGAAGGCATGGGCTTTGGTGGCAGACAGATACCCACACTCGTGTCACCCCACGCAAGCTGACTGACCTCACTCCCCTACTCTCCTTACTTGTAAAACTGAGGAAGGGGTGGAGTGTATTTCCCCACAGGATTGTTGAAAAGTTTAAATTATAGAGAATATGTCCAATGTATATATGCAACATTGTGCCTGGTATATACATTTTAAATAAATGACAGATTTTTATTATTAAAAATAAACTTAAAAATAATATATTATTACACAAGTGAGCTTGAGCCTGTAAGCCTGGACTGACACTCAGGAGATCGATTTGTGATACTCACCAGCTGGTGTCTCATAGGGAAGGCCCTGCAGCTGGCCCAGTGGCTACAGGTCCTGTGATCCAGGTCTTTCATGGCCAAGGTCACTGTGTCATGCCTGTCTTTAAGCAACCCACAGCTACAGCGCCCTCTACTGGTCTGTGCAGAACTGACCCTTGAACACAGTTCTTCCTGGGGGTTGATTGAACATTATGTACTGAGGGAAGTTAGAGATGAAATTTCCAACATCTGCTTTCCAAACTTTATGATTTGGCTTTATTTTTATAGTTTCACTATTTTAGGTTATTGATTTTGAAAGATGTCATCAGCATCCCAGATTTTTAAATTTCAATGTTAAAATTGTGGCTTTCTTTATGTCTTCTTAGGGGGATAGCCAGTATCAAATACAGGTAAAATTGTGTCAAATTAGTGTATTTGTGCTTTGTTATTGATAAAAATAGCATACATATAATTTCTTTCTATGTATATTCTCTCTATATATACATATATATCTTTGAAATGCAAAATCTCAAAATGTGAAAACATGGGATTGCGATAATGAACCCGCTTATGAGAAAGCGTGGCAATTTAATGAAAAAAAAAAAACAGGCAAACTTTGAAAGTACTATCTGGAAAAAGGTCTTTTTATTCAGGAGAACTCCATGTTTTTAAAAACCCTACACTAAATATCGGAGGTGAAATATATGAGTGCAGTGATCAACTATTTTCTCTTTTCCTCATACCCCAAATATTAATAAAACACAGTACTTTGAATCACAGAAACTCTAGTATTGAAGTAGCAGTATAATTTTAACATTAAAATAAAGTGGTTGTATGAAGGTGACATTTCACGACATTTTCCAATACTTCCTTTCCTTCTGCTGCCCTGGTATTGCTAAGAGCTTACGACAGGAAACGATTTCAAAGTTGTGGTAGCTTTCTTGCAAAATTAGTGGACATCTCCTTTTTACATTAGAGAGCGACCTGTGGCAAGTTCATCCAGCCCCAGTTTGAGGTTCTCCTCAAGACTTCAGTGCTCTGTCATTGGAAATAATGCTTCCTCCCGAGATCAGTCGTCCCCTGTCCTCTATTACCTGTGTCTCTGCATGTAATTTATGGGGAAAATCCTTAGATGTAGAGGCCGTACTTTCTCTTTAGGTTCTGTCCTAGCAAATGGTAGGGGTTGGCTTTTCTATTTTTTCATATTCACATTATCTGCAATCTCCTGGCAGAGTTCTTTTTACATCTAGAATATACTTCATCTCACTGTTCTTAAGTTCTCCTTGAGTGCACCGAACCTGGGCTGCAGAGTCATTCTTTTTGACTCCTGTCTGTCCCGCTGGGCTCTAAGGACCAGAACTCATCCCTCAGATCATGTCCATAGCTGGTCAGAGTGGAGTGGCCGGCACAGGGGAGGAGCACAGTGAAAGTCATTAAATAAGTGAACAAAGTCAGCAAACTGATCAGGTCAAGGTCAGGTGAGAGTAGGACTCTGATGACTACATTCAGGTGATGATTCTGTAACTCTCTAGACTTCCTTCCAGTTTCTAGATTTCTGCCGTATTTCTTAGCCCCCACAATTATTCAGTTTCTGTGTTTATGTTCAGGTCAATGATGCCTTTTCTGTGTACGTGCTGGGTTACTTGTGAGAACCAAGGGAGAATATACACAAAACAGGAGTAGATTTGGATGTCATGCAGATATAAGGTATTTTCACTACGTGATCCTTTTTTGGACAATATTTTACATTCATAAATAGAGATAAGAAAGGTATCAGAAGAAAGTTCTGCTGAAACTATTTACATTACTTAACTTTATTTAGAACTAATTGGCACTGAAAGAAGCCACTGGTATGAACAGTAAGCTTTGCTGCTTTCCCCCTCTTGTTGTATTTCTTGCTTCTTTTCTCCTGATTATAACTGCTATTCGTCTGAGTGCACATCCCTCTGTGTGCTTACGTATTGTACACACAACCCTTTATGCAAAAGTCGAAGGGCCCCAGCTTTGTTTTCAAAGTCAGAATCCTTATGTATTACATCTCTTCCAATCAGAGTCTACAGCAGCACTTTACAAACAAAGACATTAATATTTACAGAGAAAAGTATGGATTTTTACATTAACTGGGATAATGAAAGATTATAAATAGCCTCTTTTCAATTCAGGTCAGGGTTGTTTTTTTGGCCACCAAATGATTTACTAAAAAATTATGAAATTGTAGCTTGTCTTAGGCTTCAAGCCTGATGCATCTGTTATCTCCTCTCTCCCACACCCCATGCATAGGAGACTACAAATTCCTCAGGAGATGAAAACGTTCCTGCATCGTTTTATTCCTAGAGCCCAACCCAGCACCTGGCACATTGTCTAATACATGCGTCCTTATAAAACCATCTCTGCTTAATTGCCGCCTCAGCAACAAACACATGAAAATGTCATAAATTTTAAGATTATTTGTATATTTGGCTGACTGATATGTCCTATATACTTTTTCAGGTCTGACAGTGACAAAATCAATATGTTACAATAAATGGTTCTGGCTGTGTTTTTAACCAAAAGTAATCACCCGAAACTGATAAACTGTGCTTTTTAAAATTTGATTTTTTTTATAGTTCTGAAAACAAGTTTTAGAGCTTTAGAATAATAAAATAAATCAACACAATGTCAGGATATACACCCCTTCTCTCCACCCACATCCTCCTACCCACATACGACCAAACGTTCCAGATGTAAATGACATAATCTCAGACATCATAGGATATTTAATATATATTGAAAAAATTATGTAATCTCTTTCTAACCTTTGTTAGAAGTCTTAGATTTACTGCAGTTTGGCAGTTCTCAAATAGATATGTCTCAAGGTAAAAGGTTTTTGCATAAATAAATTGTGGAAATAGCCTTATATGATGATGACTTTTGGAGTTATTAATTGGATAACAATAATGGAATCAAAAGATTGACAATCATACTGATTCTATACTTTTTCAAATGTTTGCACTGGTTTATGCACATTATACATAGATGCAAAGGGCACAGTGCAGGTGATGGTTGTCAGCTGGGATGATTTTACCCTCAGCAGAAATTTTGCAGCGACGGCAGACATCTTTGACTGTCAGACTAGATCGCAGGGTGCTGCTGGCATCTGTGGGTAGAGGCCAAGGATCCAGTTACACATCCTCTAATGGATAAAATGCCCTCTGACAACAAAGAATTATCTTGCCCCAGACGTCAATATTGCTGAGTGTTAAGAAACTCTAACTTAAGAACTGGGATAATAATATTCTTTTCATCCCTTCTGCCTTACATTTAAGGTGAAATGATGCCACATTTTGCAAATGCAATTTTAATGGCTCTAGACTCTCTTGATTCAGTTATTGGTTTTAAATACAAAATGAATACAACTCCAACTCCAAAAATGTTTGGAGCAATATAAATCTTTACTGACATTTACTCAGAAAACAAATTTGAAGCAGTGATTAGAGCACTCAACCTAGACTCCCTAAAACTTATTTTAATTCATCTGTTCCCTCTTGCTGACTGTTAGAGATAGCTGCTAATCTCTCCTCCTCTCCTTCTCATCTATTCACGGCAGAACTCATGCACGATAACTTTGAATGCGTTGGTTCCTTGCTATTTTTCCCCTAATTATTTATCTGATCAGAACATCAAAGGCCCTGGAAATGGATCCAGCCAAAAATCTAGAATCTTTCCATTGTGGATAACGGAGTGAGGAAGAAGGATAAGGATCACACACACACACACACACAGAGTAAATGCCTTTGTTTCATTTAGCTGTTGCTTTGTAACAAACTACTCCAAAACTTTGAGGCTTACCCCAGGAACACCATCATTCCTTACAGTATGTGGATTGGCTGATTGGTTCACAGTTAAATGTGGATGCTTTCCTGAGAACACATAGCACAGAAGATGATGTACTAGACCATGTGTTAGTCTCTAGGGATGCAACACTGTGGAAAGCACCCTCTCCCCAGGAAAACTTTGTCGACAGACTTACATATGGGTGTGGAAGAGAGGGAATAACAGATGCGTTGACCTCGATTTGCTGGCCTAACTCGCATGTCTGGTAATTAGTTCACCTGTCAGATAGGACATTTTAATTCTTCTACCCATAGACTCTCGTGGTCCACTACAGACTGCTTTCCTTGCAAGTGGCTTTAGGAAGGTGATGCAGGACAGCAGAAACTTCAAACACCTCAAGGCCTGCACTCAGATGACATAAAGTCATTTCTGTTGCATTATTAATCCAAGCAAATACCATATGAGATCAGATTCAAAGAGAGAGGAAATGAGCCCTACCCCTTGATAAGAGGAAGGACAAAGTCACACTGCAAAGGCGGATGCATACTTAGACCAGAGGATTTTGTGGCCATAATTTAAAGTCTGTCCTCGGTCACTATTATTTTGCTTAACCATGTCAAAAATGCACGCAGGCTGTCTCAAGACACCAAAAGTCCCCTCTGGCTGAGTTTGGCATCAAGGTTCAGGGCCAGTACTGTTCATCTGTGTCAGGTCCAGATAGAGGCCAGCCTTGTCGGGTGAAACTTAACTGTATCTATTTATTTTAACAGATTTCTTTCTTATTGCTATTTGCATATGAAATATGACATTCATTAAAGATGGATACATACAAAAATTTGCTATTTTGCTTTATATGATTTTTCATGGTTTGGATAAAAGTGCATTATGCATTATTAAGGGAATATCATGTATGAAACACATACTTCGCAGAAATAAATTCTTATAGAAGAATTTGTCCCACATATTAAAATATATTAATTATAATTACTTTCGGGATTTTAAGCATACTGTCTGTTAAAAAGATATTGACATGTACTTTAATGTTTTCCTAATTTAATAAATCTATTTAAAAGTTAGTGATCGTAGGATTCTGTGATACAGTTTTACATAACACACTGTATGTGATAAGTTCATTATGTGCAGTACAATTAAAAGCATATATGACCAGCATAAATAAAAGTGAGACCTTGTCTCTACAAAAAATAGAAAAAAACTAACCCACAGTGTCATATCCTTGAAGCCCCAGCTGCTTGGGAGGCTGAGGCAAGAGGATCGATTGAACCCAGGAATTTGAGATTGATGTAAGCCGTGATAATGCCCCTGGACTCTAGCCAAGGCAATAGAGGAAGTCTCTGTCTCAAAAACAAAACAGAATAATTAATCTGGTTCTAGAAGTAAATTTTTCATGATTGCTTGTGCAGTCTCCAGAGTAACCCAGGCCACCTTTTACTGTGACCTCTGTGCTGTCAGGTGTATGCACAAGTCACCTGAGACAAGCCACAGTTGTGCAGTGTCAGCCAGTGGCTATTAATGGGACTCATCAGGAAGAAAACTGTGGCTGTTGTTGGGGTGGTGGTTTCCTAATGGTGACCTCCCATCATGGTTGCTAAGATGGGCTTCATTTGCACAGCGGTCACATATCGTGATCCTGCTCTGCAATGGGAAAACACTGAGGAAATGTCTAGAAATGAGCAAAGAAATATAGAAATTGAATATCTGACCCAGATCTCCAGATCTGACTTTTTTTTTTTTTTACTCTTTTCTACAGAGGGATATTGCCTTGGATTTGGGTTCTTACAGCATCATTCCCCAGAGCCGGGTGCTTAAACTGCCTTCCCACCTAGTCACAAAGCTCAGCAGCCTTCACATTCTGAGGGCTGTAGGACTGACCGTTTTTATTTCCCTCTTATCTTCACGTTGTTCTTTTTTTTAGTGATATTTTTTAAAAGTTGAGATTAACATAAGGGTTCATAGGATGAGCCTACATTGTTGGCTTTTCCTAGGTCAAGTCCCAGCTGCAGTGGAGCCCTTCACGCAGCAGGTGTGCTGTAATTTGCACTTGAATGTTTATAGCATCTCAATTCAGAGTCCCCTGAAGAGTCCAGCCAGCACCCAAGTCACTATTGAAAGAGGTGTAGTCTTTTTCTACCCACAAGGGGCAACCTCTCAGGCACAGAAAAGCCTGCAGTCTGGTTTCCTTTGTTCCATGGGGTGTTCGCTTGGAGAACTTCCCTCTCCCTTTTGTTGGAAGCAGCAACCCCTGAGGGCTAGCTGCCTTGTGTGGCTGTCACAATCCAAGTGGGTGCTGGGGAATGTCTGTGGGGAACTCCAGTGATGTGAAGACACAAGGGCTGAAAGTGCCTGGGCAGTACAATGTCCCATGATGGCTGTGCACCCAGGACGGCACCTGCCACCACAGCTCAGGTCCAGCGGGAAAGCGAGTGACCCTGCATGAGTTGGGAGCCTGGTGCAGTGCCCTTCAGACATTCCCAAATCGCCCCCCACACCAGTGCATGGGCTTCCAAGGGCAGAGGAGCTCTCTCTGAGTTCAGGAGCCAGCAGTCTACTGCAAGGCTAAGGGCGGCTGAAACACTCCCACCTACCCTTTCCACAGAGGACCAAACCCCTCAGGGCTTAATCACTGCCAGCCTCCTGCTTCCTTCTCTTCTGCACCCTACTTTCTTTGTGAGCCTCCAGTAGGCTTCAGCAGTCTCCTCTTACTGCTCCCCTAAGCTGTGACTATTCACCTGTAACTTTGGTTCTTCTTTCTGAGGAGAATTGGCATCCAACAAGCTGGAGACAAAGAAGAATTTGAAGCACCTCTACCCAGTCATACTTATCTGAGTCAGAAACTGCTCTTAAAAATCAGAGCCTGTTACAGCTGTCTGTGCAACACCCACTCTACTGTGGCTTCTCAAGCCCCGCCCCCCCGCCCCCATGCTGTGTCTCATCCATGTCCTGATGCATTTGCAATGCGTCTGAGTTCTCATAATCTTCCCTCTCCAGCAAAACTCCAGAAATCACCCTCAACTCCTGGCTCTACCTCCTTTTGATTGTACTTTTGACAGTTACCTTCCAGCCGTTTGAGGCATCTTGTCCCTGTTGGCACTGCCCTAGAACAGAATTCATCCCCTGTAGCAGGGGATCTAGCAGACGTTCCCAAAGGCCTCCCTATTCCAAGGTTCTTCTCCCTTGGGTTAAACCTCCCTGTAGCCATCCGTGTTTCAGTCTGATGTAATCATCGCTTCGTCTTGTTTAAACAACTGAGACTCCTACTGCCCATCAGATAAAGACAAAATTCCTCGGCATAGCGAGGCTTTAATAACCTGCGTATTCACCATTTTCCAGGCTCACTTCTAGTCCCTTCTCAACCCCTGTTTGCTTTGTCATCTTGGCGTAACAGATTTTCACTGTCCATTCAATATATTGTACCATGCTTTTAAAATGCTACATCTTTTTCCTAAAAGCTTATCTACCTTCTCTACCCCCAAATTTCCTTTTATTATGCGATACTCAGCTTAATGGTGCCCGCCTATCTTGTGGTTTTCTAGTATTTTCAGCCTATATCATTACCTGAAAGAAGAGCTCCTTGCTCTTTTTGTGTGTTCCCTTAGCTCTTTACATGGTCCTGTCACAGTCACTGACACATTGTTTGAGTGGCCGGTCATGAGCCCTTCTCTTCCATGTACCACCTGTTACCCCAGGGCAGAGGCTGTGCTGCCCCCAGCACTCCCTCAGCAAACCCATCCTTCCCTGTGTTAAGCATCTGATGTGTGGCGTGGATGTGATGGAGGTGAGTAGGGTCAGTATGCTCCCTGTCCCGAATCTAAAACTTTATTCTAAACGTGGAAATGAACAGGCCTCCAGAGAACGATGGTGGCCTGAACTAGACTGATATTCGTGGATATGAGATATTCAGGAAGAAAATAGACCAATTCCTTATGGATTCAATATGAAGAGTAAGAGCAAGGAGTCAGGGGTAACCACTAGGTGACAGGCTATGAACTGGGGGGAGTTTAGGCTGCAAGGATAGAAATTAGGGAATAAAATGGGTGATGGATCAACCCCTTGTTCTCTGTGATTCTTAGAACTGGAGGACTGGGTTTATTACGTAGACAAACTTTACTGTTTTCAGAACCAACTTACATGTTCGGCAAAATGTGTGAGTTACCGTTTTTACTGTTTTTAGTAGAAATATTAGCAGGCATATATATGAACACTTGGTAAGACCATCATGTTGTTCTAAAGCTGAGTACAGAAACATCATTAATAAGACTGTTGCCTACTAAGTACATTTAAATAATGTTCCCTTCAATGCAAGGAAATATGTAGTTGTGTTGCTTAATGATGGGGATACATTCTGAGAAATTAGTTATTAGCTAATTTTTTTTATTTCCAATTAACATGAGGGTACAAATTTTTAGGTTACATTGTTTTCATTCTAAGATAAAGTTGAGCTTGTGGTTGAGCCCTTCACCCAGGGGATGTCCTGAACACCCTCACATTGTACACATTAGGTGAGGTCCCCTCGGTCTCCCTCCCTTCTCCTTCCTTTCCCTCTCCCCCTCTCCCCTCCCTTTTAGACTGTATCTGTGTTTTGTCATTTGTGTGGGCATGCAGTTGTTTATATATTGGTTTCATCTTAGTATTGAGTACATTGGTTATTTTATTTTCCATTCTTGAGATACCTTACTAAGAAGAATGTGTTTCAGCTCCATGCAGATAAACATAAAAGATGTAAAGTCTTTTAATCATCAATCCATTCATGGGTTGATGGGTGTTTGGGTTGCTTCTATGACTTGGTAATTGTGAATTGAGCTGCCATTAGTCAATTTTATTGTGTCTTTACACAAAGGTAGGTGGCATGGCCTACTACATAGCTAGGATGGATGCTGTAGCCTATTGCTCCTAGTCTAGACATCTGTACAGCGTGGTACTGTGCTGAAGGCTGTGGGCAAATGTGATAGAAAATGATGAGTATTTGTGTATCTGAACATATCTCAACATAGAAATGGCAAGGCGTTGCACTGAAGCATGGGGATGGCTGGGATGTCCCTGGAATAGGACTTTTCAATTCCTTTATAATCTTAAGAGACCACTGTCATGCATGAGGCCCATCAGTGACACCATATTGTTGTGTAGTGTGTGATTGAACACAAAGAGAACTTCATAAATACTAAGAGAGCTATTTCAGTTCTCTGCCAGCAGCATTATGAAGAAATTCTATTGTTCGTTACTTTTTTAACATCAGTTGAGAGTCTCTCACTGCCTGTTTCTATTAATATTGCTTCCCCAAATGAAACATTTGATTCTGTTGGTATCGGATTTAACCACCAAGTGCTGGAAGTAAATTATTCCAGTCTTACATAAAAAGTGGGGACTTTTTTTTTTCTTTTAGGAAAATACTAAAAGTAGAAAAATATGTACTTAGAATTCAGCTGTCTGTGCCTGATAATATAAAAAGTAGATCTTTAGGACTCGATAAAATCTAGTTTATAGCCATAATTTTTAATATTAGGAAGTAATATATTATCAGTAGATTATATAGTTGAATTTATGACTGTGTATTATGTGATTTATTTTAAGGTTTTTAAGCAGTGACATTTTGTGATGTTTATAAAAGTATTTAGTCCCAAATGGAGTGTAGAAAATATGCTCATCCTCAAATGGTCGCTATTTTAGATTTAGAATTGGATTTTATGTGTTTTAAAACCTAGCTTGATTAGTTAACATCGTTTTGCTACTACCGGCCTTTATTTATAGAGCCCAAATATTCAAAGGTCAAACAAACTGATTGAACTATGAATTTATCATTTTCATGTGTTCACTATTTGATATGACTAGTGTAGTAACTTTTAGGTTACTAATGGCCTAGGAACCAGATTACAGTTATCTGAAATGTGGCTTTGCCTTAAGCAAAAATATTTAACTCCTCTGTGCCTTAATTATCCTGTATGTAAAGTGGGCTTATGGCAATTGCTCTTCAAGGTTTTTGACAATAATTAAATAAGTTAATACGTATGGTATATGACATAATAAATGAAAGGTAACTAATTAATTAAAATAATTGTATAATGTGATCTATCTGTCAGTCAGTACATTAGTGCCTGGTACGTCTTCAATCATGTCATTCTCATTGACCACACTCATAGATACTGGGAACTTAGTTGCTGTGCTCATAGGCTTTGCATGCTAGGAGACAGGCAGTCAGATATTCTAAGCTGAAGCCGGGGACAGATCGGGGCTCTAGGGCTAGAGATGTAGATTTGAGGGATTGAACTTGTATCTTATTTATATGTGCCTCCCACAACATCTAGTCTCGCGTTTTACACACAGCTGACACTCAGTAGAGGTTGGCAGAATGAATGGAATTTACTATTTCTTTTAGAGGTATTATTAAACTCTGTCCCTCCTCTCTTTATACCTCTAATTAAAGCCTTCCTGAACATCCCTCTTCTCCTCCCTACATTAATTTTCTCTTGCCACATAACAAATTACCACAGATGTTGCAGTTTAAAACAAGAGACACCTATTGTCTCCCACCTTTTGTGGGTCAGGAGTCAATGCCCAGCTTAGCTGCATCCAACCGCTCAGGGCCTCACAAAGCTGTAGCTAAGGGGTCAGCTGGGCTTCATTCTCACCCAGAGGCTCAACTGGGGAAGAACCCACTTTCAGACCTGCTCATTTTGCTAGCAGAATTCATTTCCTGGGACTGTTTGCCCAAGGGCCCTGCTTCTCACTGGCTGTTGGTGGGAGGCTGCCTTCTGCATGTGAAGGAGCCCATGGTTTCCTATCACCAGCCCTCTCCAAGGGAAGCTCACAGCAGGCCTGCTGGGCCTTCCTGGCCAGCAGGAGAATGTCCCTCCAGTCCACTAACATGGAGTAACATAAAGTAACAGGAGCATGGGTGTGAGACCTCATCACTTTTTTCATATCCTACTGGCTAGATGGAAGTCACACCTTCTGCCCACATTCTGCCTACATGAAAATGAGGACTCCCCCTGGTGGGACTTTGGGGATGTCACCCTAGGGTGAATGCACCACCTGGCTGTCTTCCTATAACACACGAATGCAGCTCTATTTACCACGTTACTGCATAATCCTCTACTGTTCATACGCCCTTGGGTGTCTATCCACCTGGGCATTTTTCACAGCAGAGACCCTGCCCTGATCATCTTCCTCTGTCGTTTCAAGTCTTGCATAAAATGTGGCCCTGAGTTACTCTCTGTGAATTTCTACTTTTCATAGCCTTGTTGGGTTATAATTTACCAGTGTACTTTTAATAAGTGAATGAAGGTAACCACAGGGCTAACATGGAGTTTTCATGCATGTGCTGATAATTTTAAATGAACCTTCTAATTGATTATGTAGTGGGAGCTGTGTTGATTCTTCCTTTCAGACAATAATTGGTAGCATGAATTAGAAGATAAAATAATTTTATGATTCCTTCCAGATTTAGGTAACTATGATACAACTTTATGACGTATGATGTTATCTAACCAGGTATTTTTTTTTCTTCTAGATGAGCAAGAGATAGTACAAAAACGCACTTTCACAAAATGGATCAACTCTCACCTGGCCAAGGTAAAGGGGACTACCAGAGTTACGGGTTTCTTAGTTGGAGCCAGTAATCAGCAGATGCACAGTGAAAAGGAATGTTGCTATAGTTACTGTCACTACTACAAATAATGGGCAATTCTGTTGGTTGGTTTACCATTGGTGTTTGCTAACATTGCCTCTGGGAGGAAATGAACTGATCGCTAGAGTCAGGTTACTTCACCTTGAAGAAATAGTTCATCTAATTATTTCTTCTATAGTAACAGAAGAAATGAGTGTCATATCAAAAGGAGAATTTGTGCTGGATTTTTGTTTGTATGTGTTTGGAACAGAAAGAATGTTCTGCCCACAGCAATGAGTGGGCTGTGCTGAGCAAAGGATTTTATCTCAGGAGATCATGACGGTACCTCTGCTCCCTCTCAGGTGCTCTAATTAAAAAGTAACCACGGTTATAAGACACTAAAAGGGCTGCAATCACTTTGAGATTTTCTACACTGACCTTAGATGGCATTAGGTGACTGTGCATTGCATGTCTTTGAACTGATAGAAAGTCAATTTCGATCTTGGTACAGTATAATAGAATTGATTTCTTATACTGCTGATGGAAAAATAAGTGAACCATCACATTTGTAAAAATTAATTCAGATGCTGGGACAATTATCTAAATTTAGTTAGAGGATCCTTATGCTGAGAGCAGTGCTTATAAGATGTGAGGCCCAACCCTAAGGGCACTTTTTGATTAGGACCTTTTTTATGGTTCAGAACCAAACAAAGCATGGAAATTTACTCTGGTCCCATGCTACAAATTAACTTCTTACTTGGTGTCTGTGCTAGGCTTTGAAGACAGGAAGAAATTAGTGAGACACTTTCCTCGGCCTTGAAAAGCTCAGAATCCAGCAATAAAAGACCATGAGAACATTGTGTCTAGATACAGGGTATATTGAGATCCCCTTTCCAAACCACCTGATGAGAGAAGAATCTTCTGTCACAGTAGCTGCCACCGGACCTGCCCTGTAAAAAGGCAATAAAAGCAGCAGGCCTGATTACTTTGGGTTCATTTTTCCCCAGCCCTGGTTGGTGCTAATTACAGAATTGTCATTAATTTGGGAAGATTTTCTTTTTCCAAAGTGAAAATGAAATTAGTGGGTTTTTTTTTCATACTATAAAAGGGTTAGATGTTAATTGTAAACAATAATAGTAATAAACCTCTTACAGAATATAAAGAAATTAAAAATCATCTTAAATCACACAATCCAGTGATGGTTACATCACTGAAATACTGGTCAACATTTTTCTGCACACAGACACACACAGTTACATGTAAACCATTTTATAGGGTACTGTTCTGGAAGCTTCTGTTTCACTCAATATATCTTTCTGTGTCAGTAGATAGGACTACATAATCATTTTAATTGCTACATAAACTTTATTATATTTATCTGCCTGAGTTAGCCGATTGCCTACTGATGGTCATTTATGTGGTTTCCAGTTGTTTAATATTATATAAAATACAACAGTGAAAATCCTTGGACGTACATCTTTGAACACATATATGTTGTTTTCTTCTTCTTAGGATAAAGTTCTAGAATTAGGTGAATAGTCAATACGTATGTACAGTTATAATTTTAATATATCCCCAAAACTTCTGAGAGGAAATTCCTTGCACTATTGAAACATTCTCCAATATTTTTAATAGTTAGGGATGCGAACTTGACCCTTTAATGATGGCAGTAATGAGCTTATTTCCCTTTCCTATCTGATGTTTCCCTGTGTGGTAATCCCTAGTACACATCGGTTTGTGTGTACCTATGTGTTTTTGGAATTTTTTCAGGTAATTTTTTAGAATTGGAATTTTTCAGATAACCTGACAACCAAACCATTTTAAAAAATTAAAATACATTTTATTCCTTGGTTGTTCCCCACAATTCCCTCCCCACAATTTTCTGTTGACATCTATCAATAAAAGTAGGAAAATGACCCATGGTGAAAATATGTTTTCAAGATATTCATTTTAAATCACCTATCACGCAACATGATGCGCCAAGTAGTTTTATCTCCAAGAAAAAAAAGGGAGAAAAGAGCTAAATTGGCCAAGAAGAGAATAAGTTTCAACTTTTTTCTGGAATGTAAGCTACAAAGATTTTCGTAGGATCTTTATTGTCTGAAAAATTTCTATACAACAGTCATGAGAGCTGTTGTTGATTTATATTAGAATGATAAATTCTGAATTCTGTTATTACATTTTGCTACTGAAATTGCCTCGTTAAGGTTTTTAAGAAAGTTAAATAAATAAAAATTTTATTTTATAGGACAATTTAAAAGACTATATTTGGGAAGAAGATTTATATCTGATTTCTCAAAGTCATCTTTGGAAATTGACCAGTTCCAGATGTAGCTTTGATAATAGGTAGTGGCAGGTTTAACAGCTGCCAATTTTAGTTGAGAAGCACGAAAGTTGGTCCTTCTGTCCTAAGGTCATGCAATCTTGGGTGCATTGGGAGATGTTTGGAATACATTGGGGATGCCTATGAAGATGAATTTGGGAAAGTTTTTTAATAGGAAATTTTCATTTTTGCTCTTGATTGCTTTGCTCAGTTGCAAATTCATAAAGTAAATTCATAAAATTTACTTATAATTAAAGTCTTATTCTGATAACATTCCATTCCTTTGTAACAATTCTTTGTAAATATTATGACAGCAGAGAGAGGATTAAAAAGAGTACAATCTGGTTTTTAAATTATACTTTTCTTAAGACAAAAATCTTATTAAAAGTAGGAAAAATACAGGCTGGGCATGGTGGCTCATGCCTATAATCCTAGCACTCTGGGAGGCCAAGGCAGGTGGAAAGCTTGAGCTCATGGGTTTGCAACCAGCCTGAGCAAAAAGCAAGATCCCCATCTCTACTGAAAAAAACCCAGAAAAACTGAGGCAAGAGGATCACTCAAGCAGAGGTTGCTGTGAGCTATGACGCCACAGCACTCTACCCAGGCTGACAACTTGAGACTCTGTTTGAAAAAAGAAAGAAAGAAAGAAAGAAAGAAAGAAAATTAGAGGGTGGCACCTGTGGCTCAAAGGAGTAGGGCACTGGCCCCCTATGCTGGAGGTGGCAGGTTCAAATCCAGCCCCGGCCTAAAACTGCAAAAAAAAAAAAAAAAAGTAGGAAAGATACCTACAAATTTTCTCTGTTTGTGTTTTCAATGCCATATTTCTTACACAGATGTAGATTATTCAAATTTTGGACTGTAATTATCTGTTCATTATTTTGATGTGTGCTTTGTTTTCAAATTGAAGTCTTCATGCTTCTGTAATTATGCAAGACATTGCAAATCACAGATCTTCAATGTACTATAATATACGTTAACAAAAATTAGTGGGTTGTAATTATTTCATATACCTGATGATTCCTTTTAGGGATGGGGCTCCGTTTTTAGACATGGAACCTATAATTTTCTTTCTTTCCAACAAGAAACCTTTATCTTTCTATTCTGTGAGTTCTATTAATGAAAGAAGGTGTAGTTTTATTTTTTAATGATCCCAATATTGATTTTGAGTGATAGTTTTTCAAAGTTAGGCTCCTGCCTCAGCTCCAGCTTGTGAGAACTCATTAAAATATATTTCTAAACCACAAGGCTGCCGTTTATTGAACACTTACCATGTGCCAATTACTGTACCTTAGTAGTTTTATCTTTTACTTTATTTAGTCTGTACAACAACAAGCAAATGTATCATTTTTACTACTTTATAGATTACGAACCTGAAGCTTAGAGTTAACTAATAAGTTCACAGTCACTTAAAGCCAGATTTTTCTTATGCCTGGACACTTTGATTGCTTTGCTCAGTTGCAAATTCATAAAGTAAAAACGAGGATTCCATAATAAAATTTATTTCTCCCAGTTCAGCAGGTCGGAAGACCAAAGATCCTGGTGGTGGCAGATTCCGTTCTTGGTGAGGGTTTTCTTCTTGGCTTGTAGATGGGCAGCTGTCTTCTCACTGTCCTCTACATGGTAGACGAAGAGAAAACTATGGTCTCTCTTTTCCTATAAGGACACTGATCAATCCCATTATGGGGGCTTCACCCTGATAACCTCATCTAAACCTACTTAGCTTCCAAGGCTTTACCTCCAAATACCATCACATTGAGAGTTAAGGCTTTGGTCTTTGGTGAGACACAAATGTTCCTCCATATAGACACTAACACTTGTGTTGTGCCCACATGCTTAATTTGCTTATTTAGTTATTCAGTGTGCTAGAGATTGTAGATACAGTGGGGAGCAAAGGCAGACATAGTCTGTGTCGTCATGTCTTTGATCATCTGACAGAGGAAACAATTACAATGATGTGTTTGTGATGAGTCCAAGAGAGGGGCAAGGCAGGGTGACAGGAGAGCATATGGAAAGCTCAGCCAACCAGGCAATCTGGAGCAGGGTGTCCACAGATGTTCAAAGGAAGACACAGTTAAGCTGGGGCCTGAGAAAGATCTTGGGGTTGGGTAGATGAAAAAAACCAAAAGCGGAGGGGTGAGAAAGCACAGCAGATAGAGGCGGTCGAGGGAGCGGCTCAGAACAGCGGAAAGTGCGGCTTCCAGGACTGTGATGGTAACAGACGAAACTGAGAAGTGGTCAAAGGCCAGTCATTAAAAAGTCAGATATTGTGTTACAGATATTGAAAAAGAATCTTTGGCAGGAAATTATCACTCTGACTGTAAACATCTCTCCCCCTGCCCCTTCGCGAATTAGGGCAGGAACAAGTAAGATTGGGGGTACAGTGGCTTGGCAGTGAGTCCAGTGAGAGGTGAGGACTGTTGTGGAGAATAGTGAAAAGTGGACAGATTTAAAATATGCTTGGGGGGGACTCGGTAGAACTGAGTAATTTATTATAACCTTGAAGGAGGAGTAAAGAACGACTTCTAGACTTCTGACTTAAGCAAATGAGTAAGATCATTTACAGAGATGGGTAATACAAGAGGCCTCGGGAAAGGCTACTAAGTTCAGTTACTTTAGACAGAGAAATTACTTGGTAAAAATGGATCCATTTGATTTGGCAATTAGGAAGTTGCTGGCCACTTGGGAGTAGTCACTAATAGTAGAAACCAGACTCCAGTCAGCTGATGAGTAAACGAGAGGTAAGGAGGTAAGGAGGTTAGAGTACTTAGTTCATATAGAGTTATCAGCGGAGGCAGAAAAGTGGCTCTGGGAAGGACTGTTTTCATATCAGGGTCGGCTTGAGTGTGTGTCTGTACAGAAGAGAGTATTCAAGGACCAGCACAGAAGCACAGACTGAGGAAGGAGAAAACAGTCACTCTGAAGGTACCAGGCTCCTGAAGAGGCAGGGTGAGAGAGGAATCTGAAAGCATGGGTGGAGGGTGGACATTTGTGCCAGAAAGAGAGATCTCCCCTTCTCTGAGACTAGAGCGGGAACAGGAAGGGTGGGTGTGAGTGTGCCCAAGTGTGGCAAAGAGTGGAAGTCAGAGGTGGAGTGGGATCTGAAGGGATTTCTTCCTGATGGCTGTAGATTTCTTAGGCCTAACAGTACAATCTTTGCATACTTGAACAAAAATGTTATATTAGAACCAATATATCAAAATTGGATAGTAAAAAATGTTAGTTCTTTGACCTTCAAAAATGTACTGTAGAAAATTTCTGAACTTTATGCAAGAGCCATAGGCTATTGAACTTATGCAGTGCCATTTGGCCACACAAAGCAAATAGTCCGAACATTCCTTTTCAAAAGAAACTTTATAAAAATGGTATTTTAAAACTAGAGCTAGTGTAAGTAATTTCGTATGCATGGTGATTATATTCTGTTATCAAATTCTTGCAGTTTTACATTTTCTCTCATTTTGTCAAATGGAATAGAAAATATTTGTATTTAAATACCCTCAATTCAATATGTATGCTATTTGGCTGATGGCTCAGAAATAAGCCCTTTGGGGAACAATGAGTCTCGAATAGGCATTTTTTAGTGTTTCCATAAACGGAGCTTCTTTTCAATATGCAATGAGCTCCTCTATCCATCTGCCAGCCTTGAATTTATGGAGCTGTCAAGGGTAGACAAGGGACATTTTAAATACTGCCTTTGGGATGAACTTAGGCATGATATGAGCACCTTCTCACCCTTTAGAAAATTGAGGGAAAACCATCGTAAAACATCACTCAGGTTCTCTATGAAACGCTAGGCCTGCCACAACAAAGTACCACGTGTCAGTGGCTCACAGTGAGAAACGTGTCCTCTCATAGTTCTGAAGGCTGGAAGGCCATGCTGCTCCTGGGATTCTGGGTGAAGTCTGTTTTTGTAGCGTCTGGTGATACCCTGCAGTACCTGTATGTCTTGGCTTGCAGTAGCTCCACTCTCATTTCTGCTTCTGTGGATGTCTGTGTCTGTGTCCAAATTTCCCCGTTGGATAAGGACACTAGTGACAGTGTTTAACTTGATTACCCCTGTAAAGACTCTATTTCCAAATGAGGTTACGGTCTGTGGCGCTGGGGGTTGAGATATCAACATATCTTGGGGGAAGGTACAAGTCAACCCCGTAAGCAATTCATTAAGGCCTGTTTTTGTTTCAATACCAAGTTAGATTCATACACTCCTTCAGAAGGAACACTTTCGACTTTCTATGTTTTTTTTAAAAAAATCCATGCTAACTGTGACTTTGAATGACATTTTCATGGTCGTAAAATACCACATTAGTGGTGGCTTTCATCTTCTTTAATTGTCTTTCCACCCACGGTGGGAGAAGATAACGTGGAAACACTTTCTGAACTGAATTTTGCTGGCGTCTCTTTCCTTGTGCACAGTCTGGTAGGGCTGTTAGTGAACTAAGGCAGGAGGATCAAGAAGCAGAGTGGGAAAGGTCAATGGAATAATTCACCCCCAAAAGAATTTTCTTGTTTTTCTAAAGCTTCATTGCATATGTGAGTGATAAACATGTTAGTTAGCTTGATTTATACATATCCAAACGTCATGTTCACAACATGAATACGAGTAAATGTTTGCAAGTTTTGCTGTCCATTGTCTATGAATGCATCTGGGAAAAAATAAACCTGCCTTAATTGGTTAACCCTGTAGTTACATAGAGTGAACAATAAATTAGTTTTTAACTAAAAGATGACAAAGGAAAGTCATTTCAAAACAAATAGCATGTATTAATTTATTTATAGGATATATAGGGTGTCTGTAAAGTTCATGTGCAACTTAAAATAGTTGATAGTTGACTACTTAAATTGCACATGAACTAGTGTTAGTTTATTGATAACCTGTATTCGTTTATTAATAATATGGATATATCTATCTCACAAAGTTTATGCACATTTTGCTAGTATTTGTCAAACTTCCTTCCTTAGAAATATTTTGTATCAATTCATCCATTCATTTAATAAATAATTTTAAAGCTGTTTAATAACTGAGGCAATATTCTAGGTCCTGAGAATGCAGCAGTGAACAAAAAAAGAAAAAAGTAATGCCTGCATTATGGGGTTTCTGTCTTACTGGGGAAGATGGACAGCAGAGATGGTGGAGAAGCTGTTCTGTTGAGGACAGACTGAAGATGGGTGAGAGCAGAAGGGAGGCGATAAGTTGGAGGTTACTGAAGTCATCCGGCCGAGGGACTGGTGACTTGGACCAAGATATGAACAGCAGCAGTGTAGGTGATGAGAAGTGGTTGGATTCTGCATGAATTTTGAAAATGGATTTGTTGATGGATCTGATCTTGAGTGAGCAAAAGAGAGGAGTCAACTTGAACTTTACATTGAATCAAACAAATAACTTGGGGGGCATGCTTCTTTTATACTCTCTGGTAAAAAGAACCTCATTACATCTGAAAATTTTTAAGAGTGTAGTTTTCTGAGCAGAGTTAACGCTGGGCAGGAAGGCAGTTGTTGCCTTTGGGATATTTATTCAGAATTGAATTAAATAATCAAGGAAGTGGAAATGATTATGTGGTCTGTCACAGGAAACAAAAAAGAATAGAACTATCTTCCCGCTTTTGCCAATTAGCGGTGGAAAATAATCATCATGGTTATAGAGGGAGTGAGAGGGAAGTAGATTACATATACGATTTTTAAATGACTTCACCTTGTTTCTGGAGATACTTGGAACATTTAATTAGATTTTCTGAATAAAAATGACACAATTTTCAGACATTAATTTTATTTGCCTATTGTCAGTGGTTATAGCCATGATTTTATCGATCTGGTCCGAGGCTGCTTTGGCATTGTGACAGGTTTTAGTGGGGTGGGCTGTGTGCCAGCGATGGGGGAGGTAACTTCTCCACATCTGCTGGTTAACTTCCCTTCCCTTCCCACTCCTCTCTGTTCCTGGTGGTCAGCTTGTTTTTCCCGCCCAGCAGATATCCATCAGAGCAGCATTAACTCTAGACTAGTCCTGGGATGGGACTTGGCCCCCTTACACTATCTCTCAGCCTCTGAAATTGTTCCTGGAAATAATGGTCTGTCTGGTTCTAAATGTTTGGACCACCTGTGCATAGCACATTTAAGGCCATGCAGAACAAACCTGAGAATACCCCTGGCCCGGAGCGCTCCCCCCACCCCGGACAGAGGCAGTTTAGTGAATATCGCAGGCCAGGACTCTGCTTCCTGTTCAGCAAGCCCAGCCCTGACCTAGCCCCACAGGGAGTGTTTCAACCAAAGTGAGTGGTTCTCCATGGCTTGTGCTTTTCCTTCAGGCATTTTCTGCTTCACTTTTACTGGTGCCACTAAGTTTCCAGCAGTTACAGACACTAAACCATAGGGTGATTGTGTTCAGGATTTTACAGTAAAATGCTGTAGCTGGTTATGGTTGTAAAATGTTTTGAGAACTCTTTCCCTGAGAGAGAAAAACATTGAATGGAAGACTAGAAGTGGTAAGTGAAGACCCTGGCATGATGCAGGCGATTTTACCCTCTTCTTTACTGAAAACTAAATCCCCAGTGCTGAAAATTAACTTATCTGCTGCATGATATTGGTCACTAGAAACACTAAGGTTCTAGAAGATGTGCAGGAATCTGTTGATAACGTAATGACACGCTGGTAATGTTTATCAATAGGTTTCTGTTCTATAAAGGAGCCACTATGGAAAGCAGTATCACAGTTCTTAAAGAAAAAATTTTAAAAAAATAAATAAAATTAACATATTTTTGTTTCTGATCATATATCTAAAAGGATTGAGAGCAGAGTCTTGAAGAGATATTGGTGCAACCACATTCGTAGCAGCATTAATCACAGTAGCTGGAAGTTGGAGGCTACCCAGATATCTATTGACAAACAAATGAATACACAATGCGTGGTATGTGGTGTATTATCCATACAATGGAATATTCTTCAGCCTTAAAATGGAAGGGAATTCTGGCATCTGCTGTAACCTGGCTGAATCTTGAGAACGTTATGCTATGTGAAATAAGCCAAATGCTGTGTGATTCCACCTAGATGAGATATCGAGAGCAGTCAAAATCACTGAGAACAGAGTAGACTGACGGTTGCGGGAGCTGAAGGGAAGGAGGAATGGGAAGCTGTTGTTATAATGGGTACAGAGTTGCAGTTTTTCAAAATGAAAATAGTCTAGAGATTGGTTGCACAATGAGGTGCAAATACCTAACGCGACTGAACTGTACACTTAAATGATTAAACTGGTAGATTTATATAATATATATTTTAGCGTAATTGAAGGTTAAAAATTAAGCTATAGTACCCCATTCTTATGTAACAGGGATGCATCTCCGGACACCCAGGGGCTGCCTGAAGCCACAGACATCAACCAGAACACGTTTCTGTTTATGTCTTCCACTGACAAATTTGGTGCCTTTCCCACCGTAATGAAGCCCTCATCATCCAGCGTGGCCATAACTTTTGTAGTCTGAGGTGCGACAGAAAAACTAGCATGAATTTATCTTTCCTTGTTTACAACTTCTTGGATAAAAGGTCCATTTTTACTGTAGATCTTGGCAAATTCTCCTAAGATCTTTTTTCTTTCCTTATTATGTTGAGAATTTTCTCCTTTTCATTTGGAGAAGCACTTTACAGCTTATCTATAGCATATCCAAATTGCCAGCTTCACTACACTTGTGCTTTGACACCATTATTAAATAAAATAAGGGTGACATGAGCACAAACACAACAGTGACATGATAAGGGATCTGATAACCTAGACAGCTACCACGTGACTGGGTACTGATAACCTAGACAATTACCAAGAGATCTGATAACCTAGACAGCTACCACATGACGCATGGATCAGTAGGGTCTATGGATATGCTGGACAAAAGGGTGATTCACATCCCAGGCAGAATGGAGTGGGATGGCTGGATTTCATCACACTACTTAGAATGGCAAGCAATTTAAAACTTATCAATTATTTCTTTCTGGAATTTTCCATGTAATAGTTTGGACCATGGTTGACTGCAGGTAGTTCAAACTGCAGATAAGGTGTTGGGGGGGGGACTAGTAGTAAAATATATATATATATATGTATATAATGTATATAATATATATGTATTTATATATATATATATAAATCAAGTTCCTCTGTAAATATAGATACACATGTTACAGACCAGATTTAATTTGGTTCATATTTATGAATCTCTTCCTTAAGTGGAAGTGGGAAGACACTGCAATGTAAATAACTGTTACACTCCCAACAGTGTTTACAAACTAATAACAGGCTCAACAGACATGTCAATTGTCTTTCATTTTTTTGCAAGTAAATAAATTCAATTTTAGATGATTTAACCAAGGAGGGAGAGAGAGAGAGAGATCTATGGCTACTGGTTGCCTCTGTGTATTAGAAGGAAAGGCTGACTGGGTAGGAAAGGGTTAATTCAGCAGGACTGTGTTGCTCAAACCATGTAAGGCTTGTCTTTAAAAATGACCCTTGGCTGGCATCTGGGAGATAACTTCAGAGCACTTGGATTATTCCACCTTAGAAGAGTGTTGTGCACCTGAGCCCTTGAGCCACATTCTATGGATAGTCAACTTCAATGTGTGGTGACAGAGGCCTTGACCGTGCTCTACCACTTTGATCAGATCATTTTATCTTAACAGTGTGATTTTGGTTAATACTTGTTTTGTTTTTTTTTTTCTTGTGGGGAGGGGGGTGAGGGAGGAGGTGGGAGTCTGAAAGGCTCAAGCCAAGTCATGCAGGCACTGCTTGTCTATGTCCCAGACCCCCAGTGAAAACCCTGACACTCAGGCTTGGGTGAGGTTTTCTGACTGTCACCCATCATTGCTGGATGATAATACGTGCAAAGTGTGGACAATGTTGCTGGTAAAATTAAGTGCATCCTCATGCGGCTTCGCCAGGGAAAGGCAAGTCACTGGGCTCTGTGAGCTCATACGTAGTTTCTTCTGGGCTTCACACCGTGCACCTTTTGCCTTTGCTGATTTTAATCTATGTCCTTTTGTAGTAATAAACTGTCACAGTGAATCGAACAGCTTTTCTGGGCTCTGCGTGTCCGTCTAGTGCAGCGGTTCTCAACCTGTGGGTCGCAACTCCTTTGTAACAATGAAAATACATCCTGCATATCAGATATTTACATTACGATTCATAACAGTAGCAAAATTATAGTTATGAAGTAGCAATGAAAATAATTTTATGGTTGGGAGTCACCACAACATAAAGAACTATATTAAAGGGTTGGGGCATTAGGAAGGCTGAGAACCACTGATCTAGTGAATCACCAAGCCTGAGAGTGGTCTTGGGGACCCTCAACGCACTGACTAGCCCAGGCTTGAAAAAGACAGAGGCAGAGTTGCTCTTGAGACCTCAGCAGCAGGACCTGATGATGCTAGCCCGTAGGTCACTGCCATGGGGCAAATTGGCTCCAGCCATCTTCTGGATCCAAGTTGGGAATATGATGTTCCCAGTTCGGGTCATTCACATACCGAAGGATGAGGTGTAGCACAAACATGACCATTGGGAAACACTGTGACCTGGGCTGACTTGAGTCTATGCCAATATATGTTAATACACACAAAGCTTCTATTATTACTTTTTAGTCTTTCTTAAATCCCCATAGAAGTACCTTTTTGTTAATAAATTTATTGTTTCTAACAGAGTAACAGACACTTCAGCTGATCAGTCAAAGCTTTTCTTCTTGATGATAAATAAAAATCACATTTATAGATTTGTATATTATTCAGAAAGTTAATGTTAATGCTTGCATTTTTATACTAAGCAGCCCATCTCAATGTGGCTTGAAGTATTATAACCCTGGGCTCAAATCACAGTCACTTAATAAGGGTGTAATGTCATCCTCTGAGTTAGTGTCTCTAAGATTCAGGCTCCTTACTTTTAAAGAGAGGAGAGTGTTCCCATGTGTGGTGGTTGTGAATACTGACAACCCAACATGTAAGAGTTCACATAAAAGATCTCGACTCATCTAGATGTTCGACAATATTTCATTCATTTTTCTCCCTTTTTTATTCTCTTTTCTCTCTACTGTCATCCCTATTAAAATGCCTACTAAATTTGAGTGTATAAGTATCCAAGCTATAGAGACACCAAATATTGGAGTTCATATACTGTGTGTAGTCTTGCTAACACTAACTTGTCGTATATCCTTTATGCACCAAATTTTTTAATTTTATGTGTAACTTTTAAATGTGAGAATTCCTTAAATTTTCATGTCATGCCAAACAGTTATTTCCAATATCTTTTTTTCACCAAATTGTTCCTTTTAAGGAACGTAATTTTTTCTTGGGGCATAAAATTAACATGTAGCATAGCAGACATGGCCATCCTTTCATGAATAAAAACATGAAGCAGATGGTAGATAAGGGTTAAACATATACTGATACTTATAGACTACTAAAGAGATGAGAGAGAACAAACCCACAGCGAGTATCATACTGAATAGGGAAAGATCGAAATCTTTTCTTCTGAAGATCTAGAATAAGATAAGGATGCCCACTTTTACCTCTGCTATTCAACATAGTACTGGAACTTCTAGCTAAAACAGTCAGACAAGAAAAAGAAATAAAGGGCATCCAAATTGGAAAGGAAGAAGTCAAATTATCCTTGTCTGCAGATGATATATCATATCTAAAGAAAACTTAAGACCCCATAAAAATATTAGAACTGATAAGAAAATTCAGTAATGTTGCAGGTACAAAATCAACATTAAAAAATCAGTAGCTTTTCTTTATGCCAACAGCAAAACCTCTGAAAAAGGACCCATGAAAGTAATCCCATTTACAATAGCTGCAAACAAAATAAAATACCTATGAATAAACTTACCTAAGGAAGTCAAAGATCTCTATGGTGAAAACTATAAAGCATTAGTGAAAAAAATTGAAGAGGTCATGAGAACTGGAAAGATAATCCACACTCATGGATTGGAAGAATCAATTATTAAACAGTCCATACCACCTAAAGCAATCTGCAGATTCAGTGCAATTCTCATCAAAATACCAATGATACTCTTTACAGAAATAGAAAAAATAACTCTACAATTTATATGGAACTATGAAAGAATAGACCCAGCCACTCTGAGCAAAAAAAGACCCAAACTGGAATAAATCACATTATCTGACTTCAAATTATACTACAGAGCTGTAGCTATCAAAACAAATGGTACTGGCATAAAAACAGACACATAGACTGTTTAGAACAGAACAGAATAGAGAACACAGAAATAAATCCTCACATCTGCAGGAAACTTCTCTTTGGCAACAGTACCACTAACATATAGTAAGGAAAGGAGAGTGTCTTCAATCAGCAGTTCTGGGAAGACTAGATATCCAAAGGCAGAAGAATGAAACTAGACTAGACCCTTAGCTCTTGTCACGCACCCCCCCACCCCCGCCCCACACACACACCTGTTAGAGAATAGATTATTTTCCCAAACAACAGGAAATGGTCACTTATAATGCCTGTGCTTCCCTAGATTTCATGAAGTCCAAGGAGAAATATTTCTCCTAAGAGAAAGGGAATGAATCTCATCATGCTATTAAGGGGGCTACTGTGGCAAAAACAAAGGAGAAATAGGGTGAAGAGGTCTGCTGTGCTTGTGAGTTAGCTAGCGGGATGTAGCCAGGCGATGCCAGTGGTCCAGCAGCAGAGACCTATGCATTTGCCCTGAGTCTGTAGCCTTTTAGAGACAGAACTTAGGGCTTAAGCCCAGTTTGAGAAGAGCTTCTAGCAGTGATAGCATAGAAGCAAAATTTCTCCTTCTCGTCTTGTTCTCTCCCATCTCCCTATCACCTCACCCATAATTGTTTGAATCACCTCAGACTCAGAACAAATATGTCTTGGGGCACTCTAGAATGTATTAGAAAAGGCTGGTAAGGCCAAGAAAGAATATAATTTTCCCAAAAAACAGAGAGCTTATTGCAATTTTCCATTAATAAAAAAAGGTAATTGCGGTCTTGAAAAGTATTTGATAGATATCTACCTAGCACTTGAAACCGCAGATCAGATCAAACTGCAATAGAGCCAAAACCACGGTGGGTGTCTGTATTTCCTACTAAGTCAGGCCCCAGCAAATTACCCTCATTTCTAACTCTTCCTATGCCCTATGACCCGAGCCCCACCAAGGGAGTCATATTGGAGCTGTATTTGTCTTTGCAATAGGAGAAACATTTTAGCTAAAAGATTTTGTATTAAAACATTGTTCCAAAAAAATAGATGTGATGTAGTGACATCTCCCCGGTTGATCGTTTGCTAAATATAAACAATACGTAATGCAAATGGGATGATAAAGGGTGTCTAATGGTGACTAAGGTTGTTTTCATCCTGGTGTAATTTTTGATAAAGGAAGATCTTTTATTGGTTTCACACAATATTTATACCCATTCGTTCAGTCAATGAGTGAGTCAGCCAGCAGGATAAGATGTTAGACAATTAAGTTTGCAAACTCACCCTAGAAAAAGTGCTACATATCTTATTGCTGAATCTCACTGTGGTCACCTTCAGTGCCCTCCCCTTGGGAAGCTATTCACGGACACCAGCGCCTGGTCTACCCTTCAAAGCAGTTTTTCTAGGATGAGTTTGCAAACTTAATTGTCTGACATCGTATGTTGAGCACCTGCCACAAGTTTGACAATGTTTAGGAGAGGACACTTACCAGGAAGGAAAGATTCAAGAGTCATACCCATGCAGACAAAATTGTATAAAGATAGAAGAAGAGAGAAGGAGAGTTAGGAAGAAGAGAGAGAAAGAGAGTTAGGAAGAAGAGAGAGAAGGAGAGAGGGAGAGAGAAAAGGACTGGTCCCTGTGAATGAGGTAGTCTGAATACAGAAGTTTGGAGAGGAAAAGATCCAGGAGAGGGTAGAATCAGCATTGTTCCGTGCAGTGAGGCCGCAGGGCTACTGAACTGTTCAGCAGTCACAGCTGATCTGAAGGTCAAATCCAGGAGCATCATGCAGGGAATGATGGAGGGAAACAGGGAACATGTAGAGATATAAGAAAGAAAAGAAAGGCATAAGTGGAGTCAACAGAAAACGTTTTCAAAGTGAGAGAAAGCTGTGTATGTTTAAAAGCAGAACAGATAGGTGGATGCATTTTATTATTTTGGCGTGAAGTTTTTTGGAATCTTTGTTACTGCATGGGAACTATCTGCTTTCTTTAAGTTTTTTTTTTTTTTAACATATCTAGGTTTAACACAGTGTACGAAAAACTTCATGTTTGCTTATCGAACATATCAAACATTGATGAAATTTTTCTCATTGTTTCACTTATTTAAATTATTAGGATATGAATAAACATTTTGAATGATAAATAGACCATGTTTTTAATGACTCTAGATGACTTGGACAATAATTTCAATTATCACTCCAGATAGTTTTCATTGTAATGGCTCCTTTTGTTCTGAATAATTTCATTTATATAATTAGAACATAAAGTTGCCATTACATTTTTGCTGTAGAAGTTAGAAGCAGTGTGAATGGTGGAATTTTAAAGAAAATGATTGAAAACGAAAACTCCTTTTTGAACATGCATTTCATGTTCACATGTATTTCACAGCATGAGAACACAATGTGTTCAGCTGTTCATTTTATAAAGAGAGAAAAATACATTTAAAATTAGAATTGCATCATTTATGCATTCATGAGAGAAATATAAATGGTCTGTATCAGTGGGTAAAGAAAAAAAATCACATTTCAACCAAACATTTGGTGATGACATATCTCTACATAGAACACATTCTTTTTTTTTCCTAGGAGAAAAAGTTCAGAGTTAGGAGTTGAGCATCAGGCCTTGAACAAGATTCAGTGGGAATCAGAAAACTACGGAGCTTAAACTCAGTTGATAAGCGGAAGAAATTCGTACTCTGTTAGAAATCAGTGAGCACCTCCCTTCTGTTGGCAACTGAAATAGGCATCATCACTTTTTTTACATTCTTTTGAGCCAAGAAAGACACTAATTCAAAGTTTGATGAACTCCAGTATATTTATTTTAAAACCCTTCATAAAAAATAAAAGGCCCTTCATGAATTAAACATAGACTTTGCCTTATTTTCCCAGCAGTGGTGATGGATTTGCCCTGATCAGTCTGTATTCTTGCACTTACAGTCTTTGGGTTCAATGCCTCACTAAGAGAGGCTTGCAAGATCCCCTCAGCCTGTAAACAGAACGCACCAGCTAAGTAAGCCATGGGGAGATTAAATCTGCGACCTGGGCTATGCTGACCATGCTCCTTCAATAGGACATGGAGCTAACGGGGGTGGTGAGAATGTCCTGTGGAAAGGCCATACCTTATTAAGCCACAGTGACGTGGCTTGCTCAGAATGGAGTTGTCAAAAATCTCTTTCTCGAAAGAAGCTGGTATATTTGTTAAAGCCCAAGTATTAAATCTTCTGACATTTTTGAATGTTGAGTTTTATTTCCACTAGATTGTTTTACTTCTCATAGTTATCAAAAGGAAATGAATGATTATATCCAAAATAGAGTGAATGTATACGGAAATTTATTTTTTCTACCAGTTTCACTACATCGAGTAGCAAAGGCGAGAGGGAATGAGAGGGAGAAGAGGTAATTTTTGCATTTATTCCCTTTATATTTTACAGCGGAAACCCCCAATGGTCGTGGATGATCTTTTTGAAGACATGAAAGATGGTGTTAAGCTGCTTGCGCTCCTGGAGGTCCTATCTGGGCAGAAACTGGTAAGATGTTTTTTGTGATCATACTCGTCAAAGCATTTCCCTTTGTGACTTGGAGATTATGAAGTTTCTTTTATATGGGTGCTGCCCATATAAGGGAAAGTTCTTTTCTCATAGTTGGTCTATAAAGGAACCACTGGGCTACTGGTCATTTCTGGAAATAAGACGTAAATTTCCCTTTTGGTGGCTGCACACCCCCCAGTGGATTTAAAACATTGTATTTGTAGTAGCTCCCTTAGAAGAGTGAAGAACTTTGTCACTAACCTCATATGGTTGACTGTTACATCTGTTTGGTGTCCAGGAAGGTTAGTTGCCAATTAACTGCCACACTTTTTGAGTGTTTGGTTTCCATTTGGAAGGGATTATTGGGCCACACCTGTGTATTTATATGGTAGTTTATTGAAAGTTAAGCTTGAAACTTTATGACATTTTTTTATATTCTTGTTGACATCATGAATCATTTGTAACAGGAACAGAACATTCAGAGTTGATTTTATGTGCTGTGGAACCAGCAAAATGAGCAGAAAAAAAAAAAAGGAAAGGAAAACAACATTGACAGCTAGCTGTAAAGCATATTTTCCTACATTATTGATAATAAAATATCTATTTTTTCTTGCTTATGCTTTTAAGCAGTAAGTAGTTTGTAAATATAAATTATTTATAAATAACGTTTACCATAATTGGAAAAATGAATTCAGGAAATCATCTTCAGGATGTTGGATTGCAGCTCGCTAGAAATGGAGTCTAAAATTAGGAGAGCTTTTTCACTTTAACTCTTGCATCTTAGCAACAATTATGCAATTGTTACGCTTGGATAATTGAGTATTTTAAAGAATGTTTGTACCTGAACATTATTTTTTTGCAGGGAGGCCTAAAAGTAACTTTTGTGAAAGAGTGGCTTGTTGGAAACTGCAAACTGATAATAATTTTGCATCAGTCATTCATCTAAATTGGATTCATGCTGGAGTAGATCCCATGTCCCATCTCAGCTCGATCTGTGATAGACATTTCCCATATACTCTGACAGCCTCCACATCAAGCACTGGTAGCATCTGTCTGGGTTTTGGCCTCAGAGCTCTTATCAAAGCCACAAATTGATCATGGCAGCCCTGAAGTATTCAGGATTTAATGGTCCCAAAGGATCCTCACCAATGGAGACCAGAGTCCACGAATAAGTTCTCCACCCTTAAACTTTGAGTAGCGGCAATTCTGAGACATATTTTTCACATACCTTACTGCGTTCCCCATAGGGTCCCTTGTGGGACTGAGCTCCAGTTGATACAGAAGTAACTCAGAATGCCACATCTTTTGTTGGCTTTTCCTCCTTCCCAGGCTCTCTCTCCACAAACCCTCACTCCCACTACCTAAGATCACCTCCCCAGTGAACAACATACACCGAAGTCCTTGTATCAAGCTCTGCATTGAAAGAAACCAAGCTAGATGCACATGGGCCAGCAACTTGGAATAAGTTGGATAAGCATTAGGATGTGGGAGGCATTAGATTGAAATATATACTTCCTTGGTCACCTAATCTATCTGGTCATCTTTGTATATCTTCCTTAATTAAGCTATTTACTTGTAAATTGAGGCATCTTCTTGTGGGTATCATATGAGCATTCAAGTAGTGTGTCTGTCATTCTAAGTGTCAGTATAATTCTGTCATTGTCCTTGGCCAACAGTATACAGAAATTTTGATAGGCATTCAACTGCCAAGCTAAATTATTCTAGAAAAAGTATGTAGTTTTGACATGAAAATGTTACTTCTGTTTAAGTGCCCTACATATTCAGACATAGTTAGAATCATGGGATCTTAAAATTGGAAGGGCTGTCAGAAAATATCTTAGCATTCTCATTCAAAACATGGTAGAGAATTTTCTGATTTAACCTTTATTATTTATTTATATTGAATTCTGCAATATTTGAATTACATAAAATTATTCTAAAATTGTAAATATGCCCTGGCAATGGTTATTTAAATTTCACACGTGTATATGCATAATGCTTCAGAGTCCCAATAAAAAGCTTCCTTCAAAGGAATGAACATTCTAGACATTTCTTTAGCTTTTCAAAGAGACAATGTGAGCAAGAACATGTCTCTTATGAGAGTCAACATTGTAATTATGTGATGGAGAGAACTCTACACTTAAACGTCACGGTTCACGTAGTTCAGGACTCTGGCTCTGATGTGATCATCTGGAAAATGGGGCCAAGTGTCCCCTCTACTGATAGTGTCCCCTCTACTGATAACATCTCTGGGTAAGAGTGAAATTTCCGTATCCTAGTACCCTTTATTAAACTATTATGACTCTTACCTGCGATTTTATATTTCATATTATTACTCTTGGGCTTTACTATATACCTTGAATATTATTTGTGGAACACTTATTCTTTAAATGAATCAGTGATTATGTATCATTAACTGCACATAAACATAGTAACACTAATTTTGTACTTAGGAATTATTTTAAGAACGTGAGAAATTGATATTGAAAAGTTAGAAACAGTCCAGAGTGGTCACTATTTACCTGGATGGAACTGGAACATATTCTTCTTAGTAAAGGATCTCAAAAATGGAAGAAAAAGTATTCAATGTACTCAATACTATTATGAAACCAATATATCATCACCTATACATTCATATGAATGATTAAACACAACTATAGTCCAGAAAGGAGGGAAGATGAGGGAGGGGAAGAGGAGGGGGAGGCCAGGAGGAGGGAGGGTATTTGGTGGGACCTCACCTAACGTGCATGGTGCAATGGTACATTTCAAACTGTTAAGAGTAGAGTATAAATGTCTTACCACAACAAATAAGTAAGTGAGGTGATGGTTATGTTAACAAGTCTGATGTAAGCACAGATGATCAGCACCATGTGCTGATTTGATAGACAATGCTGAATATCAGATCAGCACATTGTGCCCCACAATGCATTAATGTACACAGTTATGATTTAATTAAAAAAAAAAGAAAAGTTAGAAATGACAGAATCCATTTGAATAGAGATCAAGGACTACAGAGAACTTTTCATATCTATTTTGTTAACCTCCTGTACAGTATTTTTTTTAAAAGATCTTGAAAACTTAACATTCAAGAGAAGCCTAATAATCCATTAGGAAGTAAACAAGGGGCACTGGTAGGAGACCTTGAGCAAGAAAGCCTTTGCATATTCCCCAGACGACCCTGTAAGTCATTGATTAAGTATTCACAGTAGAGCTCACTTCTGCAATAGGGCTGCATCGTCTGATAATTATTCAGATAACATTTCTGGGGTACGTGTTATGGATAATTCACTACTTGTACCCTCTCAGGAAAACACAGATGAATGCAATATGATTGCTTCCCTCAAAGCACTTTCAGCCTAGTAGGAAGAATAATTGTATTAGTTAGACTAGGTAAAGTTGTATAAAAATAGATGCAAGTAGAGTACAACCTCTGTAAGTTGACCACCTGAAGACCTGTAACAGACCGGTCAACACAGAGAAGTGGCCAACATAAAGAACCAGATCTCCTGTACATTGAGTATGTGCAGCGTGTGCCCAGTGTGTGGAAATTAGGTCAACTTAACAAGGTGGCCAGTGTAGGGAGGTCGTCGGCAATGGAGGTTCTAGGGCATGTGATTGAACACTACAATAGATATTTATATCTTTCTCACTTAACCAGGACATGCTTGAAGAAGAAAAGCAGAGAGAACTCATTGTCTCTACTAAATATGAGTTCTTACAGTGAAGCTACATCACTTGAAGCATTATGGTAGTCTATGGTATGGGCCTATTGACAACTGCAATAGAGTTGCAAAACAGACGAGGCATAAATGGGGCTTTAGTATATGCAGTACATCAGGGCAGGTGTCATATCTGGGGGAAAGCAGGATTGTTCAATAAATAGAACATGAAAACATAATTTTGATAGAAAAATATAAAATCAGATCCTATGGCCTATACAAAAACCAAATCTACATGGGTTAAGGACGTTAAGGGCAGAAACACTTTAAACTCTTAGTAGAAAATGTAAGTGACTGTCTTTTAGACATAAGAGTAGGAAAAATATTGTTTAATAAGACACAAAGACATTGACTATAAAAGATCACTAGGCCAGGTGTGGTGGCTCATACCTGTAATCCTAGCGCTCTGGGAGGCCGAGGCAGGCACATTGCTTGAGTTTAGGAGTTTGAGACCAGCCTGAGCAAGAGACC
This sequence comes from Otolemur garnettii, assembly GCF_000181295.1. Lineage (NCBI taxonomy): Eukaryota > Metazoa > Chordata > Mammalia > Primates > Galagidae > Otolemur > Otolemur garnettii. Next base: position 3,892,542 of record NW_003852521.1, read on the forward strand.
ATGTCTCTGCTATAAATAGAAAAACGAGCCAGGTATTGTGGTGGGTGCCTGTAGTACCACCTGCCCAGGAAGTTGAGGCAAGAGGATCACTTAAGCCCAGAAGTCTGAGGTTGCTGTGAATTATGACCCCACTGCCCTCTACCAGGGCAACAGAGTGAGACAGAGTCTCACAAAACAACAACAAAAAGACTGCTATGTTTAACTATATTAAAATTAGGAACATTTTTAAAATTAAAAATCTTTAAAGATCAAGTGACAAAAGACAAACTTGTAGAAGATATTTACAACGTATGTTGTGAAAGGATAGAGAGATGATTGAACCAAGAATATATAAAATGCATCTTCAATACAAAAAGGGGACAAACACCCCAAAGGGAAGCCTGGGCAAGAGACGTGCGAGGCGTTTTACCGAAGGAACATGTGTTGCCGATGAACAGTGGGGGTGATGCCCCGACTGCTGCTAATCAGGGAAATGCAAGTGAAGACCACAATGAAAGACAGGCAGACAGATGTTCAGTTGAAAAAATATTTTAAGACATACGTCAAAATCTAGTTCTGGAGAGGACATGGGGCAACAGTGTTGTTTCTGAGACGCTGGTGAGAGTGAAAAGTAGCACAGCCATTTGGAAAAGTTTGACCTTTGCAAGCTCCCAAGTCGCATCCCCTCTGACTTAGAAATTCTGCTCTTTGGTGTACGTCCAAGAGAAGCTGCACTTGTACAAAAGGTGAGAAGTGCAAGGATGATCCCTGAGCATCTGGCAATAGCAATAACCTGAAGTAACCCAGATTCACATCAGAAGGAGTATATATACGTGGTGTGTTATATAGCTGTACTACATAATAGCATAGAATAACATACTCTATGTTGTATAGTGTAACTCTATAACACATGTTATAGAGTCTATTATATAAAATGAATGAGATGTAATGAAAGGCAATGACAGATGAATCTTAGCAATATAATATGTGAAAAAGCAAGTTTCAAGGGATTAATGCAGCAGTGCTCTTTATATAAAGCTAAAAGCTAAAATACTTTTAAAGGCTACATATGAATGAAATGAATCTATATGAAAAGGAAAGCACTAGACGGGTTTAGTGTGATGGTTGCCCTGTGTGAAGGTAGGCGGGAGGGTGGTGGGGTGGCAGAGTCTGGCTTTCATACTTCATCATCGGCCTTGGCTTTATTTCAGTTTAGGTGGCAGGTTTGTGGGTGTTTTAGACTGTATATATAAGACAATTCATTAATTAAATAAAATGAGCTGTTCATGGACCAATAATGAGCCTGTGTCCTATCGACAGAATTCTCAGTAAGAATAAATCAACATTAAAAAGTATTTCCTCTGTTTAAATATTTGTTTGAAATCATGTCATCAGAATTACTGCCTGTCAAAACATTAATTGGAAATTAAAAGCTACTTGGTTTTGAATTTTAATGGGAAATTATTTAGGGCTCCAGGGTCACTGAGAAAAGAAGCTTTGCAACCTCAATGCCTGTTTTCTGTTCATGCAGAAGCCTGTAATATACACTTCATTGAAATTATTTTGTGCATTCAAATTCATAGTTTGGCACAGAGAAAGTACGTAATCAATTCTGGTCACTTGAACACATGCAACTCAGAGTATCTATGTACCAGAACGTACGGTTTCATCCTCACAACTCTATTTTTTAACCTTGGCTCATATGTGCCGTGTACTTTGGTCATTCAAATCGAGAGATGTTACTAATACTGTGAGTGTCCCCATGTGTTCATACAACTGAAAAAATGGTGAGTGACCAAGTGTATTTGTCATACATGGATTTCCTCGGTTAGAGGAGAGACCGCAGTCCTACCGAGACTCCTGCCTCAATAGACAACACAGGGGGTCTGTGACTTTCTGCTTTTAGGCACATCATGGCGTAAAAGGCAGTGTGTTAACAGGTGAGCTGAGAATGAGTGCTGTCATGGACTAAGTCAGCGTATCTTCAGAGTGCTGTGGAAATAACCCTCCTTTACGTGTTTGCTGACCTTCATAGAAATTGGACAATATTGATTCCTCTCCCATATTCTTCAAGTATATTTTTTAATCCATTTAAATAGTAGATTTTATAAGTAACTTTTTAATGTGAGCATTTGGTCTTCTTCTTCTTCTTTCTTTGCAGCCTTGTGAACAAGGACGCCGGATGAAGCGAATCCACGCTGTGGCTAACATCGGCACAGCGCTGAAGTTCCTTGAAGGAAGAAAGGTGAGAGAGAAACAAAAAAATGACAAGTGTGCCCGTCACGCAGATAGTGGCCACTGGCCCCGTTAGGTAGGTCTCCACGTCTCGGCTCTGTTGATTTCCGTGAAGTTCACCTTCCTTCTGAGCACACGTGCGCTCCTTGGTTAGTTCAGTTAGTTCCAATGCATTAGTAACAGTGAGTACACATGGTGTTTGTTTTTTCGTCCTTTAGATAATTCACTTAGGAAAACGGCCTCCAGTCCTATCCAAATTGTTTCACAAGGCGTTAAGTCATCCTCTCGGCTGAGTAGTACTCCATGGCATACACGTACCACATTTTATTAATCCACTCATGAATTTATGGGCACTTGGGTTGATTCCACACCTTTGCAATTGTAGATTCATAACCATGGCACAAGCATTACAAAAATGATCCATGTAAGCAAAAACATTTATAACCCCACAAGACTTTGAAATATTTTTTTAACAAAGAAAAATAATAAGAAGAAGAACTAGAAAAATTATTAAGGAAGAATGCCTGGGCATATTGATGTTTCTAATATCAGATGTGGGGTCAAAATACTGCATGTAATCTATATAGTCAGGTAATTTGTTGTAAAATATTATAGATTTGTAAAACATTGCCAAGAAATGATTTCTTCTCTACATTTCATTCAGCTTCCCCTACTGTTAAGAACTTATGTAACCACAGATAGTTTCCTTATCGAAATAAGGAAATCAAAATAAGTATGATACAATTAATGAAAGCTAAACAGTATTCTAATTTAATCAATGTTCCACCTATTGTCTTGTTTCTGTTCCAGGATCCAATCTAGTATCGCAGCTTGCATTTATTTAATTTAATTATCCCCCCATTCTATAAGTCTTTATTCTTTCCTTAAGTCTTGTATGACCTTGACATTTCTGATACCTTCTGGTCAATTACTTTGCTGACTGCCTCTCAGTTTGTGTTTGTATAATGCTTCCTCATGATTAGATTGAAATTATATGTTTTAGGGAATGATCCCAGGAAAGTGGTATTATATCTTCCCCAGTGCATCTTATTAGTGGATGTAGGATTCTCTCATGTCTCGTTATCGGTGATATTAACCTTGACCACTTGGTGAGGTGCTGTCTGTTGTGTTTTTCTATGGTAGAGTTACTATTTTTCCCTTTGTAGCTGAGAAATAACTTAGGGGAGATAATTGAGAGTGTACTAATTTTCTACCTCTCCTCAAACTTTTGCTCACTGATTTTAGAATCCATTCCAATAATTCAGTCATTGCCTAGTGATGATTTTGTATCTCCCCCTTCCTTCTACATCTATTCATTGGAATTATTGTGTTAAGAAAAGGTGTCTTTTATGTCCCATTTATTTACTCAATTATTCATTTAAGTATGGACTCATATACATTTATTCTTTGTTATTATTTTGTTGCTCAAATCGTTCCGGCTTTGGCTGTTAAGGGCAGCTTCAGGCTGGCTCCTGCACCCTTTCACACAGCCTCATCTTCTATCAAGCACTCTTATTTTCTGAAGCTACAAATGTTCTAGGCTGAACGTAGCTCCCAAGTCTGGAATCAAACATTTCTCTAAGAAGACTCTGTTCTATTGGTTTAGAAACCACGATCTCAGTGCTAGTCATGCTCACTGCCCCTGGGGTGCCGTTTCTCCCAGGCCCTCTCAGCAGATCTGGAAAATGTGTGTTTACTGACTTATATGTATGCACATATCTATGCTTCTTGCTCTCTTTTTCTGTGATTTTTTTCTTAACTGGCATGTGTTTCATCATGCCACCTTCTTCATTACATCAAGTGTAGCATACTGAAAATGTATTTTGCTTTTTTCATTCAGCATAATATCCTGGGAATTCACCCCAAGTCAGTTTATAGAGACTTCTCTACCATTTTCATGATGTTTTTATAGTATTCCATTGCCTGAATGTCCCAAATCGCTCTAATCTCATTCAAATCTTAGCTTCTTCACAGTTTAATCAACTCATCTCTCATGAATGGGCATTTAAGTGGTTTCTAATATTTTGCCAAAACAGTGATGCAATTGACAACCTTGTGTGTGAATACTTTCATATTATTGGAAGTAAATTTCTTGAAGTGTGATTGCTAGGTCAGAAGGTAAATGTGCTTGTAATTTTGTAGATGTTGACATATTTCCCTCCAAAAGGGCTGCACCAATCCTCTTATATTTAGCTTTTTCTAATTTGTGAGAATTTAGGAAGTCTAAGCCTGGCAATACCAAAACTAGCTTTAAAAATAGACATCCAGATGCTTCTGGGAAATAGAATGATCCAATTATTTTCTTCTCAGTGGATATGCGTTACATTAATTCATTTACTTCACAAATAATATAATTGAGTTTTCTATAAGAAAGGAACTCTGGAAAGTAAAAAATAAAAGAAAACTTAGATTCTGGCTCTTATATAATTTATATGGTAATAAGTTGGTAATGCAATGAATCAGTACATATTTCAGTCAGTTGGCAAACTTCACACCCAAGAGAAATTCCAGGCATTAGGAGAAGACAATCTTAGCTTCTTAAACAACATTGGACAATGTTTCTAGATCACTCTAATCTCATTCTTATTGAAGTTTTGATCTTTCTTCTGCCTGCCCATCATTAGTTTTTCGTAGAAAACTGAATGAAGCCTTGCTGAACAGGACTTTGAGAGTTTTTCAGGATATTCCCACATTTTACTGGGAAACCCTACCACTGTTTATTTTTCACCTTATTTGATAGGCTAATGCAAAATACCTATGTTGGAATCTGATGAGAAGTGTGTCAGTGTGTCTCTGGTGACGGGATCTAACACCACCTTCTGTAAGTGTCTTTATCCACTGAAGGGTCAGGTGGATCATTCTAGACAGTGACGTAGGAAGCATACCATGGACCAGCATAGTGCAGACATGGGATGTAAATTCATATTCCCATGGGGTCCAGAAGGGTGATGTGGAGAGATGAGGTGAGATGGAGGCTAAGTCTGGTAACAGGAGCATGGAGCAGCCTTGTGCCCTGTCTTGAAGAAGAAGGCAAGTACTCAGTTTCAACTGGAGTTACCTTAATGAGATGCAAGGACAGTGATACCAGATTTTCCAATTTATCAAAAAAAGGCATTAATCTGAATTTGCATTGACATGTAATTGCTTATTTTAAGTTGTTTAAACTATGTATGAAGTAAGGTGAGTTGCTGGCTCCCTATGTTGCTGTAGAGAACAATCCAACTAACACACATTGCACTGTAGGAAGAGCTGGTGGACAGTGGTGATAGGTTTATTTGTTAGGTTTCCAAATTTATTGAGAGAAACGTGGATTTTTATTGAAATCTTTGGAATTTATTTCCAAATCATTCAAATAATTTTTGAGTCATCTGTGTGCCATACATTTGTCTGCTTGGGCTGCCATAACAAATACCACAGACTGGGTGTCTGAAATAACAGGAACTTCTTTCCCCACACTTCTGGAGTCAAGAACTTCAAGATCAAGTTGCTGTCAGGATCAGGTTCTGGGAGGCCTCCCTTCCTGCTTGTAGACAGCCACCATCTCTGTCTCCTCACTTGGCATTTCCTCTGTGTGAGCTTGAGAGAGTCTCTGGTGTCTCTTCCTTCTTACAAGGACACAAGCCTTACTGGATTAGGGCCCTGCTCTGATGGCCTCACTGAACCTTAACTGCCTCAGGAATAGTCCATTTTTCCAAATACATTGGGACTTAGGGCTTCAACATAAATTTTGGAGAGACACAAATCACAATTCAGTCCATAAAAGTCTCTATCTTTCAAAATCAAACTTCTTCAGATTACACCGGGCCAAGCAAAATTGTCTAGTCCAGGGTTCTCAAACACTAATGTGTATCAGAATTACCTGGAGCTTTTGTTAAAAGATTCCATGACTTCATTTCCCTGGTTTCTGGCTGAATGAGTCAGAAACTAAAATTCTTTAGTCTCTTTGGATGTCTCTCTATAGCCCACCCTACCCTCCTAAGGCTATGAGAAGTTATTGTAAATTCAATAAGTATTTGCAGGAGATGGGTGGTTAAACAAACAAGAAAGCAAGCAAACAAACAGACACATTTGTGCTCCATAAAACCATTGTGAAGCAGAGTTTTTAGGACAGAAGATAATTATGGAGAATATTTCTCCTCACAAATTGGGCAAAAGATCTTTGGTGTCTACAATAGGTGAACAATGTAGTCAGTGAGTGGGGGGTAGGAAATTCAAGTTATATTCAACAATTTAAGTTATATTCACTTAAAAAAATGATATACAAAAAGAGGAAATAATCTGTCCTCTATGGGGTGCATTAGTCTTATGGTTATGAGCATATATTATAAATTTGTGGTGTATGTGTGCTAAATTAGATGTGGAACAAATTCTGGAGAAGTCACACAACAGAGCAGTCAAAATTATTGGTTATAAAGTTTGCAATATATTCTTTTATAAAAAGTTAAAAAATTTGGAGTCCTTTACTTTCCACAAATATGTATTAAATATTTTACACTACTAGGTTTACTAGAAGTAGACGCAACAATCTACAGCAGTTCTTAGTTTGTTTTTCTGTCACCGAACCTCACTTCATCGGTGAGATTAAATCATCCCATGAGAATACCTCAAATTATTTATAATGATTTTTGTGTCAGATTTTACTCTGCCCATGATGTAAAAATAATGAATTTAAACTATTTAAGAGTAAAGTATTATTTGTGGAATGATTTTCCATGAGTTAAAATTTCATTAAGAAAACAATTACAAACTTCTGAGCTTTATTATTAATAGTACACCTCATCCAATCTTGACTGAGAAGATTAGATAGATTAGATAGCAGTTCAAGGAGTACTTCATTATTCTTTAAAATTTGTTTAGGAATTAAATAAAGGATGATGAGCAGTTGTTGATTGTAGGATGTAGAGATTGAGATCAATTTACCATCTAAGTTGATACTGTTGGGGCTTAGCAATAACTTTCTAATAGTTGGGAAAACATCAAGGGGAACAACTGGGGACATAGGTTGACATCTGTCCTAAATGCTTTATAGCTGTCATCAGCCAAGAGTAGGGAACCAAATGCTAACTGTCTCTATCTTATAGTTTCTGACTTTCCTTGGTTTTTCTTCATTATATATTTTCCAAAGTCAAATTCTAAATTTACCACCTACATTTTTATTCCCGTTGAACAAATAATGCTGATTTCGAAAGGTTATTTGTGTGTGTATATATCATCTTCTCCCTTTGTTTTTCATGTCAGTCCATGTACAGAGGATCACCGGTTAGTACAAACTTTAGAATTCTTAACTCCTGGTTTTTTAGGTAAAAGAGAACATAAGTGTCATGCTATTTGGTAACAAACTTCAAAGTAAGTGCATCTTCTTAAACTATTTATCACGGTTTCTTTTAAGTTCCAGTAAACCTTTAAATATAAAGAATAATTTCTGTTTGTTTATTTAGCATTTTAGTTGATAATTCCCTGCATGGCATTATGTTTTTTCAACTTTAAACAAAACAAACTTCTAGAATACATTTTATGGTTGTTTTTATTTTGTGCACCTAACAAATGACCCTGAAGTTTTCACTGAAACCATGTGCTTGCCTGTTCGTACTGCTCACCCTACTTACTCTTGTGTACCACTATCTAGGCATGACCAAATCCTATTGATGTCTAATAAAGTCCAAGTATTGCCGAATTAAATCAGTTGTAATATTCTCGTACATTACTAGTACAGTTTTTCTTTCTACACAGATTAAATTAGTCAACATTAACTCCACGGATATAGCTGATGGCCGACCCTCAATAGTTCTTGGATTGGTGTGGACCATTATTCTGTATTTCCAGGTATTGTGCTCATCTTCTTTAGTTGATGTAATGTCTCAGAGGGAGAGAGCGGTAGACATTTTAATAATATCTTCATTCACCACACCTTTGAGGTTTGTCCTCAACTCAGTAGACTTGCAACTTTCACACATACATTGTTTTTCGGTAGCAGGGGAGTTTCCACTTCTCTCCTGAAAAAGTTCCTGGAACCTCTCACCCCAAAGAACTCCAGCAGAGGTGCCCAAGCTGAAAAGTGGGCACATCACAATGGAGATGAGATTGTACATTCTGAAGGAACTCAGGAGGATTTTCTTTTGTTTTTGGAAGGCAGCCATTCTAAGCTCCTATTAGACACAAAGGGAAGAAATGAATGTGCCATTCCATCTAGAATCATTGTTCTAATCACTTGACTTTATTTTCTCAATTTGTTCATGTATTCAGCAAGTGTTTGTTTACTACTGTGTATAAGATGCAGCTAGAGGTACAGCGGGGAGAGGCATAGACATCAACCACACCCTGTAAGAGCTCACATTTGCCAGGAGTCTTATGGATATTAACATTTGCAGTTGGAAAAGTGAAGTGTCTGGGGAAGGAAGATCAGAAATAAGTCTTATGTTTTTGCTGGCTGTTAACTCACAGATAGAAGAGCTGACCAGCAACCTGCCCCAGCTCCAGTCTCTGTCCAGCAGCGCATCCTCCGTGGACAGCATAGTGAGCTCTGAGACAGCCAGCCCGCCCAGTAAACGGAAGGTGGCCACCAAGATGCAAGGAAATGCTAAGAAGGCTTTATTAAAATGGGTTCAGTACACAGCGGGCAAGTAAGTACCTAGAGTTTGTCTACATTTGAAACCCTTCAATGATTTATCAGTTTGTTACTGATTGCACCTTCTAATAATTCCAAATTTGAAGACACATTTGAGTGAATGGCTTGGCTTCAGCCCTTGTTTCACTGTTTCCATGAATTAACATATAAACACGAATCACCATAATGCTCTAGAAAATGCTGTAATAAAATGAATTCCTTCTTTGTTCATGTGATTGGGCCTGATTAGTCAAGTTGATTAACCCTATGCTTTGCTTAGTAGCATGAGGGCTAATTCTATTCAGGTTGTGCAGAGGGTTTCTGCTCCTATTAAATAATCTCTGCACAAATAAATTAAAGATTTAAAGTTGATAATCTCTTAATAAAACTATTGAGTTCTATTTCATAGTAATGTGAACTAAGGTCCACACTCTAAAAAAATTACTTTTGCTTTCATTTCCTGAAGCTTTCTAGCCATTTTATTTTTAATTTTTTCCTCCTTCTTATCTTTTGTTGAGAAATTAAATTACTTTTTCTACTCTGGAGTGAAATGAGAATTTGCCTCTCATTTCCAGCTTCCTTGTAGGCATAATAAATTCACATGTGTATATATTTATGTGATAACAGTGGATAGAAAATTATTACTCTCAAAATGTATTTCCTCATAGCGATTCTGATAGAGCTTTCAATTAATCATAGATTGCCAGTATTTTGTGCTCTGCGGTGGTCAGGAGTTAGTACCTTCACATAGGAATTGTGCTTCTGTTTATTTTCCTAAACATGTAACGTTAACTCACTTCTTATCTTGTTTTGCATAACTCAAACTAATCTGAATTTGATTCTCTAATTCTAGAAAGTAGCTGTAAACAAGTACTTACCCTTATAAAATATTGAAGCACTAAACATAGGAAGTTCTATTTTTAAAATGTTTGAAGAGCAAAAAGACAAAGAACAAAGATAAACGTAGAAAAGACGTAATTAGTGTTACTAATATGTGCAGTTTTGTTTAGCTTTTAAAGTGTGATCTAATTTGGGGCATATTTTTATGATTCAAGTTATAGTCAAATTCTGAAGGCAAAGCTTTGTGGCCCTTTAGAAGCTATAGTAGAAATTAAATAAAAAGCCCTTCCCACACTGCCAGGGCACTCTTTGATTGAATCTAAAACGGTGTTGCTGGGCTCTGCTGCAGTTTACCTGGGCAGGGAGAGGAACTTGCTAGGTCCAAGCAGATTGTGACCACGTGCTCACATTTGCTGTGATGCCATCGCGATTAAACTTTATAATAACAATGTCAGTGTGATAGTCTGCTGTCCATTGCTTTATACGGCATTAAATTAACCAAAAATAAATTGATTTTCTTTAACAATATAGTAGCTTTCATTTAATAACACAGTAAACTCAAATTTAATGCTTTTGGAGTTATCCTGCATTTAATTTTGTTTCATGCACACTGTCTTGGGTTTCAGAGACATACAAGAATTTAAATATAGCTCAAAGTCTTTTTTGCAACTTGTTTGTCAACATCAGTGGAAATTGTATTTTCCTTATTTATGTAATTGTCCAGAATGTTGGGCCTGAGGGTGCTCCACCTAGCTGCACATCAGTAAGATCTGTTTCTTTCTTTCTTCTTCTTTCTTCTTTTTTTTTTTTTTTTTTTTTTTTTT